>NC_089316.1:4546270-5146270 GCF_036669915.1 Pocillopora verrucosa | reverse complement strand
GTCGATCTTGTTGATGAATATGCTACCTGCTTTACCGCAATATAGTTTCTAATATGTTTAAAGTATTTTCTACTGTAAAATCAACTCGATTCCTTTCAGTTTTTAACCATAGTATTTCTAAGTTATGCTCTAGATTAATTCATTGAATTCATTGAAATTTCCCTCCACCAACATCATTACATTGTCAAGAACAATGGTGTTTAGAATTTTGGAAAACAATCAACTCGATCAAATGAAAAATTCAAATGACATCAGGGCACAAACAAGAAGCAGGAAGCTTGTAAAATTATCAGCTGAGTGACGGATAAAAGGATAACTATTCACAGCGCGAGGATTTCAATTTATTTCCTCCAAAACTTTAAATGTATCATCAACATTCTTGCTGAAGAGGTTGGTGAACTCCACAAGGGGAAAAAAGAAGCATTTTTTTTGTAGGAAGGAAAATTTCTACTCTCTTTCTTCTTTACATTAAAAATGCATGAACATAATATTGACTTTTCGCAACGGTGGGGATTTTGTTCAGCGTTTCAAAAGGAACAAGAAATCACCTTTAAATTTCTTGTTTAGAGGATGAAAAGCGCCAAATATAGTATGGAATATTGTTATCAGTCGCCATGAATTAGCAATGAGTTTATCAACGATTCATTTCGTAACTGAATTCTAACTAAGCTCAGTGATCACATTAGAATTCCCATTTCTTATTTGATTGGGTTGTTAAGTCGTCTGTAAGCGAGAATTGAGAGACTGATCCATTTTGGGTGCATGTTGATGGACTGCGTAATTTAAACCTAATAATATGAACTTATCGAGATACTTTGAATGGCCTCTTTTCCGAGATAGTTTGGTTAAGGGAGGGAACGAAGAATGATTATCCGCTCTACAAAATTTCGCACGTGTATCTGAGGTTATTAAAAAATAAAAGACAAGAATTATGATAAGGAATCAAATTGGAACTAGCTTTTACTACCTATTCCTCACATTTAGGATTAGTAGGGGCTTTGGAATCGGTAGCGAACTACCAAGATTTTTTAGGATTAAAACTTTTAATATTCTTCACATTACTATTATTACTTTTTTTCCAATTATCTTCTTATTCAAAGTTCAAGAAGTAAACGTAAACGAAGCGTGTATCTGTTAGTATTCCTTCGATTTTTATAAGACATTTAATGTAGTTTTTGATTTTTAAGAATTTTATCATTATTTTGTAAATATTTTCAGTAGTTATGGTGAATAAAGGATTATTACTACTACCTGTGATCAAAATAAAGGGGAAAGAACGATTTTTATTCGAAAATTGCCGACTCTATGTAGATGAAGTTAATACAAAAATTGCTTTCTTATAAGGTGAATAAAAGCGTTTCAATTATTTCACATATGGCTTCCTTTGGTACATATATTACTCCACATGTTAAAACAAGACAAAAAATTACATTCACAAAGCTGCTCCTTCAATTACTTTTTCTTTTTATTTCGTGTTCCTATTTTTTAATTCTTAGTCCAACAAAATATTTTAGAACCGCTTTATTAATCTTTCTTGATGGCTTTTGCTGACCATAGACAGTGGCTTTTTCCTCCTTTACCATAAAATATTGAAAGCTTAATAAAAGACAGGATTCGAATTCAATTTCTATTTAGATTCTGAATGCCGAAAAAGTCATCCATCAGTCGTAAGGGTTCCAAGAATTAATATTTATTTTTATGCTGATACTAGATGACATCGGCCTCGGTAACTAAAGTACATTATCCCAATTTCAGACTTAAAGAAGAGTTAATTCTCTCACCATATCAACACATTTTTTTCAGAAAACAGATGTCGAGAAAAACAAGATTCATCGTTTATGGACTATCCAGAATAAACTGTTGTTTTCAATCTTGGTCCCAAACTACGTAATGAACCGAACGAGAGATTCGGCTTCTTTTTAGTAAACTTTTTTTCCAGAGTTGGTTCTTAAACTAGAAATGATTTCCAAAACTCAGGTGAAATAATGGTTTTTTAAAAAATTGTCAATAAATTTCGTCGAAGATAAAAGCATACATAAACATAATTTTCTATTTGAAAACAATTATTGCATTTCACTGCGTCTACATGGATTTTGTTTACAAATCTATGTTGTAGTTCGTATAGTGTGATCGTCCGGGTGAGTTCAGAACTACACTCACCCGGACGATCACACTATACGAACTACTGATACTCCTGGGTTCAAACCATTTACTTTATTAAATCTATGTTGGCTTACTCAGTGAATAAGGAAAAATTAAGCATATGAACTTTACTTCTAGAGTACACAACATTGTGATGGTATCTTCAATGGCCAAGTGGAGTTTCATCCTTGTTTTCTGTAAGTGCCCTAGCTGTTTACAACCATTATCTAAAAATTTTAAGCTTTTTAATTTTTTTTTCCTAATTCAGAGGGAGGGGCCCCATGGGTGGGATGGGCGCCACTGGGAAGGGAATAGAGGTAATGAGTGGGATATTCGTCGAAGGAGGGCATTGAAGAGTTAGAGGAATAAAATAAAATAAAACAATTGCAATGAAATGTATTTCAAAACCAGTAATGAACCAACTTTTCTCTATCCTCGACACATTTTTTTTCACAAGGAAACTAGATTTACAGTCTTAATTCTAAATCGCCAGCACGTTTTCCATTTGGAATCGGAGACTCTTTGGTGCAGTGGCTATAAAAAAAACTTTCAAACTTGGTGAGCCCTAGCCCCGACCGACACTTTATGTTGTGTTATTGAGCTAGTTACTTCACAGAACGTCTGTGCTTATTTCTTCATTTAGTTTTTGTTTCTGTCAAGCTAGGATAACCTCTACGGGGCAATATATGGATTTTTTAAAATTTAATTTAACTCGAATGTTTAAAATTGTCATTCGTTTTGTCCCAGCTGGAGCAGAGGTCGACTTTTTGGTACTACTTCACTCTCTCCTGTGCGGAGTATAAAAGTATATTTTTATTTAGGATTTTTTGAATGGTTTAAAATCTAATATATAGAGTAATTGTGCTTGCAAGACAGAGGTCAGTTTTTTTGCAAGCCACTGTCTTTTTCTTGGTCTTAATGTATCATTTACAATTTCTTCATAATAACTATCAATTGTTTTTGTTGCAACCAGACTAATTGACTCGTTACAGTTATTGCAGGTTTGTTTAAGTATGATAAGCAAGCACGAGCACAAGATTGGCAACGAGTCCACGAGTTTGACGGAAAAAAATTCCTCTCAGTTCCACGAGGAAATTATGTGGAACTAAACTTTACAATACGCAGCAAGTATCCAGGACTATGTATATGGGGATTTAATCTTGAAATTCGTGATGGCAGTAATCAGTCAACCAATCTTCTTGGTGAATTCTGCGGAGATTACGGAACTGGAGTAGTGCGATCCAGTGGCCGATACATATGGTTGAAATTTATCCGAACAGATCTCTATGACTTCGACGTATTCTATACTGCCAGATCCATCAATGAAACAGGCATGATGTTTCTTTCAATAAATCAATATATATCTATATATATATATATATTACTAATTGTAAATTCCAGAAACAACTAGATTTTTCGTCAATAGAGTAAGAGAGTTGGTAAGTTTTGAGTTTGGTAAAGAGGTAGAAAAATACGTTTTTCGTCTGGTCTCGAGCGTAGGACGAAGAAAAAACTCTGAGTCTCCATGAGGAATCAAACCTCAGACCCTAGGCTTCGATGCTCTACCACTGAGCCACAGAGACTCTACCGTGAGCGAGGTCTATTATAAAGTTCATATGACACGCGTCCTGCATACTGCTAGGATGAACAACGTCGACAGCGTCATGTTTGTAGGTCAAATTGTGGATCAAATTGTATTGAGCAATTGTTACCTCGCCTAATAACTACCAAGTTAATGATACGGTAGACCTCTGCGGTCTATTACTGTCAAGTTTACCGATCAAAACTTCACCGATCTACATTACGTCAGAGGCCATCGCGGAGATCCATTTTGAAAGACGCAATTCCCACACACGGTCGTTTAGGTTGATATCTTGGGACTCTTCATACCAAATTACAAGGCAATGAGTAAAGTTTAAATATCCTATTGACTCTTCAAAAAAATGCACCTTCACGTGCAAACGACGTAGATTAATTTATGCTTCTCAGGTTTTTACAGCAATTCACGCCATTGGATGACCACATGTCAAATTATGTCAAAACTCGGAAAAACTTAAAATGCCAACCCTTTATAAAATTATAGAAACGTCCTGCAGAGTCTCAGGAGGTTCCTAGAAAAACAGGATTTGCGGTAACTACTTAACAGTAACCCGTTACAGGCCTTAAGTTCAATTCTGCTGAACGGCAATTTTGATTTCATTTTTTTTTTTTCAACTTAAAAAGCGACCTAAGCACGCCGCAGCAAAAGTGAACGGTTGCTGATCGAGTGCGAGCAGCGAAAATTGCCAAAACTACAAGGCTTTATCCATTTTGGTGGATTATTTCGCCATTTCGCAAAGAATTTCTTTACGTCTTTTGCTGAAAGCCAGGCTTCTTTTTTACTTTCACTTATGGACTCTTTTCCTTTTTAATCTTTCTCCATTCACATGCTAGTTTTAAACGCAGAACGATAACAGAGATTTTCGCCCGCATTCCAGTATTTCACCGTAATGTTCTTGGAAATTATAGTGAAATCAATAATGCTTAGTTTGACATGAAAAAAAATTTAAAACATAACAAAATAAAAAGTTGGCACTCGAAGGTCTTTCATATCCTTAAATCCACAAACAGACAGGCGGAGACAGAGGAAGGGGAAGAATACAAATAGAATCCGTATGTTACTTGGGCCTGAACACTGAATTGTGTCAGAATCAGAATATTTTTTGACGTGCATGTATAATGAGTTATTCTCCCGAACTGTCTCTAAGATTTTCTGCATACATGCACCATAATAATTCCAACAATTACTTTCCTTTTTTCTTTGAAATCTAATATAGTCAATCCTACGTTGGATCAAGCTCCAAAGACGCAGTATGTATTTTTCAACAGAACCTCTTACCTGTGGTGCCCAGTGAAAGGCGCGCCGGCTCCATACATTGTGTGGAGAAAAGATGGTGTCGCTGTTCAAAATAGTACCAGCATAACATTTCAGCTTAAAGTAACTTCAGAAAACAACGTGAATTACAGCTGCGAGGTAAGAAGAGATGGAGAGGTATTAAGAAGAGACATCAGCCTCAGAATTGAAGGTGAGGTATTACTGTTTTGTTGAAGTATATCAGTACTTTACATAATTGGATTATCTAAACCTGTACTTTTTCATTTGCTCAAAATTCTACCCACCCAAAAAACGTTTAAGCTACTTTGGTAGTTGGATCTTATTTAACCTTTCAAAATTAATTTTTCTATATCCCTTTAATTTAACTTGTATGTTGTTTTTAGGTTTGAATTTTAATTATTGGCATGATAGTTATCTGCTGAAGGGAAAGGCGTATATGATGATAACCAAAGGAAATTCACATTTGTACGCTTAGACTTGTTTCTATTTCAAGTGAAGTTACTATGCCACAGTTTGTCGATTTTGGCGCCTGCATACAGTGTACCTGAAGTGCGTGTTTTCAATCCAGTTTTCATCTTTGATTCATGATCAGTTAATTTACATCGTAACTCTGAATTGTTCATGTAATCTCGGTAATTGTGATTTTACAGTAATGTTCTATCAAAATGAAATATTCTTCGTTGCCAGAACAACTGACTTAACTCTTTCAAATTTGAAGCCTTTGTTGACGAATTTTAACGGCCAATCATTTTTTGCCTCATTTTAGAGTGCCCAGACCCTTGCGAATGTGGCGTCTTCCACCAAACTATTGTTAGTGTGAATTGTAATGGAAAAAGCTTTAACTCAATTTCATGGAAATTTCCGCTTGTCATGTCAAAATTGTGAGTGTAATTAAACAGTTATAAACACCAAGAAAAGGTTGACCCAGAGGACTGCTTCTCCACCAAAAGCCCTATTCTTAGAGGAATTCCTCTCATGCTATCTTGGACCTTATTCTCAAAGGAATTACTTTCATGTTATGGCAAGACTCAAATCGATTAGGATAACCCCAGGACAACGTAAAATGTACCATAACAGGTAGTTGAGTCGTGGAAATTCTTAATGTGCACAATTTTCTACGCTGGATTGGCTATATCCTCCTTGGATCTACAAGGAAGGGTTTGATCCTAAAATAATTTAACAGAGATAAGTTCAAGAATAAGGCTTACATGTGGGATTCAGTCTCTTTACTTGATCCTGTCTTAAAACTAGTAACGCGTATGTCCTGAACCGTGCGAATTTAACACTCAGTGTGTAGTTTAATAAAAAAGTGGGAAATGAAGGATTTCCTTTATCGGGTTGATCAAAGAGTGCAGTTAGTTCTCAAGCCACGCTAACGAAGAATCTAAACTCATTTTAAGTTTTAACTCTCAATTTCAACAAAGGTTGCAGCACACAGAGCTGTAAACGTTCTATAATAAAAAACTTATCAGTTCAGTTTGGTTTATCTGTTGACGTTGTGACAAATTTAGTTTGCGCTACTTTTTCACTTTCACTGCTGTAATAACTGAGCAGAAATCAATGTAACTATCTTGATGCCAAGGTTAAAGATAAGGAATAAATTATTCGATCAATGAGATTTGAACCATAAAACAGTTGCTTAATACCAAAGGAAGTAAAAGAACGCCAATCATAAGAAGCACCGCATGGGCCAATTGCTAACACTGCTCTTAACATTGCAAGGTACGGTGACCAACTGGTGAGAGTGTTTGACTCCAGATTGACAGGTTCAGATTTAAGCCCTGGCCAGATCAATGTATTTTGTTTTGTGGAAAGACATTCTCTCTCGCCAGAGATCAAAAATAGATACAGTGAAACTAAGAAACTACGAAAACTATTGATGAAGTTCCCGGCGATGGCCTATCATTCCACTCAAATAGAGTATCATCACTTTCAATATCCCTACTCTTCAGAAAGTGACAAAATATCAGGCGGTGATGGATCATTAGGCTGACAAGAGTAACCTATGATTCAAGACAAGATATTAGTCATTTATTAGTTGTTTTCTTTATAAATTTCCTTATAGTTTTGACAATGAAGAGATTAGACGTTCAGGTGTCATTCTTGTTGTTGTACTCAGCATGTACTTTACACGTTCTAACGTTATCCTGATAGGCACTTAAGCAACAACAAGCTGAAGGACTTGCCCCAAGGAATCTTCAGTAATTATACCCAGCTGGAGTGGCTGTAAGCCAGGACTATTTGTTATTTGTGCCAGACACATTTGTAATGATTCTTGATAGGAATTTGAGTAACAGTGAACTAAAGGACTCCTCACCTAGTAATCTGCCGTTGTAATGTTGAGTCTCTCTAGCTCCCAAAAATCATGACTAGCTTCGCCCAACCTTTACATGAACACCTGATGTGTACCTGAACTCATTACTTCAGTCACTGTGTCAGTGACACGGACTGACGTGTGATCTTGTGGCCTGATCGTCCGGATGGGGGTAGTCCTGCGACGGATTGTTGTCGACTGACAATATTTATTTACTCGACCCTTAGGATAACCTCCACTGGACTTATCGAAACGTTGGAATTGGTTCCGAACACAATCCTTCGAAGCACCACTTTCACCCGCACAATAATAATTACCCGATAAATTCTTCTTAATTTGGGGAGCCTCCCCGCTAGAGATTGCGAAATCCCCCCCCCCTGCTTTTTTAGTGTTAGTGGGTATTTAACCAATGCCCTCTCCCCCTCCTTCAGGCTCTGGGTTTACATAGAGCTCCCAAATCTAAGAATTAAGGCACAGTCTCCAAAAATAAAGAAAAAATACCTAACGTGAAAATGGAACGAGCTTACTTACAGTTCTGGTTAAGCACAAAATAGGCTATATTCATGGCTGATAGAAAAGAAATGATTACATAGATTTGTTTGAGCCCCCCTATCAAAGCTCACACGAAAGTACAGCATTACCGCATGCACCCTTTGATTTAATGCAATTATCGAATACATGGTAATGAACACCACCCTCTATCAATTCTTGGCGGGGATATTAGCAACAACCAGTTGAAGGAATTACCATAAGGCATATTCAGTAACAATACCAAGCTGTCCGCTCTGTAAGTTGGGACCCCTTCTTCTTTTTGTAAAAAGATCCATCTCGCACAGGGCAAGATAGATATCATATCAAAGCATGCAAGGAAATACAGCATTACTGGATACACCCTTCAATTCAACGTAATTGTTGAATATATCGTAACACCACCCTCTATCTATTCTTGGCAGGAATATAAGCAACAATCAGTTGAAGGAATTACCATCAGGCATATTCAGTAACAATACCAAGCTGTACTACCTGTAAGTTCGGACTCTTTCTTCTGTTTGTAAAGAATGCCTTCAGAGGAGAAAGTTTCTTCTTGTTGCGCTTGATTTTAAATCTGCTATAAAGTATACGTTTGTTAGGTAAAGAAAAATTAACAATAGACCATCAATGAAGCAACACAAAATAAGACAACTGGTCAGTTCGAATTTAACTTATGCAAGTCACAAATTTATTCTAACATTCAAGTTGAACCTTGTGGCGAAGTGATGTTATCTCACTTTTCCAGCTTTACAACAAAATGTGTAAAGCACTTAGTTGTTCTCAGTGCTTACAAATTTAAAAACCAACAAGTTTCAATTAGTTTTGAGCCATATTATAATTCGTAGTGCTACCTTAGGTTTCTATATGTAAAAAAACGGAAAAGAAGACGTCGGTTCTTGTAGAATATAACTTTGTTAGGGGATTAGAACATTAAAAAATAAGAAATTTCTAGCATACACAGTTCCTGCACTTAACTTTCATAAGTGGAGGCACATAGTTTGTCTTCTGACTTTTTATAGACCTGTTTCATACGTCCCCAATATCAAACTAAAATATATGTAAAGTAAAAAGCAAGGACTATTCTTCTTAGTTTTAATCCTGTTGACATTTTAAAAGGAAGACAATAGGACGTAAACAGATAATCTCAGGGACAATTAGTGGCATTCAAGGCTTTATAATAATTAGACTGTGTCGCTAAAGTGACAGATTTGTATTATTGCTTGATACATTAGTCTTGATAGACCCGTCAGCCCCCGCTATAAAAAGCTGAGCTCGGAATCCATCTTACATGCAGGGAGGATGTAGTTTTTAATTACTTGGTGATTATTCACCCCAATATAATCAAATTAATCGTTAATAATTTATACAGTCATCCATTCAAGCACTTCTCAGCCTTATTCCCTTTGGAGCGTTAAGTTGGGAAAAGGGGGAAGTGGGGGAATAGCCCTTAGAAGCCTATTTTTACTATCCAAAGGGAAGTGCATCTCGTTGTGTCGTTCAATCGTCCTTGATTTCGATGGATGAAAAGAAAACTCAGGCACGATACCATTTATTCGAGTCGCTCATTAAGGCTCTCTAAGAGTCTTATTCATTGTGCATTGATTTTGGTCCAGAGGATGTGACCATCACTTTTGAATGCGGGTTGCAAGTTTCAATTCTGCGATAAAAAGACAATCTGTATAAAACAAGGTAAACTTTATTTATACTGGAATGCTGATTATGCGAAGCTGTCGAGGGATGTACCCATTAGTAGCATCTTCTTCATTTTCAATACATCTGCTTGTAATCAAGTGTAGATACCGGTCGCAAGTTCCAATTTCTCAGTTAAAGAAAATCCGAATAGGATTTTTATAATATGCTATAACCGAAAAACATCCAATGTAGAGTATGAACCTCGACTTGCATAAAATTATGCATGTTTTGTTGTTTTTCCTCCCAAATTGTAGGAGGGTCTTGTAATGATAGGACTGTGGTGCAAAATATCATGACCTTGTAGAACCATGTGTTTTTAGGCTAGTAGGCCATCAAACCTGTCAAACATGGAATTTACCCTCGATTTACATTCGAAGCTGGACATCTATCAAGTAGTGTCTCCCACCACATACATCGCGTCAGAAGCCCTCGATATATACACTCTGGTTTAACCTTTACCTCCAAGGAAGAGAAAGGTAGGATCGATACAGTCTTCCAGATGTGGAATAATTACTGTTTGGCAAGACGAACACAATTTTCGAGCGCTAAACAAATTTCAGTCTTAGTAGAGCGGACTGACATGTAAGAATGTAAGTGGATCTGGACTCATGACCAGAGAGATGCCTTCGAAGAGATCAAAGACGCTGTTAAAAAAAAGCGGCAGAACTCAAGTACTTCAGAAAGGGCGACCCAACAGAGGGCCAAGGAGATACGTCCAAGAATAGACTTGACTTTTTACTAATGCGGCATGGTGAACCAGTGACACTTCCGTTGGCAAAGAGGAAGTACTCTAAGATCGACAAGTAATTTTTGTTCACGGCCTTGGCATGGAGCATAACCACCAATATGTGTTCGTTAAGAAAGTCATCCTGCGGACTGATCAAAAAGCCCTGGTCTTTATTATGCAGAAGCCCTTAGCATCAGCACCCAAGAAGCTAGAGTGCCTTGTTACCACTTCAGCAGTATGACTACGAGATAAGCTACAAGCGTAGGAAAAGGATGCTGCCGGCCGGCTATCTATCGAGAGCTTTCCTGAAGGACTGGGAGCTTACCCGCGCAGAACAAGTGGTCGATCGCATTCATACCAACCATTTCCTTTCCGTTCCAGATCGCCAACTCAATGAAAGTCAGAGAGAGAAATTTGTGAGCCAACTCTACAGAGGCTAAAAAACACAACCTTGGATGGCTTTCCTGAAACAAAAGATGATCTTCTAGCAGTCATCCATCCGAGCCGCTCTAGACGAGCCTCAAGCACCTCCGTTAGCAGACGCTACAATATGACCTAACAACTAGACAAAGCCACAGCGGCAAAACCAAGAACTGGCCAGTCACTATCTGTAACACCTGACAAGCTCCAAGCAATGGAGACCAGACCATTAGATCTGGACGGTTGTCAAAGCCGTCAAGTTACTTGCAGGACTATGCTGACTATAGACCACCAACCCCACCCATCTACCGCTTAAGAGTTCATAGCCACAGAGTACATATCACTGACTGTAAGGCATGCAAATTTTGCTTCACGAAGCCTAATCAGGAGACGAACATGCCGGTTTTCTTTTAATCATCTCTTTTGAAGTCCGAAGCAAATTATTTTAAACGTAGTTTTTATTTTAAATCATGACTCTACCTGGCATTATAAACCTGGACATAGCGTTCTAGTTCGCACCTGCTCAATTTAACACGATGTTTATAATTTTTGATATAACTATTGAGACGTTTTGTGTCATTTTTTTAAATTTTCCACTCTTGTCCTTTATCGGTAACCATCTACAGAACTTCAAGAGGTCAGGGTTGACAAGACCACTCGAAATCAATGGGAAAACTACTTTAAAGGAATGCTAACTCAGCTTTTATATGCACGTTGTTGATGCTCAAAGGAACGATTACAAAATCATAAAAACAGAGGTAAACATTGTAAGTACTTTCGTGACTAAGACGTAGAGACAGTTATTAACTTATTATTACCAGTAAAGAGATCCTGTAATTGAGCAGAAAGTAACACACAAGGAGATCGGATAGCTATGGCTTTTTGTGCTTTAAGCATCCAACCTCTTATCACGAGTCTACAGGTAACGTCCACAGCAAAGCAGTGCTCGTTCGCCGATGATGCAGGTGGGACAGGCTCTACTACAGAGATGAAGAGATAGTGAGACATGTCGAGTACCTTGGGTCCAGACTTCGGCTACTTCTCAAACGGCAAAGAGCGCTGGATTATCGCAAAGCCGAACAAGTAAGAGAGTGTGAGAGATGTATTTAAGGAAACGGTCATTAACATGAGTGAAAGCGAAGATACATCTGGTCGCGGCGATAAGTTCACGGGAGTATCAGGAGGATTACATCAGTGAGATGTCTGATTGGGTGAGCGAGGTAGTTTAATTGGCAAAGTTCGCTCAGAAAAGAGGCACAGTCATGCTATGCTGCTTTCACCTTCGGCTTAAAATATCCGTCGACTTACCTCCTCAGAACCAGGATCTACTAAAGCCACTGGAGAATGCAATATCTCCACTACTTATTGTTGCAATAACGGAACGCAATTGTAATCAGCCAGATAAAACGGGAGTTCTGTAATGCTGTCCAACTACAATATGACTGGCCAGTCCATGATATTCCCTCCTCAGGTCCACGTGTGTATGCGGGAAAGTCTTTACGTTAGACCACGCCATGATTTCGTACAACGACATAATGAGCTGAGAGACCTGGACCCTGAACTCTTAAGTGCGGTATGCAACGATGTTAAAGGCGT
The DNA here is from genome assembly GCF_036669915.1 of Pocillopora verrucosa. Taxonomy (NCBI): domain Eukaryota; kingdom Metazoa; phylum Cnidaria; class Anthozoa; order Scleractinia; family Pocilloporidae; genus Pocillopora; species Pocillopora verrucosa. The sequence goes on along the minus strand of NC_089316.1, from coordinate 5,133,973 downwards.
ACCCGTCCTTCAAGACATCAGCTGAGAACAACTGAACAGAGGAGCTAACAAAGCACAAGGCTGGTCATTCTTGCACATGGATTCTGCGAGCACCAACGATGGGCATTCTTTGACGTCAGGGTTTTTCCAATCAAATACCATGTCCTGGAAGAGCCTAGAGCCACAAAATATCTATGGTAAGTGTGAGAATAAGAGGAAGTGACAGTAATCAAGGACAGTTCTCGACACTGAACATGGAACATTTACACCTCTAATATTTACCACAACCGGCGGAATTGGCTAAGAATGGCTTGACTTCAGATAACACAGTCGTCTCGCGAAAATGATAGTTTTAGCGAAAAGCAACATGCAAAGTAGGGCAAAAACCTGTTTTTTCCTAATAAGATGCGCTTTCATCTACTCGAGGGGTCAAGATTAACGAGAAGAGTCGCTTGCGATGCAAAGAAAGCTGATTTTGACGTCCAGACAACGGAGAGAAGGAAGTCGACTCCGAAATTTTAGATTTCATCAGCTTTTAATCGATTTTTTAACCGTAGTTATTTTAAACATGGATTCAATTTCTAGCCAAATATTGCTTTATTTTATTAATTTTTTTTCAAGAAAGATCAGTATTAAATCACAGTACATACCTGCTGGATAAAAAAGCTTGGAAAGACCTTTGAGTTTGAGCTGAGTTTGTTAGTTACGCCGAAGATAAACACTGACTGGAAAAGACCAGCAATGAAGCAACATCACAAAGTTTTTAGCCACTGCGAGACAAATCAAAGCAACGTTCGGTCACATTTTAAGTACGCAGGTTACTAATTATAATAACTATAATAATCGGGTGTGGACACCAGTCGCAAGTTACATTTTCTAGTTTGAAGAAAACCTGAAAAAGGTATTTGTGATATACTATCAAGGTAAGACATCCAATGCAGAATATGAACCTTGACTTTAAATTTAAAATAAAAATAAAAATAAAATTATGCCTCTTACGTTGTTTCCCCTCCAAATTGTAAGAGGGTTTTGTAATGGTAGGAGTGTGTTGCTAGATATCGTGACCTAGAAGAATTATGTGCTGTAGAGCTGGTAGGCCATCAAACCGGTTCAAAGACCAAGCTGGTAGGTCATCAAACCTTAACAAATATGACGTCGCAAGCAGATACCAGCAGCAAAACATCAGTTCTCAGCCACAAACAGCGAAGCAAATCTTCGCTTCTTTGTGCCAGTTCCACCAAGGCTAGATCTTTGGAAGATTTAGAAAACAATTGCAAAAATTGACTTCAAACATGGAATTTACCCTCCATTTACACTCGAAGCTGGAAGACTACGAGCAGCGACGTTCGTCACATGTATCGGATCAGAAGCCCTCGATATCCTGGTTTACCCGGTAAACTAGGATATTAGGGGCTTCTGCTTTGCCTCTAAATAAGAGAACGGTAGGATCGATAAGAATCTTAGTTTCTTAGCGGATGTGTTTTTAGGCTTCATTCAGAACATGAAAGAGATATGTTGTTTTGTATTGTTTGCCCATAACGATAAAAAGTAATCTAAAATAAATTTACAAAGGAACTAAAAAATCAGTCCCGCTTGAGCCAGGGGATCAGGATTAAAAAAACATGAAGAGTACAGATTGACAAGGCCACTCGAAATCAAAGTGTGGTAATACTCAAAGGACCGATTACAAAAAAAAAAAATACGAACAACACAAAAGTAAACGTTATAGGTACGTTCGTGGCTAAGACATAGAGACAATTATTAACTTATCCCTGGTGGTAAAACGATCTTGTCATTGAGCAGAAGGGGTCACACAGGGAGATCTGGTCGCTATGGCTGTTTTTATTCTTAACGTCCAGCCTATGATCACGTGTCTACAGGTAGCGTCCACAGCAAAGCAGTGCCGGTTCCCCAATGATGCTGGTGGGACAGGTTATATTACAGAGACGAGATAGTAGGGCATGCGAAGTACCTTGGGTCCAGATTTTGGCTTCTTCCCAAACAAAAAGAAGTGATGGATTATCGCAAAGTCGGACAAGATGGAAAGTGTGAAGGAAGTATTTAAAGAAAAGGACGTTAAAATCACAGTATAGAATGGAAGGCACAACGAGGCACGGCAATAGGGTCACGAGAGTATCAAGAGGAATTCGTCAATAAGAAGGTGCCTGATTGGGTCAGTGAAATAGATTAATTGGCAAAGTTCACTTGGACGCAGCCACAGGAATGCCATGCCGTTTTCACCTTCGGCTTAAAACATCGATGGACTTACTTTCTAGCAACACTGCTCAAGTACCAGGAACTTCTAGAGCCACTGGAGAATGTAATATCTCTGGGACTAATTACTGGGATAACGAAACGCAAGTGTAATCAGCTAGATACGGACATCCAGCGCTCCTATTTGCCTGGGAGGCGCCTGTGCCTTGCAAATCCTAGTCGGGAGTACGCTTCATTAGTCAAAGTGATAACGCACCTCGTTAAGCATCTCAAACATCTTTAACACACCAGCTACCCGACGAGTCTCTTAGTAAATCGGCGCACAACGTAATCAGTTCCCGAAGACCAGGAAAACTCAAAGGCACCAGGGTTAGGGCACAACCAAAGATTAAGCTAGTGCTTGACCCGGCAGCTGAAAAAGGGTCATCGGTGTGGCTGACATTACTTCCTCTCCGAGAAATGGGCTCCAATTTGATTAAACAGGAGTTCTGTTATGCTGTTAAACTACAATGTGGCTGGCCAGTCGATGATATTCCCTCCACGTATCCAAGAGTGTATGCGGACAAGTCGGTACGTTAGACAACACCATGATTTGTAAACGAGGCGGATTTGTCATACAACGACATAATAAGCTGAGAGTTCTCGACATTGAACACGGAACCTTAACATCCCCAATATTTACCACAACCGGCAGAATGAGTGACTTCGATAAGAATAAGATATGATTGTACTCGAAAGTAGTATCATAACTGCTATTATGAATATCAGTTATCATTACCACTGTTGTCATAGCTGTTGTTGTATCATTTATTTGACACTGATTTTAAATTTTTTTCATTTATTATCAAAATGGGCCTTTGCTAGGTATCTTTACCGCTCAGAATATTCACCAGCTTCCTGTCATTGAGATGCGATCAATATTCGATTTGATGGGATTTCATAAAGAAAGAAAAGATAAAATGCAACGTCAGGGAAAGAAAAAGAGTTAAAGAACATTCTATGCGTACCGCTATCAAATAATTAACTATAAGAGTTTACCGTCTTGCGCTTACGAGCTGTCAGTGGATTATGAACCAAGTCTCAATACGACCATTAGGCAAAATACGAAAATCCTCTAGAACAAAGTGGAAGTACTCGGTTTAAGTCCAGAAATGATCTTTAGATTTCTGTAGAGCTGTTTCATCTGTCCCTAAAGATTATTAACCCTTTAAGTAAGATCCTTCGTAAGCCAAAGTTCTGTGTTAGCAATAATGGTACTAATGCTGGAGACAACTTAAACTGCAGTTACGATTGTTCCTTATCGGTTTTAATAATAAATTAATATTTCTGTGAAACTTTATCAGCTTCAGAGCTCAGAAGCCTATTTTCAAAGATGGCTGCTGTTCTAATGTTGTAAAATTACACACTATTTGCGGCTCTTTTATTCTGCCGTGACCATGGGAAATTAGCCTTTTCCTTAGCAGTCCTACCACAAATTAGTGGCAAATGGTAAAAAGAAAGTCAATTAAGTTTATCGGGGTTCCTCCTAGGAAGGATGGAATTGAAGAAATCATAGATGAATTTTGGTATAGGCATCAGCAAACGAAGAGCAAGATTTAGAAATGGATTTGTTCGGTGCTTACCCAAAAAAACTCTAGGTTGTCAAAATATTGATGATAATGATAATGCGTTTAGATTGATAAAGCAGCTGAATACTTGCTACAAACACTAACTGTCGTCTTTTGCTGACAGGTACTTGCACAACAACCAGTTGGAGGACTTGCCAAAAGACATATTCAGTAACAATATCAACCTAACAGAGCTGTAAGTAAAAAAGTGAAGAGTATTTTCAGTAGTTTTACTCCAAGCCTACTGAATTTGTGAAAGGAAGAAGAGAGGACATAAACAGATAATTTGAGGGACAGTCAGTTAAGGTATACCAATGATTGAAATTTGTCGCCAAGCTTATAAATTATGGTCACATTCTAAGTACGTAGGCTATTAATTTATCCTAGCAGCCGAGTTACAACTTATTGCGTGAAAAATTTATCTCCAGACCGATTTTGGTCAAAAGTACTAACCGGTGAAACCTGTAATACTACGACGTAAAACGCAGGAAATGTGCTTATTTCCAACGAATGAGCCTGGAGAGACAACAAGAAAACTCAGGCGCGATATCATTAATTCAAGTCTCTCGATAAGGCTCTATAAGAGTCCTATTCACTGTGCATTTACTCCAGAGGATGATTATCGCTTTTGAATGCGGGTTGCAAGGTTGATTTGTACGATAAAACGACAATCTATAGTAAACAAGGTATGAGTTATTTATGTTAGAATACTAACTATGCCAAGCTGTCGAGTAGTATACCCACTAGTCACATTCTCTTCATTTACAATATAATTGTTTATAATCAGGAGAGGATATTGGTCGAAAGTTACAATTCCTCAATTAAAGAAAATCTGAAAAAGGTTTTTGATATACCATCACGGAAAAACATCCAACGTAGAGTAAGAACCTCGACTTGCTTGAAACTATGCATGTTATGTCGTTTTCCCTCCAAAATTGTAAGAGGGTCTTACAACGGTAAGACTGTAGTGCGAGATATCGTGACCTAGTGACCTTATGTGTTTTTGAGCTGGCAGGTCATCAAACCAGTTCAAAGTCCTGTTTAACTTGTTTTTTCTAATTCGGGCCGCTACTGCTACATGGTGACTTTGGAAATTCTCAGCAAGACATGTAGCAGCTTTGAACTTGTGTTTTAGTCGAATTTAAGCTGACCTTGGTCCTAGACACAGCCAAAGAATCTAGACAAACGTGAGCAGATAGCAGCAGCAATGCATCAGTTCCAAGCCACAAACATCGCAGCCAATCTTCACTTCTAATGTTCAAGTTCTTTCGAGGTTAGAACTTCGTGGAGATCAAGAAAAATATTGAAATAAATAACTTGAAACACGGAATTTATCCTCCATTTACACTTGAAGCTGGAAGATTATCGAGTAACGTCTTTCATCACATGTATCGGGTCAGAAGCCCTCCATATCCATCCTGGTTTACCCTTTACCCTTTAAGGAGGAGAAAGGCAGGATCGATAAAGTCTTAGAGATGTGGATTAATTACTTCTAAGTAAGACGAACACAATCAGCAGTGAAAAGATTATAAGGGCTAGTGAGGTACCTTTTTAAATTCCTATAAAACCTTTCAAGAATGTAAGAGCCACTACGCCGCCTGTTACGCAAGAATGCTGAGTGGAAATGGACTCATTACCAGAAAGATGCCTTCAAAGAATTCAAAGACGCTGTCTCTAAAGCACCAGTACTCAATTAATTTAGTAAGAGCGACCAAACAGGGGGACAAGACGATGCGTCCAAGGATGGGTTTGGCTTTTTACTCATGCAGCATGGTCAACCAGTGACATATAGAAGTGGGGCGCTCTCGGTAGCAGACAGGAAGTATTCACAGGTCGAGAAGTAATTTTTGGCGTCGGTCCTTGGCATTGAGCGTATCCACCAATATGGACGGCTTCTTTGCTGCAGAAGATGATCGCCTTACGGCAATCCATCCCAGGCGCTCCAGACAAGCCTCAAGTACCTCTGGTGACTGACGCTCAAATATTATTTTCACAACTAGGCAAAGTCACAGTGGCAATACCAGCAAAGCCCAGTCTCTGTCTGTAACATCGGGCAAGCCCTAAGTAGTGGACGCCGGACCACTAGATCTGATCAGTGACTATAACGCATGCAAATTATGCTTCATAAAGCCTGGTCAGGAGACTAACATACCGGTTCTCTTTTAATTAACTCTTTTGAACTCTTAAAAAAAACTTGATTATTTTGCGCATAATTTTGATTTTAGGTCATGACTATATCTGGCAGTATAAACCTGAACGTAGCTTTCTCCTTTGCACCTGCTGGATTGAACACGCTTTATATAATCTTAAATGGAACAATTGAGACATTTTGTGTCGTTATCTGTCGTTATTTTAAAATTCCCCACTCTTTTCCTTTATCGGTAATCAACCCCTAGCCTCCCCTGCAATCAATGTTTTCTGGCACATTATGAAGACAACACTACGTGACCGAACATAATCTTACCGTTACATGCATTTTTGGGCAGCTTCATAATCTATTTAAGGCATTAGTATGAAACACGAAGAGAAAATATCGCATCTTAAACAAACGAGTCTGTTAGCGGGTGTGTTTCAGGGCCTCATGTAGAACATGAAAGAGATATGATCCTTTGTAATGCGTGCTCATAACTGTAGAAAAGACCTAAAAACAAACTTACAAAGGTACTTACATATCGGTCTCGCTTGAGGCAAGGGTCAAGAGTCAAAAAAACATCAAGAGGTCCTGGTTGTCAAGGCCACTCGAAATCAAAGGGAAAATTACTTGAAAGGGATGCTGACTCAACTTTTATATGCGCATGATGATGCTCAAAGGACCGATGACAAAAACAAAAACAAAAAAAAACTAGAATTAAACGTTAGAGGTACGTTCGTGGCTAAGACGTAAAGACAATTATTAAATTATTATTGGCGGCAAAAAGATCCTTTCACTGAGTAGAAGGGACCACGCAGGGACATCCGATCGCTGTGGCTCTTTTTGTTCTTACCGTTCAGCCTACGATCACGTGTCTACAGGTGGCGTCCGCGGCAAAGCAGACGTAGTTCCCCAGTGATGCTGGTGGGACAGGTTATACTACAGAAATGAGATAGTAGGGCATGCGGAGTACTCCGGGTCCAGATTTTGGCTTCTTCCCAAGCAAAAAGAAGTGATGGATTATCGAAAAGCCAAACAAGACGGAAAGTGTGAAGAATGGAAGGCACAACGAGGCGCGGCCATAGGCTTACGAGAGTAGCAAGAGGAATTCGTCAGTGAGAAGGTGTCTGATTGGGTCAGTGAAGTAGGGTAATTGGTGGAGTTCGCTCAGACACAGACACAGGCATGCTATGCCATTTCCATCTCGGGCTTAAAACATCGGCGGACGCACTTTCTGGCAACACTGCCCCAGGCATCAGGATCTACTAGAGCCACTGGAGAAAGCAACAACTCTGAGACTTATTCCTGGAATATCGAAACGCAAGTATAATCAGCTGGCAACGACCATGCTAGCTCTAATGTTCGCCTTGGAGGCGCCTGTGCCTTGCAAATCTAAGCCGGAAGTACGCTTCATCAGTCAAAGTGTCAACGCACCTCGTTAAGTATCTCAAACATTTCAAACACAACAGCTAACAGATGAGTCTCTTAGTAAGTCGGCACAGAACGTAGTCACTTTCGAAAGACCAGGAGAACCACAAAAGATCAGGCGAGTGCTTGACCAAGTAGCTGGAAAAGGCTGACAATACTTCCTTTCCGAGAATTGGGCACCAACCTGATTAAACAGGAGTTCCGTGCTGCTGTCAAACTACAATATCTCTGGTCAGTGGATGATATTACAGCTGAACAGAGCATCTAAGAAAGCACAAGGCTGGTCATTCATGCACGTGGACTCTGCGAGCACCAATTATCGGAATTCTTTGATGTCAGGTTTTGTCACCCAATTGCGGAGTCCTATAAGAGCCTAGAGCCTCAAAAAACCCACAGATACACATGAGAATAAGAAGAAGCACCACTAATCAAGGACAGTTCTCGACACTTAACACGAAACATTAACATCCCTCGTATCTACCACCACCGGCAGGAAGAGTGACTTCGATAAAATAAAATATGATAGTACTCGAAAGTAGTATCATAATTGTATCTTTGTCATCATTATCATTGTTATTATTGCTATAATTGCTTTTTTTCCCACAAAATGCGCCCTTGTTTGGTAACCTTAACACTCAGACTCTACACCGGCTGCCTTCTCACTGAAATGCGATAAATTTCGATTTGATAGGATTTCATAAGGCAAGAAAAGATAAGATGCAACGTTAGGGAAAGAAAAAGAGTTAAAGAACATTCTATGAAAAGGGGGGAGGAGGGGGGGGGGGGGGAGATGGCCACTACGAGAGGCCTATTTTTTTGCCACCCGAAGAGAAGGGCGCTTCGTTGTGTCGTTCAATTGTGCTTGGTTTTGAATCTGCTAAAAAGGATGAGTTTGTTAGTTACTCCATAGATAAACGATAGACCATCAATGGAGTGACATCACAAAGCCCTTAACCTCTATGTGACATATCAAAACAAACTTCTGTCATATTTAAAGTAGGCAGGTTACTAATTTATCCTAGCATCCCAGTTAAACCTTGTTGCGTCCAAGAGTTGATTCAATCTGACAAGTTTATGAGGATCTAAGAGTCACAAGTACTCACCAGTGAAAAGTGCAGAACTTAACGTTCAATGTAAGGTGAAGAAAGGTGCTTATTTTTGATAACTGTACGAGGCCTGGTGAGACAAGAACAAAACTAAGGCATAACATATTTTTTTGGAGTCTCTCAATAACAAATCCATCCTTTGAGAGATAAAAATCACAGGGAGGACACTGTGTATGTAAAGTTAAAAAAAAAAATTATTCAGACAATTTGTGTCTTGGTATGTTAAACTAACCCCCCCCCCCCCCCTGCAATCAACGTCACCTGGCTTGTAATAAGGACCGCTCTAAATGACAGTAATGACAGTGTGTAATCTTAGGTCTCAATATGTAAAACTGGGCAGATGACATCGGGTTTTAGACAATGTGACTTTGTCAGCAGATTATAATTCTAAAAACATGTCATTTTCGAGGAAACACGGGGCCTGCACCATGTTTACAAGCACAATGTAATCAAAACCCCTCCCCATTGCTTTTGGTAGGCTGTTGGGCAACAACCAGTTAAAGAAATTACCATCAGGCATTTTCAGCAACAACACCCATCTGAGATCTACATACCATTCTCATTTATATATCTTCATATTTTGCTCGCTTTATAAATTATCAAAGAAAACTTGTGAAGTGTATTCCAAAGTTAATGTGTTCTGAAGTTAGTGTTTTTAAAAACAATTTCCTTTTTAATCGTAGTTTATTATATTGTATAATCTCTTTGTCAAAGACTGCACTCCCAAGTATCGCCTTTTAAGAGTTTTCCCATGATAAGCTTCTTTGGTCAAACAGTGGCGTAGCTCGTCGAAAAGAAAATCTAATAAACCAGAGAAAGAAATCTATACAATCAAGGAACATCACACCGCGTCCATCTGGAGTTTGATTAGCGAAATAAGTTTAAACATGGCGTAATCATTTCTGCTGGTACAAGTGAGAACAATGTGTATGTAAAGTTGAAAAAAAGCTATTCAGACAATTTGAGTCTTGGTATTTCTTAAACTCCCCCTCCCTGCAATCAATGTCGCCTGGATTATAATGAGGACTGCTGTAGATGACAGTGTGCAATGTTAGGTCTACATATATAATACCGGACAGAAGACATCGGTGATCAGACAATATGACTTTGTTAGCAGATTATAACTCTAAATTATACGTCAGTTTCGAGCATACACGGTGCCCGCACCATGTTGATAAGCACAACGTAATTAAAACCCCTTTATATTTCTTTTGGTAGGTTGTTGAACAACAACCAGTTGAAGAAATTACCATCAGGTATTTTCAGTAACAACACCAAGCTGAGATTGCTGTAAGTTTGGAGTCTGTGTTATTTATGTAAGGAACGCGTTAAATCCATCGCGCATTGATAAAAATAACAACAGATACGAGCAGCGTTGTCTTAGCTCCAAAAGAAATCAGCTACGAAGCGGGAATGTTTTATTTTTGTAAACATGGAATTATTTTACCCTGCACGTACAATGGAGTAGGGGTGTAGGTCAAATGCACCCATGGACTCCACCCTCCCACCCCCTGTGCTACATCCCTCTCCTCTCTTCTGCTGAACACTACATACCATTCCTATTTATACATCTTCATATTTTGCTCACTCCATAAATTATCGAAGAAAACTTGTGAAGTGCATTCCGAAGTTAAGGTGTTTTGAAGTTAGTGTTTTCAAAAACAATTTCCTTTCCAATCGTAGTTTATTTTATTGTATAATCTCTTTGTCAAAGACTGCACTCCCAAGTTTCGCCTTTGAAAAATTTTTCCCATGATAAGCTTCTTTGGTGAAACAGTGGCATAGCTTGTCGAAAAGAAAATCTAGTAAACCAGAGAAAGAAATCTATACAATGAAGGAACATCATACAGAGTCGATCTCCAGGCAACAAATCGAAACAGAATCAGGTCAATAATCACCAGGACACTCCTTAATTTACCTATTGCTTTATCTTTGTGATGTGAAAGTCAAAAATACCGGTAGTGACATTTAAAGTGTTTCATTTGCACAGGGAGGGGCGTTCAAATGTTATCAAGTAGTTAGTTTGTTTATTACGATTTAGACATTCGTTCATATTCGGCATGTATTTACTATAGGAATTCGAAGTCCGAAGGTTTAAACCATCGTGACGAGTTTCCAAGTTGAACATGTGTTGTTTAACTTCCATAAGTGGAAGCGCATAGTTTGTCTAATAACTTGTCATAGAGCTGTTTCATACGTACTAAATAACTAACTAAAATATCTGTAAGTCAAAGAGTTGAGACTCTTCTTTGTAGTTTTCATCCTACTTACTGTTAAAAAAGCAAGAAAAGAGGACATAATCAGATAATTTTAGGGACAGATAGCGACATTTATAACATCAGAATAATAAGGCTTTGCCACCAAAGTCACAGATTTGTATCATTGTTTGATACATCAGTCTTAATACACCCGCCAGCCCCTAACATAAATGGTAAGCTTGGAACTTATCTCATATGCAGGAAGTCTGTAGTTTTGATTACTTGGTGATTATTTACCTAAATGAAATCTGATCAACCATTAATGATTAATTTATAGTAATCCATTGAGCACTTCTCGGCCTTGAAGCATGGATGGGCCACTACAGGCCTATTTTTGCTTTCCAAAGGAAAGGGCGTCTCGTTGTTTCGTTCATTCGTGCTTGATTTTACATACTCTGACAAGGATGAGTTCGTTAGTTACGCCGGAAGATAAACAAAAGAACATCAATGCAGCGAGATTACAAAGTCTCAAGCCATTATGTGACAAATCAAAGCAACTTCAGGTCATATTTTAAGTACTTAGCTCAATGTGACCGGTTTTTAAGGACGCAAAGGTCAATAGTGCTAACCGGTGAGACCTACGTACGGGAAGCCCATGAAAGGTGCCTATTTTCGATGGATGCATGAGACCTGGGGGACAACAAGAAAAGTTAAGCGTGACATCATTTGAGGGCATGGGAAGTTCTCAGCAAGACATAAAGCACCTTTTAAACTGTGTTTGAGCCGAATTTAAGCTGACTTTGGACAGAGAAATGTTGACAAATATGACAGTGAAAAATATGACGTTCCAACCAGATAGCAGCAGTAGCGCATCAGTTCTAAGCCTCAAACACCGCGGCAAATCTTCCCTTCTACTGTTCCATTTCTAGGCCAGGTCTTCCAGGAGCTCACGTGTATCGGGACAGAGGCCATCGACATCCACTCTGGTTTACCCTTTTCCGCCATGGAAAGTCGTAGAGATGTAGAATGATTACTGCGTAGGCAAGAAGAACACAATTTTCTACCGCTACACAAATTTCAGTCATAATAGAACAGGAGTGTTGTGGAGCAAAATTCATCTAGCTGAAAAAGGAGAGGTTCGAATTCAAATGAAACGAAGTGCCATTCATTGGACATGTGATGAAGAACAATGGATCGGAGGCAACAGTCAAAATGGAGCGACCAGCAGATGCATCGGCAGCGCAAAGATTTATAGGGCTAGGAGGTATCTTTCTATATTTCTTTAAAACTTTTTAGAAATGAGAGGGCCACTGCAAAGAATGTTATTTATATTTTTATAGAGCTGTTTTATATGTTCCGAAAGATTATTAACCCTTCAAGTAAGATCCTCTGTAAGTTAAAGTTGTGTGTTTGTAATAACGGTACTTATGCTGAAGACAGCTTAAACTGCAGCTACAGTTGTTCTTCATCGGTAATAGTGATACAATGATATTCATTGCGGTTCCAATATAATAAAATGACACACTACTTGCGGCTCTTTTATTCTGCTGTGACCGTGGGAAATTAGGCTTCTCCTAAGCTGCAACACCTAGCAAGCCCCAAGTAGTGGAAGCCGGAGACACTAGATCTCGACGGTTGTAAAAGCCATCAAGTTACTTCCAGGACTATGCATAAGGATATTCGAATGGCTGACTGCAGACCACCCAAAATCTAAAAAAAGGGAAACATTGAACACATAGAGCCTGATTTTACTCGTACGAAAGATTCAAAGTAACCTTTTTTAGATTTAAGCCTCTTTAAAAGTGTTAAAATTGTGTCATTTACCATTTTCTGTGAGAAGATGGATGTAATAGTAAGCCTGTGGTGTGAGGTCACGTGGCCTAGTAGACCCTATTGGTTTGAACTGGCAGGCCAGGAAACCTGATCAAAGCCGTGTTTACCATGTCCCCTCTGATATTTTGGACTGCTAACATTGCTAATATATTTCATTATTTTCCCTACGAAATTTTGGCACTGAGACGAAGATTCCGTGACGTTACAACAAGGGGCACTAGAAGAGCTCTCACAGCACATACTATAGCACACAGAAATTCTGCGAGCCTCTTTTGCTGGCTGAGGCGCGAAACGTTTTTTTTCGTTAGCTTCCTGAGATGAAAATTAAATTGAAACGACCATCATACTTTAACTAATGACATAATGACCCTGATATTATTTACCGTTCAACAGAATTCAAACTATGTTTAAGTTCTCGCATTTGACGTCTCCTTGAAATATGAGAAAGCCCATACTATTTTTCTGTCAATGATAGATTTTGTAAGCGGACCATAATCAATCATAAGATATTTTTTTTATGAAGTAAGAAAGATGTTATCACCAATCCCTAGCTTTCAAGTGTTTTTATCCCTTTCGCTCGCAAGATCTCATCATTAACTCTCTCTACTGTCTGCCATAAATCCTTATGATGTTAGTGCGGAGAATTTGGCATTGGATCGACTAATAATCTACTAAATCATCTTTTTCTCTATTCTCATCACATGTGTACTTGATATTGTAAGGATATTTTGAAGAGAAATTCTGTCTTGGTAATTCATGGGAGTTAAAGGGTTAAAGCGCCTTTTTTTCCGAGGGCTTAAGGCTTAGTAGTAATAATGCTTATATACACTCATCACGACAGTGTTTGCACGTGAAGTCCTGTTTCCTTTGAAGGTTCAGGCCCACTACCAATTGTATTTCTGATCAAGTAAACTTTGGGATACGGGCAGCTTTAAACCTACGAAGCGACCACACTTAATGGAAAATAAGATGCCATACGTCCTTCTACTGAGCTTTTTTTTCCGAGAAGTTTCTTCAATATGTGAGGGCTTATTGGCTATTAACAGGATTAGAAAGGTGTAAAAAAATTGATAGCGAGAGAATTTTTTGTGGAGATTTTGTGGTTAAACAACCTCGGGTATTTTCATTTCAAATATTTTGAAAAATAATATAGAACCAGCTATATTCAACATGGTTTCATCACTGTGGACCACTTTCTTTGACGTTATTCGTCACCAAGAGGAAATAATGTGCCTAGTCGTCACCTATCCATTACTCGAGAGTTCAAAACCACAGAGTATATATCACTGACTATAAAGCATGCAAATTATGCTTCATAAAGCCTGAAGAAGGAAGAATAACATGCCGGTTCCCTTTTAATCACCTCTTTTAAAATCTCAGACGGTGTAGACAAAGCGGATAAATAAGTGTACATGCTTGTAACACACGAGAAATTTTACGCGCGTAAAGAAATAGGAACGACAATATTACATAGTATAACTATCGAGGCAAAATGGCGGCATTTTTTAAATTCCCATTGTCCGTTTTCATTTCACGAGGATAAACCCAAACAAAAAGAGATAACACTACCGTTTTCAGGAAAGTTTCCGTCTACGTCACTAAAACCTTCTAAAACCTTAAAACCTTCTACGTCACAAAATAAAAATATGTTGCAGAAGCAGGTGTGGATTCATCAACCGAAGTAGAGCATCCTTAATATGGCTACAAAGTTCGTAGCACCTTTTGCCTTAAGCCGGCGACACACCTTGGGATTTTATGCGTTAATTGCAGCCAATTTGATCGCCACAGATAGCTGCGGACACACTTGGCGATTTTTTTTGCCGATCGCGACAACGTGGCATTTCATCCCAGGTTCCATAGGCTGACGTTTAAAAATTGCGCGAACCAATATAAACAAACAGAATGGCGACAGCGAAGCAAAAAAAATGTTGGTTGCTGCCATAATTTTGCACCCAAAGCGCTCCAGGAAGCGTTCTTAAAAGTGGGACAATGGAAAAGTATGGTCAAAGACATGGATTTATTGAAACGCAGAGTCTTTCTTGAGACGATTACCGTAGTCGCTCGACGTTACACCAAATAAGCATGGTTTTTCTGACCACAGTGTGGTCAAATTTACCTCTTTTTCTTCGGTTCAGAAACAATTTTCGATGCCTTTCTCCATTTTGAAAAATCATGTGATAATATCGCCCAACTTGATTGGTTAATTTTACTGCCGACTGCCAGAGTAAAAAGGTGAGAAAATCGCGGGAACGGGCAGACTTAGCGAATGCCGGCGAATTAAATCGCCGATATCTGACATGCCAGATATCGGCGATTTTATACCCCGATCGCGGGGATTGGCGAATATCGCAATCGCCGCACCGAGCACAATTGGCGATTTTCGCCGATCACCGTGATCGGCGCATAAAATCGCCAGGTGTGTCACCGGCTTTAGCGCTTCTTTACGTCATCGCCTCCTCGGTGGCCAAATCCCTGGCGAAAAAGTTTGTTTTTTTGGTGGAAAACCAGCGTCAGCTCAGATATAACAAAAGGTATGTCACGCCTTTCACCTTCGGCTTGAACATCGCTGGACTTACTTTCTAAGAACACTGCCCGACATCCAGGATCTATTAGAGCCACTGGAGAATGCAATATTTCTAGTGCTTATTTACACTTTTGCTTCCCACTGCCCTAATATGGTGAAATGACTTAATTTTGGGGTACAAAACGAGCGTATCTTCAAACCTCATGAAGCCTCTTATGTGATGCTGTTCAAATGTTTTTGCGACACGTAGGATTATATCAAAACAGATATGACCGGACAGTACCTAAGAAAGTTTTATCAACACCTAAAACAAAACAATTTTTACTGAAACAGATATTTCGATACAAATAACCGTGCTGCGATCTGTCGGCGTTCGGTCGATAAATAGGTGTAATGTTTCCTTACTCGGAACTGGTTAGATCAAATGACCACCACAAACCGTATAATATTAAGCCAAGCTTTAATAATTATTCGATCTAAAAGAAATACATTTATAATTCGCAATTAGAACAAACGCAAATCAAGTCTTTATCTTGTAATTAAATTCAAAAACTTCAATATAAACTTACTTCTGTGGCGGGTCGTTACAACAGTCTCACTTTACGGGTTAGCATATTCTCCAGGTAAGCGGATTTAGAGACAGAAAACGATAACAAAATAACTTCTTTCTCACTTCGATTCTGCTGAAAAACTGACTTAAACATAATAATCTAACGCTTTTAAATCAATATATTGAATTAATGTCAATCACGTTTCTTGTCATCGAATAAATCTGTCAACACGAGGCAACGCCTATTTATAAAACGAAACAATAGGTGAGATGACAAACATTTGGCTTTGGGTGACTGACAAAGATTTCTCCATCTCTCTTTTCTACAACAGTCCGCCGCGACCGACAACAGTCCTTCGTCACTCGTAACATACGTTATTCAATCTTTCTCTGAGGCATAATAATATGCTTAAAATATTGGTTTCTAACCTTGAACACCACTCTCTTCACGGGCTTCCTCACGTGGCATCACGTGGATAAAGATTGTAAACTGTAATTATCTAAGAAAAGTTTGTAAGAGTCTCAGTGGAAAACAATTTGAAATTTTTAACAATTTGAAATAAGTTTGAACATGGCGTTATCACTTGTGCTGAAGACACTGTGTATGTAAACTAAAACAAAGCTATCCAGATAATTTGTGTCGCGGTATATCACCCTCCCCTCCCTGCAATCGATGTCGCCTGGTTCATGATGAAGACTATTCTGAATGACAAGCCTTACGTATTGCATCGCTGGGCAATGAAAGGAGGGAGATAGGCATATGTAAGGCATTCAGTTGTTTTAGTGCTAAAAAAAAAACAAGAAGTCTCAATTGGTTTTGAGCCAGATTTTAATTCGTAACGCTACCGTAGGTCTCCTTATCTATTTCTGAAAAGAAGACATCGGTTCTTTGACATGTGATTTTGTTAGAAGATAAAAAAATTCAGAAAAATACGACATTTTCAACACCCGACACCCTCTTTCTATTACTTTGGTAGGTGGTTGGACAGCAACCAGTTGAGTAAATTACCATCAGGCATTTTCAGTAGCAACACCGAGCTTGGATATGTGTAAGTTTGGACTCTGTTTTATTTTTGTCTAAGGAACGCGTCAAATCCATTGCGCATTGGTGAAAAAAAAAACCAGCAGATACGAGCAGCGTTTTCTTGGCTCCAAATAAATATCAGTTACGAAGTAGGAATGTTTAATTTTCGTAAACATGTAATTTATTTCTTCTGCAAGTAAAATGGGGTATGGGTGTGGGCCAAGTGCATCCTCAGACACCACCCTCCAACCCCCGTGTTACATCCCTGTCCTCACTTCTGCTGAACACTACTTTACGAATCTTTAAATTTTTTAGATCTTTTAATTTTGCTCGTTCTGCAAATTATCAAAGAAAACTTATGACCTCTATTTTAAAGTTATTATGTTCTGAAGTCAGTGCTCTGAAAAAAAATTCCTTTCTATTTCTGGTTTTTTTTTTTTTTTTTAAACACAATCTCCTTGTAAAATACTACACTTCTAAGTTTCGCCTTTTACAAGTTTTCTAATGGTAAGCTTCCTCGGTCAAAAAAGTGGCATAGCTCATTTTAAAGAAAACCAAGTAGACCAGAGAAAGAAATCTATTAAATGAAGCATCATTACTCAGCGTCTATCTCTAAACTCCAGGCAACAAATCGAAGCAGGGTCAGGTCAATGCTCAGTGGAGCACTCCTTAATTTACCTATTTCTTTATCTTTGTGATATGAGAGTCACAAGTACTTGCTAGTGACACTTATGGTGTTTAACTTGCACAAGAAGAGACGTCAAAATATAAATAGTTTAGAATATTAAAAGTCCAATTTCATTGAAAGGAACGACTTCCTTCGTTTTATCTGAGAAATACTGGGATCATAATTGCACTTCCCCACACAGAATTTTTGAAGTGAAGCTCTAGTTAAACCTCTATTTCAGTCGAATTTAAGCTGACTTTAGGCTTAGACACAGCGACAGAATCTAGACAAATAAGAGCAGATAGCACCAGAAATGCATCAGTTCCAAGCCACAATCATCGCAGCAAATCTTCACTCCTAATTTTCAAGTTCTGCATTTTTGGGCAGCTTTATAATCTATTTAAGGCATTAATATGAAACACGAAGAGAAAACATCGCATCTTGAACAAATCAGTATGTTAGCGGGTGTGTTTTAGGGCCTCATGTAGAACATGAAGGAGATATGTTCCTTTGTAATGTTTGCCCATAACTGTAGACAAAGACCTAAAAACAAACTTACAAAGGTACTAACATATCGGTCTCGCTTGAGCCAAGGGTCAAGAGTCAAAAAACATCAAGAGGTCCTGGTTGTCAAGGCCACTCGAAATCAAAGGGAAAATTACTTGAAAGGGTTGCTGAATCAACTTTTATATGCGCGTGGTGATGCTCAAAGGACCGATGACAAAAACAAAATAAAAAAAAACTAGAATTAAACGTTAGAGGTACGTTCGTGGCTAAGACGTGAAGACAATTATTAAATTATTATTGGCGGTAAAAAGATCCTGTCATTGAGAAGAAGGGACCACGCAGGGAGATCTGATCGCTCTGGCTCTTTTAGTTCTTACCGTCCAGCCTATGATCACGTGTCTACAGGTGGCGTCTGCGGCAAAGCAGACGTAGTTCCCCAATGATGCTGGTGGGACAGGTTATACTACAAAAATGAATAGAATGGAAGGCACAACGAGGCGCGGCCATAGGCTTACGAAAGTAGCAAGAGGATTTCGTCAGTGAGAAGGTGCCTGATTAAGTCAGTGAAGTAGGATAATTGGCGGAGTTCGCTCAGACGCAGCCACAGTCACAGTCATGCTATGCCGTTTCCATCTCGGGCTTAAAAAATCGGTAGACACACTTTCTTGTAACACTGCCCGAGGCATTAGGATCTACTAGAGCCACTGGAGAAAGCAAGCACTCTGAGATTTATTCCTGGAATATCGAAACGCAAGTGTAATCAGCTGGCCACAACCATGCTAGCTCTAATGCTCGCCTTGGAGGCGCCTGTGCCTTGCAAATCCAAGTCGGAAGTACGCTTCATCAGTCAAAGTGTCAACGCACCTCGTTAAGTATCTCAAACATTTCAATCACAACTGCTAACAGGCGAGTCTCTTAGTAAGTCGGAACAGAACGTAGTCACTTTCGAAAGACCAGGAGAGCCACAAAAGATCGAGAGAGTGCTTGACCAAGTACCTGGAAAAGGCTGGCAATACTTCCTTTCCGAGAATTGGGCGCCAACCTGATTAAACAGAAGTTCCGTGCTGCTGTCAAACTACAACATCACTGGTCAGTGGATGATATTACAGCTGAACAGAGGATCTAACAAAGCACAAGGCTGGTCATTCATGCACGTGGACTCTGCGAGCACCAATGATCGGAATTCTTTGATGTCGGGGTTTGCCACCCAATTGCGAAGTCTTATAAGAGCCTAGAGCTACAAAAAACCCACAGATATGCATGAGAATAAGAAGAAGCACCACTACATAAGGACAGTTCTCGACATTTAACACGAAACAAATATGATAGTACTCGAAAGTAGTACCATAATTGTATCTTTGTCATCATTATCATTGTTATTATTGCTATGGTTGCTTTTTTTCCACAAAATGGGCCCTTGTTTGGTAACCTTAACACCGGCTGCCTTGTCATTGAAGTGCGATAAATTTCGATTTGATAGGATTTAATGAGGCAAGAAAAAATAAAATGCAACGCCAGGGAAAGAAAAAGAGTTAATGAACATTCTATGAAAATGGGGAGAAGGGGGAGGGGGGGAGATGGCCACTACTAGAGGCCTATTTTTTGCCACCCGAAGAGAAGGGCGCTTCGTTGTGTCGTTCAATTGTACTTTGTTTTTGAATCTGCTGACAAGGATGAGTTTGTTAGTTACGCCGTAGATAAACGATAGACCATCAATGGAGTGACATCACAAAGTCTCTAACCTCTATGTGACATATAAAAAAAAAAATTCCTGTCATATTTCAAGTACGCAGGTTACTAATTTATCCTAGCATCCCAGTTGCACCTTGTTGCGCCCAAGAGTTGATTCAATCTGACAAGTTCATGAGGATCTAAGAGTCCCAAGTACACACCAGTGAAAGAACTAAATGTTCACTGTAAAGTGGAGAAAGGTGCTTATTTCGATAAGTGCGGGAGGCCTAGAGAGACAAGTAGAAAACTCAGGCATAACATCATTTTTTGGAGTCTTTCAATAACAAATCCATCCTTTGAGAGATAAAAATCACAGGGAGGACACTGTGTATCTAAAGTTAAAAAAAATTATTCAGACAATTTGTGTCTTGGTATGCTAAACTCCCCCTCCCTGCAACCAACGTCACCTAGCTTGTAAGAATGACAGTGTTTAACCTTAGATCTCAATGTGTAAAACTGGGCAGAAGACATCGGTTTTTAGACAATGTGACTTTGTCAGCAGATTATAATTCTAAAAAAATGTCATTTTCGAGCATTCACGGGGCCTGCACCATGTTGACTAGCACAATGTAATCAAAACCCCTCCCTATTACTTTTGGTAGGCTTTTGGACAACAACCAGTTTTTTTTTTTTACCAATTTCAATTATTTTACCCTGCACGTACAATGGATAAGTGGTGTTGGTCAAATGCACCCTCTGACTCCACCCTCCTATCCCCTGTGCTACACTCTCCCCTCACTTCTGCTGAACACTACATACCATTCCCATTTATATATCTTCATATTTTGCTCGCTATTTAAATTATCAAAGAAAACTTGTGAAGTGCATTCCGAAGTTAATGTGTTCTTTAGTTAGTGTTTTCAAAAAGAATTTCCTTTCTTATCGTAGTTTATTATATTGTATAATCTCTTTGTCAAAGACTGCACTCCCAAGTTTCGCCTTTTAAAGGTTTTCCCATGATAAGCTTCTTTGGTCAAAGAGTGGCGTAGCTCGTCGAAAAGAAAATCTAATAAACCAGAGAAAGAAATCTATACAATGAAGGAACATCACACCGCGTCAATCTAGAGTTTGATTGGCGAAAAATGGTTTAAACATGGCGTTATCATTTGTGCTGGTACAAGTGAAGACACTGTGTATGTAAAGTTGAAAAAAACTATTCAGGCAATTTGTGTCTTGGTATTTCTTAAACTCTCCCTCCCTGCAATCAATGTCGCCTGGATTATAATGAGGACTGCTCTAAATGACAGTGTGCAATCTTAGGCCTCTATATGTAAAACTGGACAGAAGACATCGGTTATCAGACAATATGACTTTATTAGCAGATTATAACTAAATTATACGTCATTTTCGAGCATACACGGTGCCCCCACCATGTTGATAAGCACAGTGTAATTAAAACCCCTTTCTGTTACTTTTGGTAGGTTGTTGAACAACAACCAGTTGAAGAAATTACCATCAGGTATTTTTAGTAACAACACCAAGCTGATAACGCTGTAAGTTTGGAGTCTGTGTTATTTATGTAAGGAACGCGTTAAATCCATCGTGCATTGATAAAAATAAAAACAGATACGAGCAGCGATGTCTTAGCTCCAAATGAAATCAGCTACGAAGCAGGAATGTTTTATTTTTGTGAACATGGAAATTTATTCCCTGCAAGTAAAATGGAGTTGTAGTGTAGGTCAAATGCACCCTTTGAATCCACATTCCTGCCCCCTGTGCTACATCCCTATCCTCACTTCTGCTGAACACTACATACCATTCCCATATATATATCTTCAAATTTTGCTCACTATATAAATTATCAAAGAAAACTTGTGAAGTGCATTCCGAAGTTTATGTGTTCTGAAGTTAGTGTTTTCAAAAAGAATTTCCTTTCTAATCGTAGTTTATTATATTGTATAATCTCTTTGTCAAAGACTGCACTCTCAAGTTTCGCCTTTTAAAAGTTTTCCCATGATAAGCTTCTTTGATCAAATAGTGGTATAGCTCGTCAAAAAGAAAATCTGACTAGTAAACCAGAGAAAGAAATCTATACAATGACGGAACATCACACAGCGTCGATCTCCATGCAACAAATCGAAACAGAGTCAGGTCAATAATCACTGGGACACACCTTAATTTACCTATTGCTCTGTCCAGACAACAGAGGGAAAGAATACGACCGTGAAATTTAAGATTTTATCAGCTTTTGATTGACTTTTTAAAAGTAGCCATTTAAACATGGATTTTTCATGAAGAATTGTATTAAAATATAATACCTACATAATAGTAGTATCATAATTGTTATTATAAATGTCATTGTTATCATTACCAAATGTAGTTATTGCTGGGGTTGCAGGATTTATTTCACACTTTGTTGTATCCTTTGTTTGGTATCCTTAACCCTGAGACTCTTCACCAGCTTCCTGTCATTGAAATGCGATCAATGTTTGATTTTATATGATTTATAAGGCTAGAAAAGATTATATGCAACGTTAGGGAAAGATAAAGAGTTAAAGTACATTCAATGCGCACCGACATCAAATAAACAACTATGAGAGTTTACCGCTCTACGCTTGCGAGGTGTAAATGAATGATGAACCAAGTTTAAATGAAACCATTCGGCAAAATACGAGAACATACTGTAGAAAAAGGTGGAAGCACTCGATTTTGAGTTCAAAAATGTTATTCACATTTTTGTAGAGCTGTTTCATATGTCCCGAAACAACATTAGCCCTTCAAGTAAGATCCTCTGTGAGCTAAAGTTCTGTGTTTGTGATTACGGTACTCCTGCTGGAGACAACTTGAACTGCAGCTACGGTTGTTCTTCATCGATGTTGGTCATACAGTGATATTCGTTGCGGTTCCAATGTAATGAAATTAAACATCTATTTGCGGCTCTTTTATTCTGCTGTGACCGTGAGAAATTAACCTTTTCCTAAGCTGCAACACCTGGCAAGACCCAATTAGTGGAAGCCGGAGACACTAGATCTCGACGGTTGTAAAAGCCATCAAGTTACTCGCAGGACTATGCATAAGTATAATCGAATGGCTGCCTGTAGACCACCCAAAATATGAAAAAAAGGGAAACATTGAACACATAAAGCCTGACTTTACTCGTACGAAAGATTCACAGTAAGTTTTTTTTTTAATTTAAGCTTCTTCAAAAGTGTTAAAATTGTGTCTTTTTACCATTTTCTGTGAGAATATGGATGTAATTGTAAGCCTGTGGTGTGAGGTCACGTGGCCTAGTAGACCCTATTGGTTTGAACTGACAGGCCAGGAAACCTGATCAAAGCCGTGTTTACCATGTCCCCTCTGATATTTTGGACTGCTAACATTGCTAATATATTTCATTATTTTCCCTACGAAATTTTGACACCGAGACGAAGATTCCGTGACGTTACAACAAGGGGCACTAGAAGAGCTCTCACAGCACATACTATCAGCACACAGAGAGTCTGCGAGCCTCTTGTGCTGGTTGAGGCGCGAAACGTTTTTATTCGTTAGTTTTCTGAGATGAAAACTAAATTGAAACGACCATTATACTTTAACTAATGACATAATGACCCTGATATTATTTACCGTTCAACAGAATTCAAACTATGTTTAAGTTCTCGCATTTGACGTCTCCTTGAAATATGAGAAAGCCCATACTATTTTTCCGTCAATGATAGATTTTGTAAGCGGCCCATAATCAATCATAAGATATTTTTTTATGAAGTAAGAAAGATATTATCACCAATCCCTAGCTTTCAAGTGCTTTTAACCCTTTCGCTCGCAAGATCTCATTATTAACTCTCTCTACTGTCTGCCATAAATCCTTAAGATGTTAGTGCGGAGAATTTGGCATTGGATCGATTAATAATCTACTAAATCATCTTTTTCTCTATTCTCATCACATGTGTACTTGATATTGTAAGGATATTTTGAAGAGAAATTCTGTCTTGGTCATTCATGGGAATTAAAGGGTTAAAGCGTCTTTTTTTCCGAGGGCTTAGGGCTTAGTAGTAATAATGCCTATATACACTCATCACGACAGTGTTTGCACGTGAAGACTTTCAAGGGTTTTTTCTTTTCCTGTTTCCTTTGAAGGTTCAGGCCCACTACCAATTGTATTTCTGATCAAGTAAACTTTGGGATACGGGCAGCTTTAAACCTACGAAGCGACCACACTTAATGAATCAAAGTGCTCTGTGAGCAAACTCGTGAATTGACACATGATTTTTTAGATTATGTTTATTGTTATCTGGTTTAGGGAATTTTGTGGTTGATTGTCATATCTAGAGTACGAGCAGTAGTTCAGTGTTCACTAATGTAGCAAAGAAACAAAGTAACGTTGGGATAAGAAGGCATTACAATTGAAATGATCACGCTATTACATTTGACAAGGTGGATGATGTCGTGTTTTAAACGTCTATCATTTTTGTTACTGGTTCAAAAGAAAAGGTTGGAAGTAAATGTGGGTGAAAAGTGAAATTTACTGTCTTTCGTTGTAAATATTAGAAAATCAAGGCAATACTGTCTTAATGAAAACATTAACGATTCCCTTTTTATCAAACGAGACAAACGGGAACGAGTTTTGAGTGATATAACTAAGCCAAGCCTGCCACCGTCATTTTGGATCTCCGCCTGGGTAGATTTGAGTCACGTGCTAGGCAACGTATAATCAATAACAAGATAGAATTTCATTTTAGGCCTATTTATCAGTTTTGTGGTGTGTAACTTTCGCATTTTAGTACGTTGTATGTATGTTGAATCTTCAAATTGTCTTGAAACCTAAAAGAAAATTGTTCTTTAAAAATTCACTGAAAATCGATAGCTAAAATTGTTTGTTAAGGTGTTATTTGATTTTCGTGTGAACTTGTTATTTCGTCAGTCGCCGGCATCTTTTGTTGCTTCACACAGGAAAAACACACGCAACGAAACGTAATGATCGATTTTGTCCGCAATCTCACGCCATAACAGAAAAAGCTTTTGAACATCTGTAAACTCCGAGTGCTTCGCAGTAAGTGATATTTTCAATGAATCTTCGGATTGTTTTCAAGTTCAAGGATTGTAAATTACAATTTTATGAAAAACGAAGGTTGTTCTGTTATTTCATTGTGAATCCTTGCATGCCTGCCAGTCGCTGGCGTCGCTTGTTGAAACTAAAACGAAAAAAAAAAAACTCTTTTAAGATTATCATTGGCTTCTTTTTCACCCTACCACTATTCTTAGCAACAAAGGTCGCCATTTCGTCTGTTTATTGCTCGCCAAAAACTATCAAATGCACTCAAAAGCCTAAAATCTAAAAAAAGTTTACAGGAATCGACCAATCGAGCGAGCGAGCGAGCGAGCGAGCGAATGCCATTCCCCACATCGTATCTATAACTCGCTCTTGCGCATGCGCGCAATTCACGAGTTAAAAATAAGATGCCATACGTCCTTCTACTGAGCTTCTTTTTCCGAGAAGTTTCTTCCATATATGAGGGCTTCTTGGCTATTAACAGGATTAGAAAGGTGTAAAAAAATTGATACTGAGAGAATTTTTAATAGATATTTTGTGGTTAAACAACCTCGGGTATTTTTATTTCAAATATTTTGAAAATTAATATAGAACCAGCTATATTCAACATGGTTTCTTCACTGTGGACCACTATCTTTGACGTTATTCGTCACCAAGAGGAAATAATGTGCCTAGTCCTCACCTATCCATCACTCGAGAGTTCAAAACCACAGAGTATATATCACTGACTATAGAGCATGCAAATTATGCTTCATAAAGCCTGAAAGGAAGAATAACATGCCGGTTCCCTTTTAATCACCTCTTTTTAAGTCTCAGACAAATTTTTTTAAACAGGATACATATTTTATAATTATCATGACAATAGCTGGCAATATAAACCTAAACACGAATAGAGGGGGTAAGTTTCTAAAGAAACTGTGGTGCTGCGTTGGTGGGAAAGTATAACAGGGTAATTTGGTGTTAACAACTGAGTTGAACACGTTAATTGGCCACCGTAAAGAATGTAAAGGATTTACCCTCTACGAGGGTAGCTTATGTTTTGAAGTCAGTTGATAACACCAAATTACCTGTTAAACCAAAGCATAGCGTTTTCATTTACGCATGCTCAAATGAACACACGGTGTAGACAAAACGGATAAATGAGTGTACATGCTTGTAACACACGAGAAATTTTACGCGCGTAAAGGAATAGGAACGACAATATTTACATAGCGTAACTATCGAGGCAAAATGGTGGCATTTTTTAAATTCTCATTGTCTGTTTTCATTTCACGAGGATAAACCCAAACCAAAACAGACAAGACTATCGTTTTCAGGAAAGTTTCTGTCTACGTCACTAAAACCTTCTAAAACCTTAAAACCTTCTACGTCACATGTTGCAGAAGCAGGTGTGGATTTATCAACCGAAGTAGAGCATCCTTAATATGGCTACAAAGTTCGTAGCACCTTTTGCCTTAAGCCGGCGACACACCTTGGGATTTTATGCGCCAATTGCAGCCAATTTGATCGCCACAGATAGCTGCGGACACACTTGGCGATCTTTTTTGCCGATCGCGACAATGTGGCACTTCATCCCGGGTTCCATAGGCTGATGTTTAAAAATTGCGCGAATCAATATAAACAAACAGAATGGCGACAGCAAAGCGAAAAAATTGTTGGCTGCTGCCATACTTTTGCACCCAAAGCGCTTCAGGAAGCGTTCTTAAAAGTGGGACAATGGAAAAGTATGGTCAAAGACATGGATTTATTGAAACGCAGTTTTTCTTGAGACGATTACCGTAGTCGCTCGACGTTACACCAAATAGGCATGGCTTTTCTGACCACAGTGTGGTCAAATTTACCTCTTTTTCTTCGGTTCAGAAACAATTTTCGAAGCCTTCCGCCATTTTGAAAAATCATGTGATAATATCGCTCAACTTGACTGGTTAATTTTCCTGCCGACTTCCAGAGGAAAGGCGAGAAAATCGCGGGAACGGGCCGACTTAGCGAATGCCAGCGAATTTAGTGGCCGATATCTGACATGCCAGATATCGGCGATTTTATACCCCGATAGCGGGGATTGGCGAAAATCGAAATCGCCGCATCGGGCACACCTGGTCATCGCCTCCTCGGTGGCCAAATCCCTGGCGAAAAAGTTTGTTGTTTTGGTGGAAAACCAGCGTCAGCTTTGTTTGCAAAGAAATAAGAATGGTAGGCCACTCGAAATCAAAAGGAAAACTTCTCTAAAAGGATGCTAACTCAGCTTTTATATACGCATGGTGATGCTCAAAGGACCCATTACAAAATCAATAAAAACATTAGTAAACATTATAAGTACGTTCGAGACTAATACGTGGTGACAATTGCTAACTTGTTGCTGGCGGTAAAGAGATCCCGCCACTGAGAAGAAGGGACCACAAAGGGAGATCCCATCGCTACGGTCCTTTGTGCTCTTAGTATCCAGCCTCTATGCACGGGTCTACAGGTGAGGTCCACAGCAAAGCAGTGCTGGTTCGCCAATGATGCGGGTGGGGCAGGCTCCACTACAGAAATCAAGAGATGGTGGGACATGTTGAGTACCCTGGGTCCAGATTTTGGCTACTTCTTAAACGCCAAGAAGTGCTGGATTATCGCAAAGCGGGACAAGAAAGAAAGTGTGAAAGAAATATTTAAGGACACAGACATTAATGTGACAATGGAAGGGAAGAACCATAAAAGAGCGGCGATCGGCTCACGAGAGGAATTCATCAATGAGAAGGTGTCTGATTTGGTCAGTGAAATAGTTCAATTCGTAGAGTTTCCTCAGATATAACGAAAGGCATGCCACGCCTTTCACCTTCGGCTTGAAACATCGCTGGACTTACTTTCTAAGAACACTGCCCGACATCCAGGGTCTATTAGAGCCACTGGAGAATGCAATATTTCTAGTGCTTATTCACACTTTTGCTTCCCAGTGCCCTAATATGCTGAAATGACTAAATTTTGGGGTACAAAACGAGCGTATCTTCAAACCTCATGAAGCCTGTTATGTGATGCTGTTCAAATGTTTTTGCGACACGTAGGATTATATCAAAACAGATATGACCAGACAGTACTTAAGAAAGTTTTATCAACACCTAAAACAAAACAATTTTTACTGAAACAGATATTTCGATACAAATAACCGTGCTGCGATCTGTCGGCGTTCGGTCGATAAATAGGTGAGATGACAAACATTTGGCTTTGGGTGACTGACAAAGATTTTTCCATCTCTCTTTTCTACAACAGTCCGCCGCGACCGACAACAGTCCTTCGTCACTTGTAACATACATTATTCAATCTTTCTCTGAGGCATAATTTTCCCGCTTCCATTAATATGCTTAAAATGTTGGTTTCTAACCTTGAACACCACTCTCTTCACGGGCTTCCTCACGTGGCATCACGTGGATAAAGATTATAAACTGTAATTATCAGAGAAAAGTTTGTAAGAGTCTCAGTGGAAAGCAATTTGAAATAAGTTTGAACATGGCGTTCTCACTTGTGCTGAAGACACTGTGTATGTAAACTAAAACAAAACTATCCAGATAATTTGTGTCGCGGTATCTTACCCTCCCCTCCCTGCAATCGATGTCGCCTGGTTCATGATGAAGACTATTCTGAATGACAAGCCTTACGTATTGCATCGCTGGGTAATGAAAGGAGGGAGAAAAGGCATATGTAAGGCTTCAGTTGTTTTTAGTGCTTAAAAAAAAAGCCAAGAAGTCTCAATTAGTTTTGAGCCAGATTTAATTCGATTTATTTTAATTTAATTCTATTTCTGAAAAGACATCGGTTCTTGGACATGTGACTTTGTTACCAAATATTAGATCACCTTCCACGGAATTGAAATCTGTTTAAGTTCTCCCGTTTGAAATCCCTTTGAAGTAAGAGAAAACCCATCCTATTTTTCCGTCAATGATAGATTTTGCGCGCAGCACATAATCAATCATAAGATATTATTTTCCATGAAATAAGAAAGATCTTATAACCAATCCCTAACTTTCCAATGTTTTTAAAACGTTCTTTTTTTCGAAGACGCGGGGCTAAATAGTAAATATGCCTATAGTGTTCTCTTTTGTTTATGCTCAAATGAACACAGAGTAGACATAGCAGCAAAATGAGCGGACATGCTTGTAACAAGCGAGAAATTTTTAAGGAGCGTAAAGGAATGGGAACGACAATACTTTTATAGTGTAACTATCGAGGTAAAATGGTGGCATTTTCAAATTCCATTGTTTACTTTCATTTCGCGGGGATAAGCCCATAACAAAGGAGATTGGTCCATTATAAGAACTACACTACATGACTGAATAAAATTTTACCCTTTGAATGTATTGTTTTAGGTATTAATATGGAAAACCAAAGAAAAAACATCGAATCTTAAACAAAACGAGTTTATCAGCGGATACGTTTCAGGACCTCGTGTTCTTTTGTAATCTTTGCCCATAACTATGAAACGTAACCTAAACAAAAAACAAAGGTACTCACATATTCGTTCTGAAATCAAAGAGAAAACAACTTTAAAGGGGTGTTAACGCAGCTTTTATATGCGCGTGGTGATGCTCAAAAGATTGATTACAAAACCAATAAAAAGAAAGGTAAAAATTGCAACCACCTTCGTAACCAAGATTTAGAGACAAGTATTAACTTATCACCGGCGGTAAAGAGATTCTGTCACAGAGCAGAAGGGACCACACAGGGCGATTCAATCGCTATGGCTCTTTATGCTCCTAATATCTGGCCTCTGATCACGAGTCTACAGGTGGTGTCCACCGCAAAGCAGTGTTCGTTTGCCGATGATGCGGGTGGGATAGGCTCCTCTACAGATATTAAGAGATGGTGAGACACGTTGAGTACCCTGGGTCCAGATTTTGGCTTCTTCCCAAACGACTAGAAGTGATGAATTGACGCTAAGCCGGGCAAGAAAGAAAGTGTGAAAGAAGTTTTTAAAATAACAGATATTATTGTAACAATGGAAGGAAGGAACCATTTAAGAGCGGTGATAGGCTCACGAGATTATCAAGAGGAATTCGTCAGTGAGAAGGTGTCTGATTTGGTCAATTGGCGGAGTTCCTCAGATACAGTCAAAGGCATGCTACGCCGCTTTTACCTCAGTTCGGCTTAAAACGTCGTTGAACTTACTTTCTAAGAACATTGCTGGAGAATGCAACATCCCCAGTACTTATTCACATTTTTGCTTTCCAGTGCCCTAAAATGGGGACAAATTAATTTTGGAATACAAAACAAGCGTATCTTCAAACCTTATTATGCATGTTTTGTTATGCCGTGCACATGTTTTTTGCTGCGCGCAGGATTGTATCAAAACAGATGTGACCGGACAGTACTGAAGAAAGTTTTTTCAACACCTAAAACAAAACAATTTCCACTAAAACAGATATTCCGGTAAAATCAGCAGTGCTACGATCTGTCGGTGTTCGGTCGACAAATAGGTGAAGTGACAAATATTTGGCTTTGAGTGATTGACAAAGATTTCTCTATCTCTCTTTTCTACAACAGTGCGCTCAGACCGACAACAATCCTTCTTCAATCGTAACACACATTATTCATTTACATGTAGACACTTTCACTTAATCAATGCATTGATTTGTTTTCTTGTATTAGAGGTCTAAACCACAACAATCTAAGGGATTTACCTACAGGAATTTGAAACTTTAAACAAGCTACTTTAAACAGAAATGGACTTTACATCTATACTTTGACTAGCAAAATAAGTTTGAACATGGGGTTATCATTTGTGCTGGTACAAGTGAAGACACTGTGTATGTAAACCTAAATAGAACTATCCAGATATTTTTTGTCTTGGTACCTTACCCTTTCCCTCCCTGCAATCAATGTCGCCTGGCTTATGATGAAGACTATTCTGAATGACAGTGTGTAATGTCAAGCCTTTTGTACTACAACAATGGGTGATGAAAGGAGGGAGAAAATGCATTTGTAGAGAATTCAGTTGTTTTCAGTGCTTGAAAAAAAGAAACTAAGAAGTCTCAATTAGTTTTGAACTAGGTTATAATTCGTAATGCTACCTTAGGTCTCCTTATCTATAACTGAAAAGAAGGCAATGCTTCGTGGACAATATGACTTTGTTAGCAGATCAGAGCATGAAAAAAATACGACATTTTCAAGAATACATAGTTTCTTCCTATTGTGATCAACACCTTTTTCTATTACTTTTGGTAGGACGTTGGACAACAACCAGTTGAAGAATTTACCATCAGGCATTTTCAGTAACAATACCCAGCTGACAAATCTGTAAGTATGAAGTCAGTCTTATTTCTGTGTAAGGAACGTGTCACAAATCCATCGCGCATCGGTAAAAAATACAAAGAGATACGAACAGCGATGTCTTGGCTCCAAATGAAATCAGCCACGAAATAGGAATGTCCTATTTTCGTAAACTTAGACTTTATTTCTCCTGAAAGTACAACTGGGTAAGAATGTAGGGCAAATGCACCCATGGACTCCACCCGCCTACCCCTGTGATAGCTTCCTGTCCTCACTTCTGCAGAACACTACATGCCATTCCCATTTATAAAATCTTTAAATTTTTCTCGGAATACAAATTATCTAAGAAAACTTGTGGAGTGTATTCCGAAGTTGGTGTGTTCTGAAGATACTGATATGAACTAGAATTTCCTTTCTATTCGTTTTATTTGTTTATTTATTTATTTTATTAGATAATCTCCTAGTCAAATCCTACACTCCTAACTATGGCCTTTTACAAGTTTTCTCATGATAAGCTTCCTTGGTCACAAACTGGCATAGTTCATTTTACAGAAAATCCACTAAATCAGATAAAGATATCTATACAATGAAGAAACATTACACAGCGTCGATCTCTAAACTCCATGCAACACATTGAAGTGGGACACTCTTTAATTTGGCTATTGCTGTATCTTTGTGGTATGATAGGCAGAAGTACTCGCTCGTCACACACGATGTTTACCTTTCAAAGGAAGGGAATCAAAAACGTTCTGGTGTATTTAGTTTGTTTCGCACCGTTTAATCATTCGTTCATATTAGGCATGTAGTTACTATAGGAATTCGAAGTCCAAAGTTATCTCGTTTTAAGCCAACGAGATGAGATTCCAAGTTGAACGTGTGTTGTCTAACTTTGGACGGGCACAGTTTGTCCACTAACCTCTTTTAGAGCTGTTCAATACCTTCCCAATATCAAACCAAAATATCTGTAGGTCAAAAAGTAAAGACTATTCTTTATATCTTTAAATCTACTGACCTTTAAAAGGGAATACAAGCGGACATTAACAGATAACTTCACGGACAGTGGGATATAAAACATTGCAATAATTAGACTTTGTCGCCAAAGTCACAGATTTGAATTTTTGTTTTAAATATTGGCCTTAGTAGACCCGTCAGCCCCCAATGTAAAAAGCTGAGCTGGAGAAATATAATTTTTAATTATTTGGTGATTATTTACCCCAAAAAATCAGATTAATCATTAATAATTAAGATTTAGTAATCCATTCAAGTATTTATCAGTGTAATTTTTCTTTGAAATATCGAGATAAGAAAGAGAGGAGGAGAGGGGGAAGATAAATGGCCACTAGAGGCCTATTTTTGTTACCCAAAGGGAAGGGCGTCTCGTTGTCTCGTTCAATCGTGCTTGATTTTGAATCTGCTGACAAGGATGAGTTCGTAAGTTACGCCGAAGATAAACAAAAGACCATCGATGAAGCAACATTACAAATTCTCTACCCACTATGTGACAAATCAAGCAAAGTCTGGTCAAATTTTAAGTAAGCAGGTTACTAATTTATCCTAGCATCCGAGTTGCACCTTGTCGCGTCAAAGTTGTCGCAATGTGACTGTATTCTAAGCTCTAAAGGTCAAAAGTACTTACCGGTGAGGCCTGTATTACTTACATGTAGCGTACGTACGTAAGGGAAAAGAAGAGGAGGGACAACAAGACACGATATTATTTATTCGAGTCTCTCAATTAGGCTCTCTAAGAGTCCTATTCACTGTGCATTTGATCCAGAGGATGTGATCATCGCTTTTGAATGCAGGTTGCAAGTCGATAAAACGACAATCTGTTTAAACAAGGTAAACGTTATTTATGCCAGACACAAACTACGTAAATGGCCCCTCGACAGCGACCGTCTACATGTATTTTTATCAGGACATCCGAATATCAGCAGAGATGTTCGCGATGAATTTTTATCAAAGCACTTAGGTGGTACAATTTGGAGGCCGTTTAAGTGCTGATTTCAAGAAATAGCTTATAGATTCCGTACGCAACAAGTCTACCGAACTTCAGGAAGTACAAACGACAGTTGACAACGCTCAGGTGGTATCTAAAACTGTGAATGAGGACTGCGAGAAATCTGTGCGTCGCACCGGAAAATCGACAGGTTCGTCGAAAGCAAAATCATTTTTGGTCCAAAAAGTTCGAGCGGAATCAATCTCATCAAGAATCAACTGATCACGAACCAACCAAGTCATCTAGATGGAGAGTTAATCAGGGTTTCTCGAAACTTGAGATAGATAGAGAGAGAGACAGATAGTTAGATAAGATAGATACATATATAACCCAAGGGACTCTGCTTATCTTATGTCACGAGGAAGTCTATTCCAAAGAGTGGCACCACTATAGCTAAAGCTATTTTAATTTGTAGTAGTTTGTGCGCTACAAAGGAACATTTAGTTTATTCCTAGTCTCTTAGGTTATGCGCAGTTTCTCGCCTTTCAAATTTAAATCATAAATAATCTGGAGCTAAACCATGCCGAGACTTATAGACCATTGTGGCTCTTTGTATTTACTGCCTGCCTCGCCACTTGCCTCAAGCGTCATCGCCGACAGAGTTTTAACTCTCGATAACTCAGTCTAAAAAACCGCCGCAATTTTTTAGTCAATTTTCCTTTTATTACATTTGTGGCACGGAATCCATGTTAATCTGTATCATTACTTACTATATATTTAATCTTTTAGAATAGGCAGAAGTACGGCGTTTTATTTGGTAGACTCAGAGTCAGTATCTATATTTGTAATTATAATCCTGTAATTCCTAAGGGATTAACTGCGGGTAAACGTAAAGTGTAGGTCTTTCACGTAAATTAAGTGTCACATTGGGACATGTAAAGGAGGCGAATTATGTTAAAAGCGTTTAATAGGATAAACATTCATTTCTGCATTCCTCTATTAATTCATTTATTGAGTATGGTTTGAATATGACAAATCCTTTATCCATAGAGATATTTTACTTGACAATCCCAAACTGACGGCATAGAAAAGGTCAATTTTAAAAAAGTTCCTAGTTGCATTTCTAATAATTCTTGTTTTTATTTTTTAGAGACTTGTCTAATAACCCGTTGAAGAATTTGTTATCTGACATTTTCGCCACAAATACTAAATTGGATTTGCTGTAAGTAGATTTTTCCTCTATTAGGGACATCACAAAATATTTGTCTTTATAGTTTAAAACTCACTCACTCACTATTACGTGACGTGTTTGGGTTCCATTTTTAGCTTGAAAAACAAAAATTCTCTCTGTTATTATCATTATACGCTGAGACTAACAGATCATGCGGTGACATTAGGAAGCCTTTGAGAAAAAGTATGCAATAAAGTAATTGAACAAAGATCCTCCTAGTTTAAGTGGAATTTACACAATTTCAGAAATTGAGAAGCCTGAAGAAAAATTCAGGCTTCAACGGGATTCGAACCCATGCCTCCCCGAAATTGGTAGGGTGCTTCTATCAACTGAGCTTAGAGGCTACTCGTTGAGACCAGGCACATTTTAGAGGGCTCTTCTTTTCCATGGAAGAATCTTATCATAATTTGTAAGGAAATAAATTTTGTTGATGAAAATCGAGCAAAGCAATGATCCCTGCAGGCAAGGTGCAATTGCACAATTGCGCCTTCGAAGATTAGTTGATTGTCATCTGCAGGTCAAAATAAAACTTATTTCTTGAGAAAATAAGAACAAAATACACAGTAGTGTTGACAAGATATCGTAAGAACTTTTTGGAAGCTTTTGAGGAGGAAACTTCGATGATTTATTCGAGAATTAGGAAAGATAAGCTTTTATATATTTTTTCGAAGCAACAGATTCCGAAAGGAACGGGGAAACTACGAATTATCGTATTATCGAAGAGCCTCCGAAAAAATAAAGGAAGCCCGCTTCAGTCCATCTATCAAGGGATAAGGTTCGAAAGGTGGCAGCGAGACCGGTGTAGCTAGCGAATTGTGATAGAGGCCTCATGAGTAGCTAGTTCCTCCGTCAAAGGGCACATAAATATATTAGGATACGTATGAAAGAAAAAAAGACTTGCTCTTATTGACAAGTGAGAATATTAAAACACATGTGCATAGCTGCACCATTTTGATTTTGAAAGAAATTGTCTCACGGTAAAAAAAAATCAATAGTTACCAGTTTGAATTATCTATACAATCCTCAGGCTGCATTTCAAAACTGAGTTTATTCTACTGGTTATCTGGTTTATTACTTTATAAGCATCCAAGCTCTGTATTATTCTGTACTAAATTTTCGTTAAATCTACAGGCTCCTGTCTGAAATAAAATTGCACCACCTACCTCCAGGAATCTTCGACAAGAACACACGGCTAACCCTATTGTAAGGAACCCTTTTTTTCCGTGCAAACAGTGTCTCCTAAATTTTTATCTAATCTTTGTGAAAAGACAATCCAAGATTGAGTCTGAGTCATGCAATGCAAGCATTAATAACATTAAAAAATGTGCAAATCTTGTATTCATAATATGAAGCTATTTAAGAACTAAAGAAATTAACCTACAATTAATACAACTGGTCAACTTTCGCACCAGCGGACTGAAAACTCTGATCTCAGATCAGTTGCACAACAGTTGTAAAGGCCTCCAACTGCTTTTTGTTGTTGTCGTTGTTTTATGAAGTTTATCAGATCATTCGTTTTGCTTCGCAAATTAAAAACTAATATCAAACATAATGAAGATCATACATCAACTGTTGCATTCTGGACCTTTTCCACGACTGACCGTTTGTGAGATTTCAATCTCTGTATAACAGGTGTCACGAAGTGCCTTCATTAAATAAAAACATCATTTCAATTTCCAACATTGAAAAATTTCCATATCTATGTCAAATGTAATTATATGCTAATGTTGTAAGATGAGTATTACATGTGAAGTTAGCACAAACAACTCTTCACTCAATGACATGCACCGATGCCGACTTTTGCTCACATTTCAAAACATCCTTAACTGACTTCGACAACATCCTTAAAAGGTTTCAATAATATTGCCACTTAAACAGATAAACTTCTTGAGGATCTTAAAAATATTGATCAGTTTATATGGTAAATAACGCAGACGCCTGAATGACAACGATATGAAAGCATTGAATGGAGGTGCCTTCAAAAAATTGACAGTGCTGAAGGAACTGTAAGTTAATGTATCAATACTGTTGTGTAAGGAATTCCTTATCCTAAAAACGAAATTAGGGATGATAAAATTTATGAATTACCTTGGCTGGATCAGGACATATCGTGATCTGCTGAATCATGTTGTGAAAATAAAACAGAGACAGATAAACAAACAACACTAAAAAAAGTTTTGAAAATAATTATTCAAACTGTGAATTTGCCAAAGGGTCTCAATTCTGACCAAAGTCACACGAGACATTCAAGGCTTTCTCTTCTGACGCAAAGTACTTTGCACGTATTAAAATTTCAGAGCTGAGAAAGACTGTTTTGATTTTATAGCACTGCATCGAGTTTGGGAACAGTCGTCGTTTGGTTTAGTTTTTATTGTTATTGATATGGTAATATGCTGAATCGTATTTCTTCGTACTGCATTGCATCCCATTTCGTTTTATTGTATAGTCAGAGGTAATATGTGGTTATTTTCTTTGTTGTGCATCAAATTATGCAGCTATCGAAGAAAAACTGTTTTCATAACGCAGCAGCATTCCCCTTTCCTACCGCCTTGTCTGTACTTGTTTTTCCATTTCATTTTTTCTTTTCTCTTTTCTTCCCTTCCCCTCAGTGATCATAGGACAAGGCGGTAATAACTGTTTTAATAAAACTGAATCGATTTCTGAATCATCTTTTTTTCGAATTTCAACACAGATGGTTGCAAGACAACAACTTCACTGAATTGCCTCCTGATTTATTCCAAGATCTAAAAACCTTGAGAAGGCTGTAAGTTAATTCAAGTTTTCCCCTTGTTTTAACTCAATAACTGCATATAGTGTTCCAACACTAATTAAAATTTTCTTCTCTTTTGTAAAATTACAGCTCGTGATTGCTTGTATGTTTTTACACAGATCCAGCCAGTATTATAATTTTCTTTCCTTTCACGAATTAAAGCATATAACAATAAAATGATTTAAAATCTTCCCGTCTGCACCAATAACACAGAAATTAAAATTGAATCATCCTATATTATGTTTATGTTGATGATTTGACTGTTTTACGATCATACATACATTAAAGAAATTCATGCATGTTATGAATTTCAGAGTTGTTTTCATGGGACATCTTTCTCTGTTTTGAACCATGTTGGAATATTTTTTTAGATCACGAGCTTAATGATCTCTTTATTGATACATGAGAGGCAGCCATTGTCTATGTTGGGGGAAAAAGTTCAGTGTATAGGCGAATTTCAAGTTGTTAGGAGCCCATAATTGCTTTTTTGTTATATATATTGACTAGACTAAATGAATGAAGTGAGTCTTGAATATTCTCTGTACCTTAAAACAAAACATTGCATGTATATGACTACGTACTGCTCTTTGGTTGGTTCTGGTAATCGGCATTTTTTTGTATGGTAAATAGAATAAGAGAGATGGTGAGTTTAATCTCAGTAAAGAAATAGAGAAAGGTGTTTTTCGTCTTGTCACAAGCGTAGGACAAAGAAAAACTTCTGAGTTCCCATGAGGAATCGAACCTCAGACCTTCGGATTCCGCACTCCGATGCTAATAATAATAATAATAATAATAAGGACTTTATTTATAGAGGGGGACACGTAACAGCTGAAAAGCTGACAAACCTGTGGCCCTCTAACTAGATTATACAGCATTACAAAATAATACTAATAAATAGATAAATATACAAATAATTACAAAATTCTATGATAGAAATAGCAGGATATATTAAAAATATTCAGAAAGATAAAATTAATTTATAAAAAATTAAAATTAGATAATGTGCTATTGCTTAATATTGTTTCAAAGTTGTCCAGGTTTCTATATGAGCTTATAAAATACTTTTTCACAGCTGTTTTGAATAGTTTTATACTAGGCTTATTTTTGATATTATGGGGAAGGCTGTTCCATAACTTAACTGCGTCAACACTGAATGCCTTGCCACCATCGTTATTTCTTAGGTATTTGGGACACACTAAATTTAAATTGCCATGTCTAGTAGACCTATTGTGTACAGAACTGTTCGTCTTGAGCAAGTCTCTGATGTAAATCGGAACATCGCCTTTAAGGCTCTTAAAAATCATTGTACACTTATTTAGTTTGATTTCATCAAAAAAAGGCAACCAGCCTAGTTTACTAAAGTTTATAACACTTCTAGAATAAGAGTCAACTCCAAGAATTACTCGGGCAGCCCTTTTCTGTAACCTTAGGAGACAGTGGAGTTCTTTAGCGTCGCAGATATTCCAAACCATGCTCCCATACATAAGGACGGGTTTAATCAAGGCGTTATAGTATAAGAGTCTTTCTTTTATTGGAAGGTATCTCTTTATCTTCTTCAATAAACCAATACGCTGAGAAAGCTTGGCCTTTAGACTAGAAATGTGGTCGCTAAATGTAAGATCTTGATCGAGTGTTACACCAAGCAATTTATAAGAAGTTACTTGTTCTATTTCGGCCCCATCAAGGGTTATTGACAGGTGATTGTCATCCGCTAATGAAGAATGTAGCCTCTTTCCGGTGATAAGTAGTGCATTGGTTTTAACGGCGTTTAGGACCATCCCATTTTCGCTAGACCATTTACTTAATTTATCCATGTATTCTTGAAGACGTCGTTCCAATTCCAAAGGTGCATTATCGATATTAGCGCTGGCTTTAAATGTGGTGTCATCCGCGTAAGCATGAATAGTTGAGTCCGATCCAACAGCTTCGGGAAGATCATTGACGAAAATTAAAAACAGTAGAGGTCCTAATATGCTACCTTGAGGAACACCATTGGTTAGCGTAAGTTGTGACGAAGTCGAGTTATTTACAGTAACACACTGTTTGCGATTGAGTAGATAGCTCTGCAATAGCTTTACAACATTATCTGGAAATCTATATGATCTTAACTTTACCAGGAGAATGTCATGATTGATCAAGTCGAATGCCTTGCTATAGTCCACAAAAACTAAGCCGCTGACGTTGTTCTTATCAAGGTCAAGAAGGACTTGGTCCAGAAGAAACAACAAAGCAGTATCCGTGGAGTGGTTTTTACGGAACCCTGATTGGAAGCGGTATAAAAGTGAATTTTCTGTTAAGTAGGTGTTCACAGCATTGAAGATGTGTCTTTCAAAGACTTTAGAAAGAATAGGCAAAATGCTAATAGGACGATAGTTTTGAATATCTTGCTTGTTTCCTTGATTCTTGAAAAGAGGTTTAACCTTTGCTATTTTCCATTGTGAGGGAAATGTACAAGTTTCAATACAGTGATTTATAGTTTTAGCTATGGAGCATGATATTTCAGGAGCTGCAATCCTTAGAACTCTGGCACCAAGCCCATCGATTCCCGTGGCTTTGTGTGTAGGTATACTTAGAAGATAATCGTTAACCTCACTAGGAGTTATTTGCGGAATAAGATTTTCAATTTGACTGTTAGATTTGTCGGGTGGACCAGGAAGAGCATCATAATGAAGTACAGGTGTCGACTTTATGAGACGTTTATATACATCAACGAAGAAGCGGTTAAAGCGTTCAGCGATTGAATGGTCATCCTTTATCAAGTTGTTGTTTTCGTCAGCAATAGGGACGGAGTCGTCGTTATTCTTTGTATCTTTAGATAGGTCTTTAATTAAAGACCAAAGTTTCTTTGGACATTTTTGATTTTTACTGAACTGAGTTTTAAAGTACTGTTCCTTCGCATTTCTTAGTTTCCTCGTCACTTTGTTTTTAACCAGTTTAAAAGCAGACCAATCTTGCTTATTTTGTGTTCTCCTGGCCCTCTTTAGAAGATTATCGCGTTTATTTATTTCGTTGTATAGATCATTAGTGAACCATTTTGGCTGATTGATTTTCTTCACACTCTTGGACTTTAAAGGTGCGTGATTATCAAGAATGTCATTAAAGATTTTGTACCAAGATTCAACAATGTCATCGGCATCTCGAAAAACAAAGGAGATATCCCAAGGGGCTTCTCTTAGGTCTCGCAGAAAGCACTCTTTGTTGATTTTGTCGATATTTCTGTATTTGATTTTGGAATGTTGTTTACGTTGTGCATCCATGGTTTTGTAGCACCTCAAGATGGTGACCGGAAGGTGATCGGAAAGTCCAGATTTACCTATGGATACTTCTCTAATTCTAGCAGGATGACTAGAATAAATATGGTCTAAGCACGCATCAGAGGCAGGTCTTGTTACCCCATTTACCATCTGCGTTAGTCCAAGACTGTTCAGTGCCTTTGCGAGACAATGTTTTGAATAACAGTTGAAATCAATATAATCCAAATTAAAGTCTCCCAGAATAATCAATTCATTGTTTTGGAGATGGGCATTTTCAATATTTTTACCCAAGCTCTCATTATAATCTTTGTTGGCTGAAGGTGGACGGTAAACACCAGATATCAAAATCGGTCTCTTTGATTTATGAGGACAAATTTGAAGCCAGAGAGTTTCAAGATCATCCAGTTCCAAATCTCTTCGACGTAAAGCCATAACTTTCTCATTTACATACGCAAATATGCCGCCACCTTTCTTCCCGATTCGATCTTTTCTGTGTAATGTGTAGCCGGGTATCATGTAATAGCTGTCTGGAATTTTACTTGATCCGAACGTCTCAGTGAGAATTAAGACGTCGAGTTTAGCAGCACTGTTGTTGTTCGAGGTGAGCATTAGCGATAGTTCTTCCAATTTGGTGTCAGTCAGTCGTTGGATGTTCCAGTGGCAGACTGATAAACCTCTGAAGCCTGCAGGTGGTTGAAGATTATTAGGCCCTGGATTGACGGCAATATCGCCAGATAGAAGAATGCACAGACAAAATTGGCCAAGCTTGATGAACCGCAACAACGCGTGAAGCTTCAAATTCAATTCGCAAGGTGTGCATTTCGAAGGCTTTGACTTACAGTTGAACGTAGGTGGAGCAGATATTTCCTTCCCAATGAAGAGTGTAACTGTAGAGCGATCGAATTCAGGTGTAATTGAAGTAATTGCTGCGCCACTGAGCCACAAAGAATCTACGGTGAGCGTGGTCTATTACGAAGCTCATATGACACGCGTCCGTCCCGTCCTTTTTTTTCTTTATTCCACGCTCGTGACAAGACGAAAAACATCTTTCTCTATCTTTATGTATTTTTACTCAGAAATTTCTGATGGCAGACTTTACAAATACGCATTTTCTTTTGTCTCGTCATTCCTATCAGCTTTCTGTCAAATAACAAGTTGAAGAGTCTACCAGACGGACTTTTTAACAGTCTTTCCGATCTGACTCATCTGTAAGGGAAACAGTTATTTAACCTAGGAGATAATTGTGAAGAACTAAAATTAATGATCATAATCATCATGAAGTTTTCCGGATTGTATTTGTAAATCTGATTAGTTGAAGTAGAGGATGCTATTTTATGTAGTTGTTGTGCTTTGGTTAGTAATGTTAAGGTATTTGAAGGTGTAAAAGTTTAAAAGCTTTTGTTTAAATAGGAACCTTAACAACTCCGAGATTTGTTTTTCGCAGGATAAAGTACTTGCTTTCAAAATATGATAAACTATTGACGAACGGCTGATGATGATAATAGTAGCAATGATGATAATAGTAATAATGATGATGATAATGATAATAATAATAATAACAATAATAATAGCTGCAATGGAAAAAGTGTTTTGCATTTGGATTTCATTTTTCTACTGCAGGTAGGGTTGCAATTTGTTTTGTTTTTTTGTACCGGTTTTTTTTTCTTTTTTTTTTGGCTTCTTTGTTTTCTGTTTTTTGTTTTATTGCAGTTTTAATTTTTCTCCCCAGCTGGGGATGGATATTTCCTTGATTGACCTGTTTTTCGATTTTGTATAAAAGGAGCATGTTTCATTTCATGTTTTCCAAAAAAAAAAGTACCCCTTTTTTTTTTTTTCCAAGTGTTCTTAGCAAGCAAATTGTGCTAGGATCTTCTTGAGCTGGAATTTAAAACATTATCTTTTTTTCCTGGGAATATGTATAAATATATAAACTGAAAAGGGAAAGCAACCGCACAGTAAAGTACCCGACATTTTCTGAGAGTTTGGTAGTTCTATCATGGGTAAAATCTTTGTAGCTGTGGTAACGATTATTTTCAGGGATTTATCAAACAATGAACTTGGAAATCTGCCGCCGTACATTTTCAGGAACATTACAGTGGTAGAATTTCTGTAAGTAAGATTTATATCGGCACAAAAGATTATAAGTTAATCTTAAAGGATTTTATTGCATATAACAGACTTAGTGACTAAAATAGCGTCCTAGTTAATGACAACTTAAATTATAATTTACTTCTGGAGGCAAACGTTTTTTTGTTTCCTTGTTATCCGAGTTGTCAATATCTAAGCATTTGTCGTATTGCAAGTTCAAACTACCCCAGCACTTACGTTGTAATTTGTAATAGGAAGTGAACCAATAATGATTTTTTCAAA
Organism: Pocillopora verrucosa; assembly: GCF_036669915.1. Classification (NCBI taxonomy): domain Eukaryota; kingdom Metazoa; phylum Cnidaria; class Anthozoa; order Scleractinia; family Pocilloporidae; genus Pocillopora; species Pocillopora verrucosa. The sequence goes on along the minus strand of NC_089316.1, from coordinate 5,091,686 downwards.
TTCAGCTTTAAACAACAGTCCTCGTTTGAGGCCCATGGGAATAAACTTGAGAGTTTTTGTGCTTAATCTTGAGATTATTAGAGATGTGTCTAGTGTATTCTTTGAAGATTAAGATATAAAAATTGGGAGTTATTTTACTGGAAAACATCGCCATTCCCTGCCTTAACTACAGAAGTTACCTTTAAAAAAGAAGGTTTTAAAAATATCACTCCCACATGAGCTTATTTCAGTCTAAACTGCCCATGATGCTCTCTTCAGGAAAATGGACTACAACAAAATTGAGAAGCTTCATGAAGATCAGTTTCAGGGCTTGGTGGAGCTGTTCGATTTGTGAGTACATTTGGAGCTGAAAACTTTTTCCATGATGATCTGAATCGCACACCGTATACAGTAATATTATTTTAATGTTAACTCCATATCGCTCAAAAAAAAGGTGCCTTACCCAATCATATTATGTTACTAACTGTATTTTAATATTTATTTCATTATCCATTTCACCTGTTCAAGATATCTCTCAGAGAACAAAATCGAGGCTCTGCCTGACAAAATTTTCAAGGGCCTGAAAAACCTCAAAGCTCTGTGAGTACAGTTAATAACATACAAAAAAATTATACAATATTTGAGGTGATGGAATGAACATGATCCAAGCGTTCAAAATCTGACATTTTGGTCCAAAAATTTAACATGATGTAGGACAGACATGATGCAAGTTACCTTGTTCAACGAAACAATGTTGTTCGAGTTCATGTTGCACTAAAAATGTGCCCTTTCACATAACCAAAGGTGGATATTATAGAAACAAAAAGAAGCATTTTGGAGATCTGTTTAGTTTAAACGAAAAGCCCATGTAAATCTATAGGATAAGAAATGTGACAACTGCAAGTCCCCGTTTAGGACGTAATTGTAAATGGTTACGTTCTTCGTTTCAGCAATATCTTCGGCAATAGGATACAAAACGTTACCAGCACGACTTTTAACTATGCCCACGAATTGCGATTTTTGTAAGTTCACTGCAAATGAAAGATGTTCATATATTGAAATCGGTTAGCTTGTGGGCAAGTATTCTTTTGATTTTGTTGTAGTCAAAGAAAAGACTCGTAAATTGTAATTTTTGAAAATAACTTTGATATAAGCAATATTTCCCTGGATGAGTCCGGAAAGAAAATTTGCACCGAACAAACTCAACCGAAGGGGCTGCCACGTTCATAAAATCAGTAGCCATCAAAAGTTTCCAAGAAAGCAAGATGAGACTTATCTCAGGCTAAATGATCAGACTTGAAACATCTTTGAGAAAATATCATGCCAGGGTCCGTATTAAAGATCCTTAGCTAGGGTTCTTGATTTTTCCTTTTTGGATAGTTAACATTAACATTAGCTTGATGAATTTTATTCTTGAAAATTCATTTTTTGGGGTGAATCAGATTCATTTGTTCGGTTAATTATGATATAAACCAACTCAATGTTCACATCATGATTATTTGAAATTACAGGTTCATGCATTACAACCTGATGGCTGAGCTCCCCAAAGGCTTTTTCAGGCATTTGACGCACATCATCAGAGTGTAAGACCCCATAACGATCCTTTCCTTTACTCACCCCTTCAAAAAATCATTTTAACAATAGTCTATGTTATTTATTAATTAATGATTATTAATGGCTTTCAAAGATGCCATAATGAAATGATTTTCTTCTTCTTTTTTCGAATTTTAGAACCTTGGACACCAACTTGATGTGTTGCCATCTCGATCTTTTCAGGCAGGATGCTGATTGCGAATATGTATTCAATGATAACTTCGCAAGCTGCCACTCCATGTTCCGCCACCATGCTCCAAGGAGAACTCTTTGGATTGTCGGTCTGCTCTCGTTGTTAGGGTCTTTATTCGTAGTTGGGTGGCAGTATTTCTACCCTGATAACAATGTGGTCCAGTCTATCATGTTGGTGAATCTGGGTGTATCTGACGGCATCATGGGGATATACCTTATCATTATAGGTATAAAAGACCCGCAATGGTCAGGGGAATACTACCTGCATGACTATGAGTGGCGCACCGGGTGGTTTTGCCATTTCAATGGTGCCATGTCTGTCTTTTCAAGTGAAGTGTCAGTGATGATGATTTCTCTGATCGCATTGGACAGACTCAAGAACATCGTGTTTCCTTACACCTTTGCAAAAATTACCCCAAGGCAGACCCGTATAATGTGCGTAGTTATCTGGCTGGTGGGAGGCGTTATGGCATTCCTTCCCTTGTCCGGAATGCACTATTTCAGTGAGAGGTATTACGGCAATAATGTAGTGTGCCTGCCCCTGCAGCTTTCCCCTGAATTGCAAGAAGGCTGGGAATACTCCACTTCCATCTTTATCGTTTTGAATTTTTCCTTATTCATCTTCATCATGGTTGCTTATGTTGCCATCTTGTGGAAATCATGGTCGTCAAGCAGACGGCTTGGTGCACATGAAACTGTTAGTGAAATACGAGCAAGAGCACAAAGTGCTCAGGCCAAAAGAGAAAGAGCACTTGCCAAAAGAGTCTTCTTCATTATTCTGACCGATTTCTTGTGTTGGATGCCAATCATTGCTATCGGCATCCGTTCTCACGTCGAGAAAACATTTGATCCACCTGGTGATCTGGCAGTGTGGATTGCAGTGTTCGCTCTGCCGATAAATTCAGCCATCAACCCATTGCTGTATACGCTTTCTACTCCACAGGTAACATGTTTCTCTTTTTTGTTACTTTGGAATAGCACCTACCGTTATGTTCAAATTTGGTTTCGTGTCAGAGCAGGCTGGCAACTCAATTTTGTAATTGTAACGATTGACATACAAAACAAGCATGAAAAAGTAAATGATCGGACACGGATTTTTTTAGCTTCTCCGCCGTTGACTTTAGCCATAGAGACCAACGTGACTTCTAAATACGTTACTTGAAAGTCTTAACGTAAACTATTCAATATATTTTGAATGTCTAGGTTCAGCCTGTGTTGAAAGCAAAACTGAGGAAGTTGTGGTCCAATGCTCGATCTATTTTCAGCAGAGGACAAAATCAAGAAGGTACAGTTTTAAGTTCCATTGAAAAATACCACGATAACAATAATTATATTTCAAACCTTGAAATGAAGAAACTTTAACTTTTATCAAATTGAGTATGAGCAACCCAGTTTTCTTTAAGTGACTTATGTGATTTTTACTCCAAGGCTTTCGAGGGGGAATAGGATAGAACTGGCATGAAATCGTGGAAAACACATGTATTTTTTTTTTCGAAAAAGAAACTGAGCAAATTATTGAAACCACAAATGTACAACTTACAATATGTAAAGTTGTAGCATACGTAAAAGAGAAAACAAGAGTGATCCTGAATAGAGAGGGCATCAATGTATTAAATCATCAATTTTAATTATGGAAATCATGCTTTCAGTTCGATTTTTGAAGGTTAGTATCTCTAAAACTAAACTATTAGGGAACATTGAGACAAATGGATGCCATTTGCGATAAATTTTTAAAATAGTATGCTAGTCAAAACTCGTTCAGCAAACAATTCTCAAAGTATGAACTGCTATACTTCTGTCTTAAATCATAAGGTTAAGATTCTGAATTGTAGAATGCCTTTTTTATATAAACCTGACAATGGCCATTAAGTTTTAAATTGGTGTTACTTTTTATATGAAAGAAGCAGATAATGATCAGCGGGGACAGATTGGAAATGGAGATGAACATGCTAACGTCGAAGAGGGTAAAAATAGAGTGCTTCTTAGTGTAGTCACATACGAAATATCTCCTCCACGCCTTTGTAGGGTTCTCTGTATGATTCTTTTCTTTCCTTTCTCTTTTCTATACTTAATTCCTTTTTTTCATTTTCTCTCCCGTAGGAGAGCAAATTGAAATGCAGGTATTGGAGCACAACGAAGTCCCAGAAGTGGAAGCCCCTGAATTGCCTGCACCGCAACCAGGTCAGTTAAGAAATATAAGAGTTTTGATGCTAACGATAAAGCTGTAATTGACTTTGCAATCCAAAACTCTTGGCAGGTATGTATATATAGTTTAATCAATTAACCTAGCAAATATTAGTTCTCTCAAATTGAAATACCTATAGAAACCATAGCATTCCTTTTCTGCTCTGATAATTTCTGTAGGTGCATTTTAAGAAAGGATAGATACTTAATTCCTGTTTTTTATTTTCTTTCCCGTAGGAGAGCAAATTGAAATGCAGGTATTGGAATACAACGAAACCCCAGAAGTGGAAGCCCCTGAATTGCCTGCACCGCAACCAGGTCAGTTAATAAATATAAGAGTTTTGATGCTAACGATAAAGCTGTAATTGACTTTGCAATCCAAAACTCTTGGCAAGTATCTATAGTTTAATCAATTAGGCTAGCAAATATTAGTCCTCTCAGATTGAAATACCTATAGAAACTATGGCATTCCTTTTCTGCTCTGAAAATATCTGTAGGTGCATTTTAAGAAAGGATAGATATTGATTCCTTTTTTTTCATGTTCTTTCCCGTAGGAGAGCAAATTGAAATGCAGGTATTGGAATACAACGAAACCCCAGAAGTGGAAGGCCTTGAATTGCCTGCACCGCAACCAGGTCAGTTAATAAATATATGAGTTTTGATGCTAACGATAAAGCTGTAATTGACTTTGCAATCCAACTCTCTTGGCAGGTATGTATAGTTTAATCAATTAGCCTAGCAAATATTAGTCCTCTCATTCCTTTTCTGCTCTGATAATTTCTGTAGGTGCATATTGAGAAAGGATAGATTAAGGAATGGTTTCCCATATGACAATAATGTGACGAAATTAGGTTATATTACTTTTGGTTGATAAGTTACCTCCAGACATTCTGGTGTTAAATTGCCATATGCACTTTTTAAGACCTCCACTCATGAGATCCCCATTCCTTTACATTGGTAACCTGTACAGTGTATTATGGATGGAAGATACCATCGTCTCCCATATGACACGGTTGTAGTGAATAAATGATACATATATATTGACAATGATCTTTCATTGTTTCCAGTTTTCACTTATATTGTATGAAGAATAACTTAATGATAATTTTTTGCTCTGTTGACAACAATTGAACAAGCCTGTGGAGGAGATGTGAATCCATCTTCCTCAGGTAAAAATTTATTTATGAAAGAAATATATAAAGAAGGCGTAGACAACCGCTTGATTTAAGAGAAGTACTAGTACTGCAAAAGTCACAGTTGCCCAATGTGACTTCAACTGCAAATTGCTTTTTACAAACGGTCATAGGAATCACCAAAATGAAAAAAGGTAATGTGTCTTAACAACTGTATTTGGCAGAGATGTTATTTCAGCAACTATTTTCATGCGCCCAAATTAACTTTCAGATTTAAATGTGAGCTTTGTAACTCGGTGTTATTTCATAAATCAATAAATAATTGAATACATCTGAAATTCTGACGTACCTAAAATAAAATTTGTAGAGATATTTATTGCAGAATAACACATGAACCATAAGTATCATGAAACATTTTACTCTACTTGTTCCTTAAAACAGATTATCAGGAGGATTTTGACATCAGACCAGCCACTACAAAGACTGTGGAAGGTAAACACCTTTTCAATTTTCATTTCATTTTTTTTCGGAAATTTCATAACTCTAAAAAAAAACAACGAATGGTGGCTGGTGCTATCAAGCTGGCGCACTTGGTATACTTGATTGCATGGTTTTGTATGTCACACCAATATTACTGGGGTTATCATGTTAACGCTTAATCACCAATCAAATCACGATTCTAAGTCTGTCACATGAAAAAATTTACGAGAGCAGCTTGTCGGTCTCTATTTCCGGTAGGGTACAAAACCCTTTCTCAGTTACTAAACCTAATGGGTTTTATTTTTGTCTGAGTAAATCTGAGGAGCAGGTGGAGGTTGATGAGATTTCGGTGCCCAGTAACAAAGGTAAAGGAGATAATGGGTTTTGATTGGTCACTAACCATTAGTGATTTTAACTTCTAAGTACAAACACAAAATTTAATGACTGTATACTAACTTTTTTCGTATCAAATAAATCATTTTCTAAAGGAGCTAAAAAAGGTGAAGAAGAAGTGAAGGCGCCTGAGCCTGACATGGATGTCGTAGAGGAAGGTAACATTTTTTATAAATCAGAAAAGATAAATTCAAATTGGTCCACACATGCTTTATAAGGTGATGCATAATCAGTCTACTCAATTGGCTGAAGATCACTTGAAGTGCTTAGTCGAAAGGTCGTGGTTCATATCGGGAGGTGACTTCATTGAGAAAAAACAAAAAAATCACACCACTTGGGCATTATTATACCTCCTCGTAACGAAGAGCCATAACTTTTTAAACAATGCTAAAATCAAACATTTATGAATTTATGAAGCCGTTTTACTAGTTTGTTTGTTTGGGTTTTTTATGGATACAGAATTAATTTTCCCAGATACAGAAAACATAGCCGCCTCTTATTATTATTATTATTGTACAATTATTATTGTATCGCTTAAAAGAAAATGAGCGCATTGTATTTCAATCTCTTTTCGTATTCCATCCAGGGGAAGAAGAGGTGTTTGATACCAGACTTTAGTTCTTTGTTTTCGAACCAAGGTAAATGCTTATTACGTCTGCTTTAATACTGAATACCGCTGACTAAAGGGTTGTGGAAAACAAATCCCTCTAAATGTTTTTTTTTTTGTTACATGCATCTTTCTAATCTTATAGAATACGTGTAATATTTGAGATGTAGGGTGAACTCTATGCTAAATTTTCTAAATCCTTGGCTAATTCAAACCAATTTCAAATTTGAGATTTCACCGCAACTGTAATGATTCAAGTTATTGGAGATAAAGAAGGAAGTCTGTTTTTTTTATTGCTATAATATGCTGTTTGTCTTTTTTCAAAGTCACTTGCGAATTATTTTCAGCTATCCCCTTCATTGTTGGCAGTAAGGGTACCAAAACATTTGCAAATTGATCAATTTTTTTCTCTGCTTTTGTTGATGTATGATTTGAAAAATTTTAATTAAAAAAAACTTCTGGGTGGCGAGTACGCCGCACTGATGAGTGCTCTCTCTGTATATGCTTGTATATTCATATCTGCCTTCTGTCCTTAAAGCACTGACCAGCTTACTCATTGACAGTCTGGTCACTTGACTTTCTGACCAACTGGCCGGTAAGCCGTCAAATTGAATTGACTTCCTGAGCTATGACTACAGGCTGACTGACAGATGGGCTGATTATCTGCCTGAATGTTTTCCGGACTCTCCACCTGGCCAGTGGGCATGGTTATTACTAACTGGATTATATTATGGCTGCAATACACTTCAATGTTGACATGTAAACATTCAATGCTTGACTGACTGATTGTCGGGTCAGTAGATCAAACAAACAACTAATCGATAATTAATTTTTGGATACATTGATTAGTATGCTCTTTTCTTTTGCGTCTGACAGTCTACAAGTTGTTTAATTTCGTTAGTATATCTAGCTGAAAAAAAAAAGGTAAAAATGTCACACAAAAAAAGAGAAACAATTACTGGATAAGACGTCATGCATTAGAGATTTAACAATATATTGAATGACCGAAGTAGCTCATTTCTATAATTTTTATAACTCGTATGAGAACATAATGATAGCTAAAAGGTAGAGTGACGTCTATTTTCGCTATGTTACTACGTTCTTTATGAACGCAAATTCCTTAAAAAAGAAATTAGAAAGATGTTGTGGTAACGAGTAACAAGTCAGATATAGGATATTAAGTGGTACGACAACAATTTGAATAGTTCACTTCCACAACAAGCTTGCGAGTACTTTGCATGCAAACTACGTTTAGAATTGTTAGAGGAAATAAACAAGGTCAGAGTTCATTTGTTAGAGGTTTTTATAGAATGAAAATAATTTAAATAGGTCCTGTCTTAGAGTTTTTATAACTCGTTTGCGAGAATTATACTCATTAGTGACCTCTGTCATGGCTGAAGCCTGCCTCTTTACATAATTTACATTATTATTAACATTAACCTGAAAATCGACAAAAAAAGAAAAAAGGTCTTAGAATACCACTAACTTAGATATTTAGTAGTGTTTTTAAATCTAATTTTGTAGCCCATTTCTAGATTTTTTTAACTCACAACAAGAATTCTAGTTCATTGTGGTATGTGGTATTTTTTTTAACTTTGTTCAAACGTGATCATTAACATGGCTTCTACAGTAAGAATAACTTGAATGTGTGAGTGGCTTTTTGAGGGAAGTAACACCGAGTTACGAAGAAGGGTTCCAGATCTACTGTAAAACGTTAACGAAGACTTCAATAAAACATCTTTATGACCTTACACATGAGTCCGTTCTCAGTTTACCCTGTCAAGATTTCTAAGTCACGCTTCGGGTTCATCCACAGTGTGGATTATGTGCCACAATGACCTGTGACGAGTAAACTGATACAAAATTGCTTTCTGTATCTCTCATAATGTTGAACTTTTCGTTTTAATGAATTATTCAGTCTGAATTTTTCCCAGAAACGGAGCTGTTTTCTTTTAAAACCATAATGTATCTTCTTGACGCGACTCTCTTCGAGGTTTTTGGTCACACCCGATGTAAAAAAAGGGGTAACAAATATATATTTCCGGGAGGTTAGGAAACATTTTTAAGTTTTACGTTTCTATCCTAAGACTTCCACCAAGGGTGGGTGGGAGTGACGGTTAGCATTTAAAAAACCCTCAGATATGAAATCTTTACTGCACTGTGATTGGTTTAGAAGTCTCGCACCACCCTTTGTTCTGCCTTTTAGGGTGTTGACTCGTCATGAATTTTAGTCCTTAGTGACTGCTTGTGATATTTCCTTCTTGTTAACCGCTGAGCGAACTTAAGAAATTCAATAATTTGCCATTGCGGTTAGATTTACTGGGGGACTAGAATTTACGCTCCAAAGTTATATTTCCAGTGAAGGACTCGAAGGTGTAACATGTAGAGATACACAGCTAATTATGACCACACTTGAAAGAGACCTTCAGTAAACCTGAGTAAATCGAGCCACAAACCTGAGTGAAACTAACTTAACTTAAATAACTTAACGTCTGTACAACCCACTAGAAGCAAACCGGAAAATCTTCCCTTCCATTCTACACTCTTCCTCGTGCTACACAGCTAACCTTGCCTCTGGAAGCCTGACACAGTGAGGACGAGCATAAACTTGGGGTAAGTGAGACTAAAATCGAATTAGAATGAAGGAAGGTGTCATACCTTCCCAGAACCTCGCCGATTTTTGCTCGCTCTCTTTAACGACGAAACGACGAGTTTGGTTCGTTAGCACGTAGCGTCTACTACAACGCCTTTGCGCATTTACGGGCGGAACGGGGAAAGACAGAATGTGGCCGAGACTAGTTCAGAATCATTATATACCACTTCGATAAAAAAATCATGGCCGGTGATAGAAATTGACTCCAATAGCACGAATGGTAATGTACACTGAAGAGGTTCGAATGGTGAGGACTGAGCCGCTCTCCTTGTTTCAGCCTATATGACGAGCTCGTGATGTTCGTGTGATTTCTCAACCAGCATGCATTTCGTGCTGGTAGAGTTTCACAATTGGTTCAATTTAACGCACTATAAAGATGGAATTTTAGTCTGCACTGTTTACAATACAGCGTATACCCAAAGCGATGCAAATGACAGTAATTTCCTTTACAATTTTGAATTACATTTTCTCGGCTAAAGCAATACTTAACTGGATGAAACTTTACAAGATTACCAAGTTAAGTATAAATCAGAGCTGGAAAAAATATCCAGTATGGTTTCTAATTAAGCTGCCATAAGCCCGGGGTAACTGTTTAATCGTCATAAAAAATAGTTCTTGTTGCGCTGGGGCTTGCAGGAGGGCGAGACGAACTTGTGGGTCTTCTTTTGTTTTTTACTTTAACCTTCCTCTTCGATAGCATCAGCGCCTAAAGAAAAAAATAAGCGAACTTACGATGAAATTTCGAGAAGTGTTCGATGGCCGTTTGGGTTCTAGCGAAATTTTCTTAATTCTCCAAAGAATTCTGAACCAAAGTCGTCCGGTTATAAACGTTTTATTGAATTCTTGGATGTAAATGTTGACAAAAAAATAATATTAAAAAGTTTCTCAGGTAAAAAGATAAAACTAAATTGATTTTTCGAAATGTTCTAGGTGCATTTTTAACACTGAGATATGCGACTCCAATCACAAGCCTTTCATTTTCCCCAAACGGTAATCTTTTACAGCGTCGTTACACAGTAAATACCTGTGTTAGTATGGGCCGTACAATCACATTACCAGGAGGCTGCATCCAAGGTTCACCATCTATTTGTACGGGCATCTCCGATTTTAATTTGATGTTGATCTGTAATGAAGTAATAATGATTGTCATCAATTAAAAAAAAAAAACATTGAAGCGGATGAACGAAGAGGGTAATTTCTAAAGAAATTGTGGTTCTGCGTCGGTGTGTTGGGGGGGGGGGAAGGGGTGGTATTTCATGATAGTTTTTTTTATTAACTGATTTTATAGAGTAAATATGCATAAAAAAATGACGCTACGCCATTGGCGGGAACATAGTAACGTGAAAAACAGAAATTACAAGAGAATAGTACGAGGATAATCAACTTATGGCTTCATTATGTTATTTACTGGATTACAACCAGACATCTATACCTGGGCTCCCTGTGCTAGCCGAATACCAGTCCGGATTCCACTTTGAATTTGACCCTATTGATAAAGAATTCAATTCTCAATTAAGAACTAATGCACCATTTTCATCGCTAAATAAAAACGTTTCCTATGCAAATACTTAAGAAGAAAGGAAAAGGCAGGATACAAAAATTGTGGCAGTTGTAGAAAAAAATACGCGGAGCAGATTGGAGAGAACAGTATGGTGCATATGCCTGCTGATGTTAGGATGTGAAGGGTAAAGATGGTGGTGATTCTGACTCGCTAGGTGCATTACTCCCTGAAGTCCAACCACCTCGACAAGACCGTCACAGTGACAACCTGGGGAATGACCCTGCAAAAAGATTCAAGCAATTTCAATTGTGTGAGGAAAAGGAATCCGGGATTGCATTTATTTCGTTTAACTTCGCTTTGCGATTGGTCCAGATAATTCAAGCCACTCTCCGAACCAATCACGTGCATAACTAAAACCAACAGTGGTTTGGTCATTTGCTACTTTCCGCGCTATTGGCGGTTTGGACAATTCTACTCTTCGTACTTATTGACTTCTTTATAGCTAATGCGCTGAATCTTTGAGTCTTTTCCAGACCTCATCTTCTAGGGACAACATGTCATGGTTATTTTATCATGTGTTTGGTGCTAAGAATATGAGCAGATATCACCACTAAATTCATGAAGTACTACATATCTCTTCTCTGTCTGGTCCCCATGCAACTGTGCCTGCTCCCCAACTGGCCGGAAAACAAATTAAAAAAAAAAAGTTAAAGCGCAAAATTTATACAAAAGAATAAAAGACTTTACAAGTGATGAATTGATAATCGCAGGTCAGCTGCTATCAAAGTTATCTCAGAAAAGAAGCCTTAAAAATTCAGACTTTGACTAGAATCGAACCCGGGCCTCCCAGATAATAGTTGGGGACTGCTGCGAAGCCACGTGATGTGAGTGAGACAAAGTTTAAAAGGTCGTTCGTTCCCGTAAAGGAATCAGATCATAATGATATGAAACAAATAATGTTGACCTACACGAATCATACTTTCACCGGGCATAAAAACTGTGCAGCTTAAAATTACTTGTTGAAGCCAATGTGCAGCGATTTTCTTGCAATTAAATTGAAAATCTATCCACTGCAAAGTTAATTCGAATTAATTTGATTGACCTCAATTTCAAGCTTTTACTTACCTGCCTATGTTCAGAATTACAATTCCTTCTAGTGTTGGTAAGTCAAGTTTTTTTGCCATCAATCTGCAGCGAAAAGGAAGTAAATGAGATACTGGTCCCTAGAAAGTTAAAGAGGACGAAAGGCAAACAAGCACCGCAAAACGCCAAAACAAAACGCTCAGGTGTGATTGGAGCATGAAATAAAAAATTGTGCAACTGATACGCATGCAATCATTAAGAGTTGAATACAACTGACAGACGATGATGATTTGGACCAACTCTCGATGCTAAGAAAGTTAATTCTGATACAGGGGTTTCAATAACCTTTTTCCATAAGCAGCTGTCGATGGTAAAATAGGCGGCTGTGGCCGAAAAGGGGCAGTATGGTGAAACCCAAACATGAGCCTGCTTGCAGGGTAAACAAAAGGCAATAAGAGGTCTTATAGTCAGCGGTACACCCCTTTTATTGTGATCAGCCATTCAATACCATCGTTCTACAGATTAATCACCTCTATTTCGACCTCTTGAGTAAATGTCCGCGAGTAGCCTTTGACCATTTTCTTTATACCTGCTCTAAAGTAAACTCCTTTGTTATGAAGCCTGAAACAAAAAGAAACCAAAAACCAAAAAACAAAAAGGGGGAATTAGAGATTCAACAGAGTCGCACTAACAATAAATTGCAAAACACAAAGTCGGGGGTTTTTCAACCTATCCCTTTTCAAAAGAGCTTTCAACGGAGATTAAAATTTATCCGGTGTTTGAGCACATTAAACGCAGTAAAGATGAAACAACAGTACATCTCAGAAAACTATGGAACCTTTGTTACCATCTAATGGCTTTCGCAATCAACACTCTTTTTCTTCGATCGAAGGCACTACGACTAATTTTGTAACCTGTAAATTGAATCCTTTGTATCCTCACCTGCTATGGAATTTATCAGGTGCTTCCTCCCTCTGAAGATGAAAATCTAAACAAAGCTCAGCTCCAATTCCGATGCCAAAGTAATTATTCATGGTAAAAATACTAGGATTGTCTTCTCTTCCTCCCATCGAGCCAAGCGCACCGTCGTTAGTGTCCGCTGAATCAGACATGACACACCATCTATCAAGAAACATTTCGTGTGCCTGATCAACGGCCATGAGAAGCGATACAGGACTCTCGCCATCAGAGTAACCACTTCCCCAATGGAGAATATGAGAGAGATCATTACCTGTAAGTTGAGAATCTCGTTCAATCTCCCACTCATTTTCTAGCTACTATGGAAATCACGAGAGAGATGAATACATATAAGCTGGGAATCTCATTCAATTTGCCACTAATTCTCTTGTTACTATAGAAGTCACGAGAGAGATTCATTCATACGAGAGTCTCGTTCAATTTCCCACCCATTTTCTTTTCACTTTGCTATACCACCCGAACGGCAGCTTTTCAAAATACGCTACAATCGTAACTTGAAAATGCTCATATAATTACCGTATAGAGTTCCAGACTTTCAGTAATCAATACTACTTGATTTACTTTCAAATACTACGAACTTTTCAGGCCTAAAAAGGGAAAATCTGCATGACTTTCCAGGGTCTATATCGCCTAGTAAACACGAATGACTAAGTCATGATTAGTTTCAGATTTCCATCCCATTGACCAAGTTTGTTGAACGAGTCTTGAAATCTATGACATATCGCAGAAAAACAAAACGTACAAAGGTACTTTTGACTCTGGAAATAAATTTGTTCTAAATCGTGGGAAACACGAATACTTTGGAAAAAATCCACTTACCAATGCCAAGAGGAATAGCTGCTGATGTAGGTAGCTTACACTTCATCTCTTGAACAACATCATCCAAACATGACAGCACCCAGCCAACTGTGCCATCACCACCACAGATCAAGACACGAAAATCAGAAATAGATCTGAAAGCATAAACTCTGAAACAAAGATACAAATCGATTCATATTTTAGATATTCAGCGATTTAAAGACGATGAGACAAAGCTGACAGATGAAGACAAGGCTTATAGTTTTGAGTATAGAATAGCTGTAAATGATTAATTTGGGAAGCAACCTATACGACAAAATATAAATCGCTCTTCTGCAGGACGACGTCATATAAGGAAAACTAACCCCCATGCCTTTTTTGGACTAAAAATTTTGCATCAATCTTTACCACTTCCTTGCTTGTTCCATCTTGAAAGCGAGGCTTGGGGGGAGACATTGGGTTATGTCATGTAAATATAGGTATCACCCTTTAAAGGGTGCAATCTGCACTGGAAAGATTCTGCACCCACCCATATCTGCACTATGGCTTGATTAGCTCGGCCTCGGTCAATTCTCGTGGACACAAGAGTCTAAGGAGATAGTTCTTACTAAGTAAACAACTTCCGTGTAACCTCAACAAATTCGGGTGGGAATTCGTCTCAATACAGAGGGGGAGTGAGTTTAACATACCCTGATAATGGGCCTCCCTCTAAGAGGCTGTACACTTGATTAGGGTTGAGCAGTCTCTGGAAAGCTGTGAACATGTCTGCCCCCTGACCGCCGCCACTTTTGGAGTTTACCAGTACTAGAAGGGGTTGGCTTCCAGGGGGGAACAGTCCAGGCTATAGGGAATAACAAAAAAATCAAAATAGGCATAACTCCTTAACTGTAGAAAGAGAATACCGATATGCAAGAAACAGAAATCTTGATTCCAGTCAGTCTTTTTCAGTTCATCTGTTTTTTAAAGTACTTCTAGGAAATGCTCTACAGAAAGAACACAGAATTCGCTTTATACTTCCCATGGGCACTGCCAGTGATATAATAATGTGTCTTAATTATTAGATACATGAACTGAGCTTTAGGATTACTAGTAACTCACCACAACTTGAAAACACACTTTTCACCTCACAAAATTCCATGGCTACAAAACAATTACAAGAAAAAAGATGAGAACAGCCAAAAGCCTCCCTTTGAGTATTTTAATGCGTAAAATATTAGGTCGCCAAGGTGGCGTCAATCTTGTTACCAGGGTCTCTGTCACTCTCAAATAGCTGAATGGACATGGCAATTGGTCAGGGAAACGAGGACTCAGGAAACGTACATTAGCCCCTTGTAAAACAAAGATACTTGTTTGGAAGCATCTAAAAAACAAGCAAAACAGAACTTACTTTCTCCTAGAATGTTGCCATTTGTATTTGCTTGTGTCAAGGCCAACTGGGAGACTACCAATGCATATGCATAAACTGCCCAAGGGTTCTATGTTTTGCCTCAGGTAGAATCTTGTGAGTTTCATTTTCCTTACAGACTTCTGCAAAGAAAAGAAGTACATTAATTTTTATAAGGAGTCTAACACCTTCAGATGGATATAAGATCTATTATTTATCATTAAAAATCACCTTGCAGTTATCAAAGGAAGTTAATGACAAAATGGGTGCAAAGACATGAAACTATGGAAAGCAAAGTTGTCACCATCTTACCACCATATATTCAATGGCTGTAACTTAAAAATAAGAAAAGTGGAAGGTAAAAAGGCAGAGGTGCCCCTCACCCAGATAATTAACCCTTTACACCCAAAGATCAGTGTGCATATTCTCCGTGCTGTTTTCTATACATTTCCTAAGGTGCTGACATGGAGATTTTGCTTAACAAGCAAGAGCTCTGGTATTTGTTGATAATTATTTAATTCTCATGACCTTAATGTTTGATTCAGGGGTGATACTGTAAGGAGAAATTAGATGTTGGTCAGTCTAAGGGGTAAAAGGGTCAAACTATTATACTGTTTAATACTACATAACTACATCTACTGTTGACTTACTATGTGAGAGGTTGATGATTCTCTGTTAGCTTCTGTCCTTCAAATGAAAACCAATAGATTTTCCAAATGTACTTCCTATTAGTTTTTATTTACAAAATTATATTACATTATGATTTGTGCATTGGTAAACAAACATTAAACTGTTTGTCTCATGATGTCAGAGTCAGGCTAATTGATCGATCAACATCTATTTAATCCATCAACACCTTCATTAGGTGTTGAGGTCGAAAGTTGATATGTCACTATTTGTAACACCTTGGTTTGTAATTATTGGTGGGTTATAGCTTGCTGTCATTGGAGTATTTCGATACTCATTAATTATTCCCTTAAAGGTCTACTTTGTTACTGATCAGCTGTTATGCTATTTGATAGTAAGCATTTCAATTCCATCATCTCTATTGACGTATTAGATTTGTGTATAAGTTGAACAGTTAAAGTTAATATCTAACCCTCTACCACCTTGAGTGTTGTACTATGAATATTGACAAGTTTTCAAGCAGAAAGCTAATAAGAAGACAGGTCCTTAATGGTCGGCTAATGGTCGAATAAATGAATATTAGGTTATATTATTTGATTCAGTATTAAATTTTCATGGCTGAAAACATAAATATGTATCAATCACACAATGCAGTGGACTGATATGTTGATTTTGCAAGTACAGTGTATAGGGGCCATCTGATTACATCAATCAGAAATATAAAACTATGTAAAACCATACTATGTAAACTTGACATTATTTGATTCCTTATCCACTTACCAAGAGACAATATGCAGACCTCCTTCCCTGGAGAGTTTAAGTGAGATGTGTCTTTGTATTGCCTTCTTTAGGTGATGCACTGTCGCATTTTGGATGACAACTACAGCTGAAAGTTTATTAAAAGGCATATAAAATTATATACATATAAGGAGTGGATCTTCCACTGTCTTCCCCCAGTTTTTTTCACCAAAGAGAGCCATCACTTCTGGATGCGATAGAGAGTCAATCTTTTCCTCCGATTCTTCTGGGCTCTCTTCGTCCGCCATATTGAGTTGAGGTTCATTCCCAGGCTTTCTCGAGGTGCAAGAAGAGGGCTTATACTATTTTGCGAAACGAAACGAAACGAAACGAAACGAAACGAAATCGGGTCAGATGAAATAAAACAAAAGGAATAATGCAGATATATTTTCAAATAAGGTAAAGATAACTTTCACAAGGATTTTGGAGTAATCGTTCATTAATAAGAAGGATTTTTATTAATTTCGCAAAATAGTAATTTTAGGAGAGTTACTATTTTGCGAAATGGACTATTTTCACTCTGCGGTGACAACGTGACCTCTTTCATGTCGCGAAAATACATTTAAACATTACAAATTAGTATATAACCGAACATTTTGGCCTCCTCTTATTTCTTAAACCGTATTAAAATATATTTCGCAAAATAGTAATTTTAGGAGAGTTACTATTTTGCGAAATGGACCATTTTCACCCCTGCGATGACAACGTGACCTCTTTCATGTCACAAAAATACATTTAAACATTACAAATTAGTATATCACCGAAGATTTTGGCCTCCTGTTATTTCTTAAACCGTATTAAAATGTATTTCGCAAAATAGTAATTTTAGGAGAGTTACTATTTTGCGAAATGGACAATTTTCACCCTGCGGTAACAACGTGACCTCTTTCATGTCATAAAAATTCATTTAAACATTACAAATTAGTATATCACCGAACATTTTGGCCACCTGTTATTTCTTAAACCGTATTAAAATGTATTTCGCAAAATAGTAATTTTAGGAGAGTTACTATTTTGCGAAATGGACTATTTTCACCCCTGCGGTGACAACGTGACCTCTTTCATGTCACAAAAATACATTTAAACATTACAAATAAGTATATCACCGAAGATTTTGGCCTCCTGTTATTTCTTAAACCGTATTAAAATGTATTTCGCAAAATAGTAATTTTAGGAGAGTTACTATTTTGCGAAATGGACAATTTTCACCCTGCGGTGACAACGTGACCTCTTTCACGTCACGAAAATACATCTAAACATTACAAATTAGTATATCACCGAACATTTTGGCCTTCTCTCATTTCTTAAACCGTATTAAAATATATTTCGCAAAATAGTAATTTTAGGAGAGTTACTATTTTGCGAAATGGACTATTTCACCCCTGCGGTGACAACGTGACCTCTTTCATGTCACAAAAATACATTTAAACATTACAAATTAGTATATCACCGAACATCTTGGCATGTTGCACCAACATGACAGTTTTCCAGTGGCGTCTAAACATGTTTAGACTCTCCGTCTCGTATAGAGAACAGAAGCATATCCATGCCGAAATAGTCGTCCAGCAGTTTTATAATCGCAAGTAATACAGTTCCTTTGCTTCAAAATTTTTAATAAAAATAATATACATGGAAAAGTTACGCGTACGCGCTTCTGATTACACCCCCGTCGCACACCTTTTCCTTACGAGCAAGAGATCGTGTTTCGCATTTGCGCATGTTCCACGTGCTGCAAGAAGTTTGCTTTGTGCTCGCTTTGTGTGCTGTTAAATCAGGCAAGATTATGGCTTTTAAATTTCCTGTTCTTAAGCCCAAGACCATCGACTGTTCAGGTCTTCCAGTTCATGATTTCAAGTGTTTGACAAACAAGGAAATCATTGGTAAGGGCGCTTATGGTGCTGTGTTCACTGCTAACTGGCAGACTGTTCCTGATGCGGGTGGGAAGTCAGCCGCTGCGGAGAAAGTGGTCGTTAAGAAATTGCTCGGCGAGGACATATTGGATAAGAAAACGTTTGTAAAGGAAGCAAGAATCATTCAAGAGTTGAAACATCCAAACATTGTGAAGTTCAAGGGAATCTGCAACAATCCCTTCGCCCTTATTCTCGAGTATGTGTATTTCGATTTCCAACCATTCGGTATCGAGTCAAAAGTTAGCTCCCTTGCAGAATTTCTTGGTGTTCTTGAGGGCTCCGATTGCGACGGTTTCGTCACCCCTCAAGTCATCTCCACCATTTGCAAGGATGTAGCATTGGGTCTTAAATATCTGCACGACAAAGATGTCGCCCATCGGGATTTAAAGCCGGCTAACATCTTGGTCACCAATCAACACTACTGTGATCTGACTACAAGTGCTCAGAGAGAAGGCTGGGAACAGCGCCCTCTGCTATGTAAGCTAACTGATTTCGGTGAAAGCCGCTCCACTAAGATACAAACTAATTCCATCCTGCAGTCCCAAACTGCTCGAGTTAATCGAGGAACACCGGTATATATGGCCCCAGAAATGCTGATTGAAGCGATTCGTTTACCGCTTGCATCAGGAGAAGATCTTAAGAGAGCCGACATTTGGTCTTTAGGCATGACCCTGTTTGTATTACTGAACCCTTGTGTCAAGTATCCCTACTTTGATGAGATACAAGCAGCCCTAAGAGAGGGAAAAACACCTCTGCAAGCACTGGAGCATTTCTTCATAACGAGAAAATTGCCAACGGAGCCATGCAAATATCAACACAAGCATGCTACTGACTGGTATTCGGTCAACAAGATTTGGCTTAAGTGTGCTCAATTTGACCCTGATAAACGGCCAAAGGTTGAAGAAGTGGTTTCCATGATCAGCCAGGGATCTACCATGTCTACTCTTAATATCCCCTTGAAGGTTAGTCATTTGTATTTTTTAAAGGGTAATATTTTTTAATCTTGTCAAGAACGAGGAAAATGTTCGTGAAAGGGTCATTAATGTAACCCAGCCAGTAATCGAGCTTTGCAAATTTCCTGAAGAGTGCGAAGTGTTCCGTGTAGAGAGTAATTTTACAAAACTGCAGTTTATCAAAATATACCATTTTAACTTTCTGCAAACAACCTTGTTCTTTTCTCTCACATGATGATTTGGCATGGAAATACGTTTCACAAAGATATTTTAAAAACCGTTTTTTAAACGACAATTGTAGACACAAAAAAATTAAAAACCACATTATCTTACTGGCAAAAAGGAATTTGGAGAAGTATTTGTTGGGAAAGTGGAATATTTCCAATGCGTGGTGACAGTCTTGTCGTCCTTGTCTCCTAAAAAAGCCCTCGAACATCAGATAAAACAAGCTAAAATAAACTTATAATGTTAAAAATAATTACAGTAAAGATTATTAATCTTTGTGTGAAAGTCAAACTTTATTCCTCATAGGTCAGTCAAGCCTCATGCCTAGAACAGTACGACAGAAGGGTTGCACAGATTGTATCCAGAGGTGACAAGGTACCTGAAGAATTTCCGGATAATGATGGAACTAATGCCTGTGCCTTTCTATGTGTAAAAATTGCTCATGAAATACGTAAGTTCCGAGAAGAAGCAATTGGGGGTAGTAAGAAGCTGTGGCAAAATATTTGCGAAGTGGCAGAAAATGTCATCACAGAGTTCCCCCGAGTGGTAAATCCATACAGGAATTGTGAGGAACTCTACGATGTTCTGTCGGCGTACCAACTGATACGGAGTGTTGGTGCTGAAGTTGGCAAGTACGATTTTTCCGAAGAAATCTTGGAGAGCGACTTCGTATTCTCCCAAAAAGGGCAGACTAACCTTGTCCATGCCTTATCTTCCATGTTATCGAAAAAAGATTTTTGCGTTGCCATCTACACCTGTGAGCCATTAGTCTTCATAATTGGCCTTGCAAGCGACTGCTTCTTTATTGTAGATACCCATCCTGTTCCCGCCGAAGTTGGTGGTAAAGGCACCGGCCTTCTCAAAGTATTTTCAGAGGTAAAAGAAGAGGAAACGGCATGCGAAGGAGTCTGTCGCTGGATATGGCAGCGCCTGGTTTCTAGTGGTGTAAAAAATTATATGTTGCAGTCGCTCTCTATAATGAGCGAAAATGAAAGGTACCAGTCCTATTTCTTATGATTATTACAATATTATCCTTTACTGTTATTACACCGACGAAAGTGTAGCAGAGGAAATAGATGAATATCGCTTGATGTCCAAGTAACTTTACTTTCGAACACGGTATCCCCTGGACCTGAGAAAGAAAATTTACCATCTATATATTTGAAATTAACTTTGAACAGGTTGTCCAACAGATGATATTGCGGGGTTTCGTTTTTAAAATAATTTTTCTTTCATTTCAGTGTTTCGCCATCTTCGACTAGTAAAGAGCTGGGATTAATAGAGAGAAATGGTATGCAATCTTATCGTTTAGGCACAGATGTAATAATAGCTTGCTTAATTACCACCAACTTAAAGCCGAGTTTCAGGTATTCATATACTGAGCGAGAATTGTAGTGAATACAGTTTGACTGAAAGCACGGTTTGTATTTACCTTAAAGCGTCACTTACAAAACCGTGGTCGATTTTCGTCGTTTAAGATTAGCACTTTCCTGTACAAACCATTAAGTGAAATACATTTCCCTGATGCAACTGTACTCATTCATGTCTGAACAGAAAGCTTATTTGGTTTTACATTTCAACGAACGCCAGTTACCCTACTACGGTAAAATTACGTACTTTTTTAAGGAAGTTACTGACTGTCTATTGTGGGGTTTGTCAGAATTTGAAATACATGAGAATTAAACTGCATAAATGCAATGTTGCCTTACTTGATACTGTGAAATTCTCAGATGATTGCTCACCGATTGGCAACAGCGGTGCCGAAGAAAGTGTAGGGAGGGCAGAGCTATCTGTTCCAATGATTGTGCTCAGCAGTAGTGATGGCTCCGACGTAGTCCATACCTCAGAAAGCTATATACATATTGGCAAAGGCCTGGTAGAAAACGAACCTGTGAAAAGTTCTGTGAGCATCAGTTTGGCGTCCATGAGGAGAGATGAGCCCGTGAATGAACTGGATATTACGGGTTCCACAGATGGCGCTATTTACAAAAAACTTCAGCAGTTTATAGAGTCTCAAACACGCAGAGCCAAAACGAATGCATTCTCCAAGACCAAAGTTAACCTAAGTGCAGCCCGCGAGCTGGAAGAGGAAATGGAAGACGATAGCGGAATCCCTTCATGTTCCAAACGACCCTCGAGAAGGTCCACGTAAGTGCCAAAAAAAACTAAGCGGGACTTCTGTTTTTCGGTTATTAACCTTTGTATTCTCCATTAGTATCTTAAGAAAACAGGAACACTCAGTTTTTGCTTTTCCGAATAGAATTTACACGTCACATAAGAAGAGAATTATTACAAGCTAATGATAGAGGACCCACCGAATTAATTTATTTGTTTCTTTTATATGGAAACGATTAGGTCAACTGAAGTCGAAATAGCATCGCTGTTACACCAAAAAAAAAGACGGTGGCGGTCTCACGTATCTTCTTCGAGCAGCCTTAACGTGTCTGAAGAAGATGAGCCCGAAGTTGGCTCCGACAATGATAACTACGATCCCTACAGCAATGAAGACGACTCCGAGAAAGCTCAGGAAGGTAAAGAAAGATTAGAAAAGAGAAAGGAAACAAAACAAACAAACAAAATTGAAAAGGAAGGGCAAGAGACCAAAGTTGAAATGATGAATTTTGAGAAGTTGGAAAAAGGTTTTTAGAAACCACAAGTTTAGTTTTCTCTCAACTGCCCAGAGCCTTTGTGGTTGATTCAATCGATCAGAATTGAGATTTTAGAAGAAACAGACGGTTTTGAAACACCTTGCGTGTTTCACTTTAAGAAGGAGTTTTGTATAAATGCTTTATAATTGGTAGGCGTTCATTTAAGGTATTTTGAAATATATTTTCGTACGAAGCATACTATATTTCCCCATAATGATAGAGAAAATGGCTGCAAATAGTATCAAGAGTTTTTGCTTATTATCTGTGTTTCGTTTGTCTTTTTAGGCCTAAAAATCAATGGGCAACCTGTTTTTAAAGTTTCTCAGAAGGGTCTTTCAACAAAAGAAGTTATAGATATCTGCATCGCAGGTAATTTTGACACTAAGAAAGTCTGCCGCAAGGTGGCACACGGAGTTACCGAGTCGGCCATTTTTATTGTCGATCTAAACATCGTTAATGAAGGAGATTTGACGACGGATGGTAACGGAGTATACGCGCGTCACTCTTGTCCCACCGAAGTTGTCAGGGTAGATTTTTCCAGTGAATCTCGTATCAAAAGAGTCAGCAAACGTAAAAAAGGAAAAAATCCTGAAGGAAGCCACATTTTTTCTGTCAAGCGTCATTACAGCTGGCATGCTTCTTCAGATGAGTTTTACCGTATTATAACTAAGGTACATGACCACCGCAAAGGGGAGCTTGGACGATATGCTGTTATACAGTATAAAGTAACAGAGGAAGCAGAAAAGCTATTTTCTAGAAAGGCCCATGGAAACGTGAAACATCACAAAGAGGCTTTTTTTCGAACAAAACCAAGCGTCCTTACGAGGATAAAACAGTATGCCGAAGAGAATCCTGCAAAGCACGTAATCACGAAAGTACAGCAAGATGCAGGTGGTGTTTCTAATGTCAAATCTGTGTCCGACATCCCACGTAACAGAAAACAAGTATACAACCAGGCCAGCAAAATAGAAAATCGCATTCGTTCTCGGAGTACAGGACCACAAAAAGCAGCCGATTTTACCAAATTAGTTACTCAACTGCAAACTTCTGACTTTGTAAAAGATGTTTCATTTGGTCTTCGCCACGGAAAAGATACCTCCCCAAACACATTCGCAGCGAAAGATTTGCATATTGAATGGTTAAAAAGTTTTTGTTCAGGAACCAGTCCCAAATCTCAATGCGGTATCGATATGACTTACAACTGTGGACCTTTCTATTTGACAACTTTAACTTTCCCACATCCAATGTTTGTTCATAGAAATGCACGCGATAAACACCCAACTACTTTGGCAGGCATCATGACAAGCACGAGTAGGGAAATGGAGGACTACGAGTACCTAGCAGCAAATTTAAAGAGGAAGGGCATCTGTAATCTAACCTATGGAACTGATGGAGAAACTCCTTTGGAAACAGGCTTCGAGAAGGTATTTCCAATTAATGGAACTTCTTCAAGTGACACAAATATCCATCTCCGATGTTTTGACCATGTTAAAACAAACATATTAAAGAAGTTAACAGAATTGAAGGTACCATCACCAAAGCAAACGGAAATAGCTCGCGAGCTTCTAGGCTCTGAGCATGATGGGAGAAGGATTATAGGTCTTGTAGATTGTACCTCTGAAAAGCAGTTTGATAAGGAGCTGAAGGTTACTGAGGGCCAATGGCCAGAGGCATTTACAATGGCTTCACTCAAGTGAAGGTCGTCTTCGACTTTATCTGAGAGTATGAAGAAATGCATGTTACGACCTGTTCGTGTTGCTGCTGGCCTTGGAAACCCGCCAAACAAGTGGCAAAACCAGAGAACCGAGGCATACAACAATGTCATAAAAGAGGAGATTTCCAGACAGAAAACTGATCAGGTGACGATACACGATCTCATTGAGAAACGCGTAGTGCAGCCTCATTTAGACGAGCTGGTTAAAGCCATCTATCAGATGGGAGAATATCGTCTGTCCGCAGACTATAATCACCTTGAGGTGGATCCATTACAGTGGACACAAATGACATCCCAGCAACGCGACGCAAAAATAAAAAAAGTCTTTGGTTGTATCCTTCCCAGCAGAAGGAGGGATGAGGTCATCACTAGAAAATTGTCCATAGGCCTTGTCGAGTGCCAGCTCTCATTACAATTTCCTTCTTATGAGCTTAAAGATATATGGAGGAGGGCGGAAATCATACTGTCGCATTATAAGATCATAGAACTTGCAAATACAAACTTCTGCGTCACTGAGTTTGATACCAGTTACACAGTAAAAACAAAGAAAGAGAAGATATCGTGCGACAAGACCTGCAAATCTTTCCGTGATAGTGGTGGTTTGTGCCCTCACGTCCTTGTTGTCGCTGAGAAGATTGGTAAGCTGCGAAGTTTCATCACCACTTACAAGAAAGCTTCTAACAAAATGGGAAAAATCATCAGCGCAAACCTCTCTAAACAGCTTGGGGGAAAGCCGAATCAACGAGTAAAACAAAGAAGAGGGAAAAATAACGTAAGCCAGGTGCCAGTCGTGTCAGAAGAAGACCCTTATGACGTTATGGTGCCAAAGCCCACGAGATACATCGAGTATTACCAGAATGACGAGCCCTTTTATGTGGTGTTTACTCATGACTACTCGAATGCAAGAACATGCACCGGTTGCACAAATGAGTTCCCCAAGAGAGTACAGATAGCGCCCTACGACATTGTTCTACTTCACGAGGAGCGTTATCGCTACCCTAAAAAAGACGATAACGGCAATGTTGAAATGGTCGTAACGCATAAAAAAAAGGCAAAGAGGTTTTATTGCATTGATAAGAGCTGTATCCTTCCAAGGCACCCGTATTTCTGGAGAGGCTTGATAACTGTCACCAACAGTGTAAAGCAGCGTTTGAAAGACGGTCACAAGGATTTGCTTCTTGCAATGTTGAAGTTTGAAATAGGCGAAAATTACACAAAGACCTAATTCAACAAATTAATAGTATTTCAATTCTTGTTTCAACATTAGTCTATTCAGTCGTTACAGTAGAACTCAGCCAGCTCAAATTTCCTAAGGAGACAAAAAATTGTTCGAGTTAGCTGATAGTAAATGACTGAAAAATTGGGCCAAGGGAAATTGGATCTCATTCGAGTTACCGGGGGGTTCGAGTTAGGGGGGTTCTACTGTATTTCAATCGCATTTAAAACTTTCTCAGGTTTTGGGTTTCCAGTAAATTTGCAATTTTTAAAGCATATGTAAATCTTTTAAGTAATCAAATATGTACTGTTGACAATAGAATGGCAATATTTTTCATCATGGCGTAAAAATAATTCATTTCGTAGAGTAGCAATTCTTCCAAAATTACTACTTAAAGAAATATATTTTTATACGCTTTAGGAAATAAAGAGGTGACCAAGATCGGGAGTGCACCATAATGTAATGTTTAAAAGTAAATTTTTGACCCGAAAAGAAAGACATTTTTGTCATTGAAGGATAAAAATATTTCGTTTCGCAAAATGGTATGCCTGCCAAAAACTACTATTTTGCAAAATGTATTTAAATACGGTTTATGAAATAAGAAGAGGACAAAATCTTACTGCATCAACCAAATACATATTGTGTGACACGAGAATGGCAACATCGTTGCCGCCCACCGAGAGTAAATAATCCATTTCGCAAAATAAACATTTTTCGGAATTACTACATTCAATTAGTTTAGAAATTACTACATTAAAGAGGAGGTGACCGAGATCTTTGAGAATATACTATAATGTAATGTTTAAATGTATTTTCGTGACGTGAAAGAGGTCACGTTGTCACCGCAGGGGTGAAAATAGTCCATTTCGCAAAATAGTAACTCTCCTAAAATTACTATTTTGCGAAATACATTTTAATACGGTTTAAGAAATAACAGGAGGCCAAAATGTACGGTGATATACAAATTTGTAATGTTTAAATGAATTTTTATGACATGAAAGAGGTCACGTTGTTACCGCAAGGTGAAAATTGTCCATTTCGCAAAATAGTAACTCTCCTAAAATTACTATTTTGCGAAATACATTTTAATACGGTTTAAGAAATAAGAGGAGGCCAAAATGTTCGGTGATATACTAATTTATAATGTTTAAATGTATTTTTGTGACATGAAAGAGGTCACGTTGTCATTGCAGGGGTGAAAATGGTCCATTTCGCAAAAAAGTAACTCTCCTAAAATTACTATTTTGCGAAATACATTTTAATACGGTTTAAGAAATAAGAGGAGGCCAAAATGTTCGGTTATATACTAATTTGTAATGTTTAAATGTATTTTCGCGACATGAAAGAGGTCACGTTGTCACCGCAGAGTGAAAATAGTCCATTTCGCAAAATAGTAACTCTCCTAAAATTACTATTTTGCGAAATACATTTTAATACGGTTTAGGAAATAAGAGGAGGCCAAAATGTACGGTGATATACTAATCTGTAATGTTTAAATGTATTTTTGTGACATGAAAGAGGTCACGTTGTCACCGCAGGGGTGAAAATAGTCCATTTCGCAAAATAGTAACTCTCCTAAAATTACTATTTTGCGAAATACATTTTAATACGGTTAAAGAAATAACAGGAGGCCAAAATGTACGGTGATATACTTATTTGTAATGTTTAAATGAATTTTTATGACATGAAAGAGGTCACGTTGTTACCGCAGGGTGAAAATTGTCCATTTCGCAAAAAAATAACTCTCCTAAAATTACTATTTTGCGAAATACATTTTAATACGGTTTAAGAAATAAGAGGAGGCCAAAATGTTCGGTGATATACTAATTTGCAATGTTTAAATGTATTTTTGTGACATGAAAGAGGTCACGTCGTCATCGCAGGGGTGAAAATGGTCCATTTCGCAAAATAGTAACTCTCCTAAAATTACTATTTTGCGAAATATATTTTAATACGGTTTAAGAAATAAGAGGAGGCCAAAATGTTCGGTTATATACTAATTTGTAATGTTTAAATGTATTTTCGCGACATGAAAGAGGTCACGTTGTCACCGCAGAGTGAAAATAGTCCATTTCGCAAAATAGTAACTCTCCTAAAATTACTATTTTGCGAAATACATTTTAATACGGTTTAAGAAATAAGAGGAGGCCAAAATCTTCGGTGATATACTTATTTGTAATGTTTAAATGTATTTTTGTGACATGAAAGAGGTCACGTTGTCACCGCAGGGGTGAAAATAGTCCATTTCGCAAAATAGTAACTCTCCTAAAATTACTATTTTGCGAAATACATTTTAATACGGTTTAAGAAATAACAGGAGGCCAAAATGTTCGGTGATATACTAATTTGTAATGTTTAAATGAATTTTTATGACATGAAAGAGGTCACGTTACCGCAGGGTGAAAATTGTCCATTTCGCAAAATAGTAACTATCCTAAAATTACTATTTTGCGAAATACATTTTAATACGGTTTAAGAAATAAGAGGAGGCCAAAATGTTCGGTGATATACTAATTTGTAATGTTTAAATGTATTTTTGTGACATGAAAGAGGTCACGTTGTCACCGCAGGGGTGAAAATGGTCCATTTCGCAAAATAGTAACTCTCCTAAAATTACTATTTTGCGAAATATATTTTAATACGGTTTAAGAAATAAGAGGAGGCCAAAATTTTCGGTTATATACTAATTTGTAATGTTTAAATGTATTTTCGCGACATGAAAGAGGTCACGTTGTCACCGCAGAGTGAAAATAGTCCATTTCGCAAAATAGTAACTCTCCTAAAATTACTATTTTGCGAAATTAATAAAAATCCTTCTTATTAATGAACGATTACTCCAAAATCCTTGTGAAAGTTATCTTTACCTTATTTGAAAATATATCTGCATTATTCCTTTTGTTTTATTTCATCTGACCCGATTTCGTTTCGTTTCGTTTCGTTTCGTTTCGTTTCGCAAAATAGTATAAGCCAAGAAGAGTCGCCTGCCTCCGCTTGCCACGATTAGATTGCAGCCGACATTTTATTACACTCAAAGATCGCGTAAATTGGATGATGATCTCCAATGAAGAACAACTTAAGATTGTTGTTCTGTGGTACTTTTTTTTTTTTCATGTGGGTATGCTGCTGGAGCCAAAAAGAAGAAGGATCTATAAACTATTGTTGAGGTATGTGGAGAGATTGAAATCTCAGACAAGCTTCTTGTGCTTAAATTACTGGTAGTATTTCTTTGTGATCGATCGGGTGCTAATTTCTGCAATTTTGAATTTGGATTTTATCTTTCTTCGAAAAAAAAAAGCGAGCATTTATAAAGTTTGTGAAATTGGTATTATTTGAGGGAAAATTCACGAAATTTGTCGCGATAACCTACCCGCGCGGATTTTGTAATGCAGTCGAGAAAATTAGAAGCTTAAGTTTTTAAACTTTGCATACGTATGGTACGTACGGGAGGACTTTGGGTGAACTTTATAGCAAAATATGTTATACTGAAAAAAAATCCATATTAGTTTGTTAGCCAAAAGAGGCTAAGCTAAAGGTTGTTGTTGGAATATCGATTAAACTGTTGATATGTATTGTGTATGCCAGTTGATAACACTTCTGTGGTAAATGTGAACGACATTAGTCCTTCGCGGGCGAAAGATACTAAAATATCACGCGCTATTTTTTTTTTGTCCTTTTATCGCGGTATTTGTTTCATCGATATTCAAAATAATATTTTTTCAAGCGCTCCTCATGGAAAAAAAGTGGAAAATCAAATAACTATCAACATTTTTGCTTTTTTTGTTCAAATACATGCACACTACATAATAGTCTGGGCTATTTGAGAAGGAGTGTCACGACAGGTGGTCTAAAGTGATGTTAGAAATTAATAATTTATTACAAATTTCGTCTCCTGGCAGCAGTGATTAGGTTAATACCATGGCTTTGATCTTCTAGTTTACACAAAATATAATTTGTAAGGACTTAAAAGCATAGATCTTCACATGTGATTCATACAACGTAACTTATACAATGTAACAATGAATTATATTCATACATGTACCAATCCAATAAGCACAAGATTTTAATTGTAATATGTATTAGAGAAAATGTATGATTTGTGCATTTCTGGAGAGTAGTTCAAATACCTGACTGTGTATATATTGTTGAATTAAGACAAACAAAATGGAGTTGAGAGGGGAAATTCCTACAGTCTCGTTAAAACATTCACTAGAATTTTCATTCAAAGTATGGTGTTGAAACTCAGTAGAATATGAGTGACACAACATGTTAAGAATATTCTCAAAATATTTATACAAAAAAAAAGTACATGCCACTATAATTTTAGCAGGAAAACATGGTCTGCACAGTAATCTGAATGTTCTCTGATCTGTGATGGCTTTTAGTGTTCTTTTCAATAAGCTATTTTATTGCCAAATTTGGAAACTGGTGGGCAATGGACATAATCAAGTAAATTGTGTTAAATTGGATGAGTAAATGTAAATATAATTAAGTGAGGGAGCAAAATCAAATCCAAGGGATTAAAGACATTACTTAAATACTCTCTTAAGGGTTTGCACAGAATGCAGTTATTTAATTTCTTAAATTATGGAAATTTTTACACTAATTGGGAAAGAATGCAGAAATGAAGACTATTATTAACCTAGATGAAATTTGGAGTTTTTAATTCTTTTTTAGTTTAGAAGCTTCCAGTAGAGCCAGTAAATATGTGATCATTATCTGTCTGCACTTGTTGGTTTTATATCAGAAGTCTCACTTTTTGAATATTTAATACTGCCAACTTGTGCATAATTGCCACATGGACAGACTTTCCATGAAGTATTCTATATATGTGACCTTTCCATTCAGTAAAAGCCTGCTACCTGTGAGGACAAAGCAGATAATGGCAACATTGTTTCTGTTCACTATACAGTATGCACATGTATGACTTCATTTTGTCTGCTTCTTACTTGAAAGCATTACAGGGAATTCCTAAGGAAAGGATGTTCTCACAAGCTTACATTTTTCTAGCCAGAAATTTGAACCAAAAATTGTTTTAGTCACCTGGGTGCCAAGCTGTTATTAATAAATAGATTTTGGCATCCTCTCCCTTTAGCTTTCTATTATCATTTGAAATTAGACTGCCTAAACAAAAAGGCAAAAATAAACTGCCAAAATAAAAAAAAACAACAACAACAATAACACAAAGTAAACAACAACAACACAAAGTAAACAAAAACAAAAAAGTAAAAACCTGTTCTCAATTCTTAATAAAGATGTAGCTATCACAAATGTTTGAATTTCCTTAATTTGTCAATGAACTCTTTTAGGGTACACTGGAGAATGGACAAATGTCCAACTCATCCCTGGCAAAAGGAAGGGAGCCACTTGAGTTCCAGTTGGGCAAAAGGAAGGTTATCAAAGGTAACTTGCTCCAGGACCTCTTTGATTATTTTGCCATACTATCAGGATGATTTAATTTCAGATTCATAAAGCCATAAAGCCAAAGTTATCAGTCAATTGCTCCCTAGAGCAAAAAAAAATATAATAAGCTGATGAGAACTCAATTTAACAACAAGTAAATTGAATAAAGCATGAAAACACTCAAATGAGCTTTGTGGCCATCGGTTTTTGATTTTTTAATCTGATTAGTTGAGAAGATGGAGCAAGTGTTCTTGACCAATCACAAAGGAACATGAAGTCCAGAAACCACAACTTTAAATTAGGTTATTGTCAATACTTCGATTTATTCAAATGAAAATTGTTCAACATGTTGACTTCTTTTACTATCTGGTTTCTAATACTTTTATTGAAAGCTCCCAATTAACACCATTTTAGAGATGTTAAGATTTCCCAATTCTTCATGTCATGTATATAAAATATTCTCTTGACTTACAATTTGTGAATTATTTAGCTACCAGAGTATGACTTACAACTGTATGACATTTAATTAGTCATGCACATGTGCATAATAAGATATAAAAATTATAAAGAAGAAAAGACTGAAAGCTAATAAAACAAGAAAACAATCACCTTTCAATAAGGCACCTCTTTATCCTCTGTCAATCAATTATGCTTGAGGATTTGATTACATGGGAACCTTTTGTGATATCTAATGTAGTGAGCATCATTGAAATTAAAAAGGACAGTGTAATTACTGTGTTCAAACTGCAGGAAGAAAGGACTTTTGAGTTTTTCTATTGTCTGTTTAGTAATACATGTTTAAAAGCTCCCAGTTAAAGCCCTTTTAGAGATGTTAAGATTTCCCAATTTTTCATTTCATGTAAACTGCAGTGACAGAATGTTCACCAATTTAAAAGTAGTCTCCTCCTTATAACTTTTTACTTATTTCTTTATTTATTAATTTATTTGTTTACAGGTTGGGAGATGGGTATAAAAGGAATGTGCATAGGGTAAGTTTTAGAATGGCTATGTAATAAAAAATGACAACGAGGTCACAGAGAGGTCTTTATTGAGCGAGGGACTCGTTCTAAAGGGGGGCTTTGCAGGATTTCCTCAAGTGAAAAAAAAATACCTGCTCAAAATTTTACTTCTAAGCAACAAGTTAGGAAGCAAAAAATTGTGCCCATGGATGGATACTATTTTCCAAGTTCTATTCATTTGAAACAAGCTATTTGCAGGCAAAACTGACAACAAGACTGGCATGTCAACTTTTAAGTAAAACTCCCTTTGGACTTCATAGCCCCTTACTGTCTTAACTGCCTTTCTCGTCATCCTTTTCGCATTGTTCATTCTCCACAAATAAGTTCAAAAACCCTTTTGGTTGATCATTTTTGTGGCTCCCTCAAATGAGTTTACAGAAGCGACGCTTAGGCTGATATTTTTTAATAGTCTATGATTCTGCTTTTTCTTTTTTGCAGTGAAAAAAGAAAATTGATCATCCCTCCTCACGTAGGGTACAGAGCTTGTGGAATTCAGAATGTTATTCCTGGTAAGTAAATGTGGATTGTAACAATGACCATGGAGGACCTAAGGGGGCCTATAAATACAGAAGATGGCCTGAGTGCAAGTGCAAGTTTTAATTTATGACATAAGTAATATTTGGGAAGTTTTCTTAACCCTTTAACTCCCAGATCAAATTTGTAATTCTCCTTACTGTCAACCATAGAATTCTTATGATGTTAGTTCAGAGAATTTAGCATTGGATCAACTAATTATCCCCAAATTGACATTTTTCTTTACTTAGAATAAGAAATTTCCAACGAGTCGGAAAATGCTCATATTTTCTTTGTAATGGCAATTTGATAAAATAATTATGACATTTCAACCGAGTTTAAAGTTTTTTGAAATATTTAGAACTTAGCATTTTTTGTTTGTCTTTAATTCTGAGCACATGCAATATGTAAATCCTGTGTTGCAAGCTATAACTTATTTTATTGGGCATAAGTCATTGACCAAGCACGAGCGAAATATTTGTTGGATATATGGTAATAGCCAAATAGGGAAAAAATTTCTTTTGAATTTCTTGTTATAACACAGATGGGAATGGTTAAGAAGCCTTTCCTTTTCGCTCTCTTAGCAAGATTTCTGTGCAGCCCCATTCTTCATTATGCAGATAGTTTATGTATAAAGAGAATAATGGCAGAAACAATATTTTTCCTTTAGGACTATGATATTAATATCATTCTACGTTCCTGAATAAACAGCAAATCCTAACATTTTCTTTTTTTTGCTCTATTCACACATAGCTGACTCTGTACTAATTTTTACCACCGAGCTCATGTCCATTAAGAGGAAGTCGCTGTTCGATCCAAAGTTACTGCTGCAAATAGGATTTTGGCCGCTCCTGGCTGGAGTGATTTTGTACTATCTGTATAGAAAGGCATCTAAGAAATCTGGCAAGCCTGAAACAAAGTCGAGCAAGAAAAATAAAAAGAAGTAATAAAACTGTAAACCGTTTAATTTATGAGGTTATTCGTAAATGATATCAGAGTATGCCTCTTTCTCGGCATCAGTTGACTATGACACGATTTTATACCCTAATTTTGGAAACTTTCCATGCGCAACGCTTAAAAATTCGTTGACCACTCTGGAGCAATCAGCGTAGAAACCAGAACTCGGTTAGTGATTGAGAAAGGTGACAATTAACCCTTTAACTCCCAAGATCTGATTGTCAATTCTCCCCTCTAGCTACTACACATTTCCTTGTTAATTGATTACGAGAATTAGGTGTTCAATCAAGGAAATAAATTGTACCTGATGAGTCTAAGTGTTCTCATTAGCTGTTTGCTGTATAATATATGGATACTGGAGGGAGAAGTTACTTGGTAATCACTCCAGGGAGTTAGAGGGTTAAAGTACATTGCCTGAAGCGCGGGCAAACGCGACTGACCAGTTCGCGACTAGCTTTTAATTTAGATTTGATTGGTTGAGAGGATGGTGCAAGTTTTCTGGACCAATCACAGAGCGCAGTAAAGCAAACCCAAAGGGAACTTGGCTTGCTTTTGACACTTCACACTTACTTTAGACAGCGAATATTGCTCTACATTTTCTTAAGAACCAGTCAAATGATCTATCGAAAAGTATTGTCCGCCTCTATTTACGATTATTCAAAGGTAATGCTACTCACTAAATGATATGGAAAGTCACGGTAAGTAGAATTTCTTCGTTTGCTCGTAATGGCGCTTCTACATGTTATCTCTCTTCCTATGGTTAACTGAAGAGATAACTTTACAAGAAACGAGGGGATTTAATTCAGCTTTCGCTCCCTGAATTCTTTCGGTTCCTGATGTGGAAGCCCCAATCGAAAGAACTTACCGAAAGTTTAGTTTAGAAGAACTCATAACTATGCTTAAATTTTGTTCACCGAAAAAATTAGGAGAATCCAGGCATTAAATGACTAAACGTGAGGATTATTAATTAAAATGCCAATAAATACCTTTCCAAGTCATTTTGCAAAGGAGTGAAAAATACCTATGGTGTTTAGACCGCGTGTCAAGAGTTATAACCCAATCAATGATATATTTGCGATAACAAATTTGTTTCGGAACCAATTTTACGCAAACAACGAAAATGATTTGAGTAGTAAAACTTTACATAAGTAATTTGTAAGGTCAACCCTAGTAGTAGTGATCTATGAGAAAGGCCTTAAACACGCTTTCCCCCGCTGGCAAAAAATGGATATCTAAATATAACACAACTCATCACCTGACGGATATCACCCGCTGTGAGCGTGTGTGAGAGGAGGGGGGGTTGGGCAGTAAGGGAAGAAGCGGGACTGCCCGCTCCTAGAACCGATCAGATCACAAAATTGTAAAATACCACCCCTTCACGAACTGAGAAAAAAAGAGAAAGTGATGGTAAACTATCAACTGGCTGAGGAAGGTCCTTGTGGTGAAAACTTGAAAACCCTGCCCTCTAACGGAGATTTAAACTCTAAGAACCTCCCAGTCGGTAAATAACATATTTATCTTTCCACTGACGGGTCATTTTCAATCCATGGACATTATATCGCGGAAAAAAGTTTCGTTTTCGAGAAGTTGATAAAAGAAGAAAATAAAAATGCTTTTGAGATGAGATCCGTAGTTTTAAATTCTCGGTTCAAAAAAGTAAGTCAGTGTTCATGAAAATAAAAAAAAATGTATTTAGGGTAAAAAATTTGGCATAATTTGGATTTGAAAGTCAAATACTGTTATGAAATAATAAAAGCGTTGGTTACCGATGAATAGTCACGTTAGTCATATAATTTAGTCAGTTTATTCAGTTCATTGCAACATTATATAAATAAGTTATTAAAACTGCTCAAAGAGAAAAGGGAAAAGAAAAAAAAAAAAAACAAATATACCTTATTTCAGTTCTCTTTTGAGGTAGACGTGGACTTGTGTGAAAGTTACGTGATGGAAATTTTTGTCTATTTAAAACTTAATTTATTAAAAACAACAGTTAAAACAGCTGTAAAACCCTTTACCCTTGTGTGAATTAATTATCTTCTGCTTATGCGGATAAACGCGATCAGATTCTTTCAGAGTAAAGGGACAATCAACATTCAGGTACTAAACGTAAGAGCTTCGTTTCTTTCTGTTCTTGTTTCATATTAGTTTAATTCATCTCTCTCGCTCACTATACGGTACAAAAGTTAGATTTGAAAGTAGAGAGAATTTTTTGTTGATAGGATATAAGCTTCCTAAATGTTGACAGATGGCGATCCTTTCGATGACATCATTTTTGTTATGTTTCTTACCACAATATTTATCCTAAACTATTCTAGCTTCTGAAGTTCTGTAATTCGATCATTTTAGTTTGTTTTCTCTATTTTTGTGATTTTTATGTTATCGTTTCCGCCTTTTTTGAGAGACAAAGGACACGAAAAAAGTTAAACAAATTAATCGAGTAGTTGATCGACATAGAAAAGAGTCTAAATTCTTCGAAAAACACAAATAGTAGTATTATCCTCGAAATAATAAACAAGAGTGTATGTTTTGTAACGGTATTTGACAATGGAGATTCGAATTTTACTGAAAGGGAAACATATTCCTTGTAAGTTGTTCAAACGTTAATTTGAAAGTCAAATGGCACCTGAGGAAAAAGACACGAAGAAGTCAGTTTGTGAATGATAAACAGTTATATTCACAGAGTATCGCACATAATCTTTAGAAAAAAAATTTTCAACTCTACGATTTTGTGGAATCTTTCCAGAAGCCTTGTTCAAAAATCTGTCCTGATGAGAGATTGAAAAAATTGCTGAATTAATTATTCTTTTACGTGCTATAGAAAGCGCGCAACGCATACAGATCTTTTTTCCTGTCAGTTCTTTGATGATGTGCTGCAATTTTTGCAGGAGAGTGATAAAAGCGCAATTTCTCCTTCTATTGTCAATATATGATGATATTGAACAGATTTACTTTGATAAGAACGAGACCGGTTAAACCACAAAATCGCAAACCTAACATTTCTGTGGCTTTTCTTCATCTAAAGATTAAAAAACACTTTTGAATAGTTTCTCGCGACATTCGCGCCATAAATTATGCAAAATATAACTAATATATATATATATAGATATTGAAACATCTGTTGTTTAAAGGGCAATAGCAGTTCTCTTACCAAAAAGAACGAATAGTAACGGTTTTAGAATTTAAGGTAAGTTTTAGAACAATGAAGAACCTAGTTATTCTATTACGAGCTCTTTTTATCTAAAGGTGGCGAGCCTTCCTTTTTATTGCGAGATAACTACATGTACACAGTCAGTACAGATGTCGATCCTGTTGATGAATATGCTACGTGCTTTACCACAATATAGTTTCTAATATGTCTAAAATATTTTTCCACTGCAAAATCAACTCGATTCCTTTCAGTTTATAACCATAGTATCTGTGAGTTATGCTCTAGATGTGCATTTTACGCCCTGTCAAAACCAGTACACGACAAAATGAGTAAAACTTTAATCAATTCATGATAACACTTCATTCAATTCATCGAAATCTCATTTCCCTCTACCAACATCGTTATATTGTCAAGAAAATTAGTGTTGAGAATTTTGGAAAACGATCAACTCGATTAAATGAAAAATTCAAATGACATCAGAGCACAAACAAAAAGCATGCAGCTTGTAAAATTATCAGCTGAGTGATGGATAAAAGGATAACTATTCCCAGCGCGAGGATTTCGATTTATTTCCTCCAAAACTGTAAATGTGTCATCAATATATTCGCCGAAGAGGTTGGAGAACACCACAAGGGAAAAGAAAAGCACTTTCTTTGTAGAAAGGAAAATTCCAAAAAATTTGTACATTCTTTCTTCCTTACATTAAAAATGCATGAACATAATATTTACTTTGTGCAACGGTCGGGATTTTGTTCAGCTTTTCCAAAGGAATAAAAATCACCTTTATATTTCATGTTTAGAGGATGAAAAGCGCCAAATATAGTATGGAATATTTTTATCGGTCGCCATGAATTAGCAATAAGTTTATCAATGATTCATCTCCTAACCGAATTCTAACTAAGCTCAGTGATCACATTGGAATTCCTATTTCTTATTTTTATTGGGTTGTTAAGTAGTCTGTAAGCGAGAATTGAGAGACTGATTCATTTCGGGTGCATGTTGATGGACTGCGTAATTTAAACCTGATAATATGAACTTATCGAGATACTTTGAATGGCCTCTTTTCCAAGATATTTTGGCTAAGGAAGGAAAAGAAGAATAATTATCCGCTCTACAAAATTTCGTACATGTATTTGAGGTCATTTTTTTAAAAAAAGACAAGAATCGTGATAAGGAATCAAAGTGGAACTACCTTTTACTATTCCTCACATTTAGGATTAGTAGGGGCTTTGGAATCGATAGCGAACTACCAAGGTTTTTTAGGATTAAAACTTTTAATATTCTTCACATTACTATTATTACTTTTTTTTCTAATTATCTTCTTATTCAAAGTTCAAGAAGTAAACGTAAACGAAGCGTGCATCCGTTAGTTGTTCTTAGATTTTTATTTGACATTTTCATGTTTTTTTCGATTTTTATGGATTTTATCATTATTTTGTAAATATTTTTAGTAATTACAGTGAATAAAGGATTATTACTACCACCTGTCTATGATCAAAATAAAAGGGAAACAGCGATTTTTATTCGAAAATTGCCGACTCTATGTAGATGAAGTTAATATAAAAATTGCTTTCTTATACGGTGAATACATATGGCTTCTGTAGTATCAGACGAAGAGGAAAGGAGACTTCGAGTAAACACAAGCTAGCACGAGGTTTATTCATGATGGCCGACCTTTAAGCCAGCATGCAATGCAAAGCCTAATCCTACAGCTTCCTTAGATACATATATCACTCCACGCGTTAAAACAAGACAAAAACTTATATTCACAAAGCTGCTCTTTCAATTATTTTTTCTTTTTATTTCGTGTTCCTATTTTGGAATTCTTAGTCCAACAAAAGATTTTACAACCGGTTTATTAATCTTTCTTGTTGGCTTTTGCTGACCATAGGCAGGGACTTTTTTCTCCTTTACCATGAAAAATTGAAAGCTTAAAAAAAAGACAGCATTCGAATTCAATTTATATTTAGATTCTGAATGCAGAAAAGTCATCCATCAGTCAGTCAGGGTTCCAAGAATTAATATTTTTTTATGCTGATATTACATGACATCAGCCTCAGTAACCAAAGTACATTATCTCAATTTCAGATTTAAAAAAAAGTTAACTCTCTCAACATATCAACAATTTTTTTTCAGGAAATAGGTGTCGAGAAAAACGAGATTCATCATTTATGGACTATCGAGAATAAACCGTATAATAAATGATCTTGTTGTTTTCAATTTTGGTCCCAAACTACGTAATGGACCGAACAAGAGATTCGGCTTCTTTTCAATACACTTTTTTCTAGAGTTGGTTCTCAAACTAGCAATGATTTCCAAAACTCAGGTGAAATAATGGTTCATAGAAAAAAAGAATCACTTTCGTCGAAGATAAAAGCATACATAAACATAATTTTCTATTTGAAAACAATAATTGCATTTCACTGTGTCTACATGGATTTGTTTACAAATCTCTGTTGGCTTGATGTAAGCTTACAGTGAATAAGGAAAAATTAAGCATATGAACTTTACTTCTAGAGCACACAACATTGTGATGGTATCTTCAATGGCCAAGTGGAGTTTCATCCTTGTTTTCTGTAAGTGCCTTGGCTGTTTACAATCATTATCTAAAAATTTTAAGCTTTCTGGTTTTTTTTTTTCTAATTATGAAGGAGGGGAGGCTCCATGGGTGGGGTGTGCCCCACTGAGAAGGGAACAGAGATGGTGAGTAGGATATTCGTCGAAGGAGGGCATTAAAGAGTTAGAGGATGAACGAAGACGGCATCTGCTGAAAGATGAGCAAGAGATCGTTATCTCTTGAATATGAATGTATTATGCAACTTTTAAGTCTAAAAACTGTACATGTGAAATGGGCGCATTCTTTGTTAAAAATTGTCTAAGACGTCACGATTGTCCCATCTGAGGTTGAAATAAGGATCTCCTGCATATTTTATATCTCTTTTAAGTTCAACAAAATTAACTCAAATTAAAATTCAATAAAATAGTTCCAATGAAATGTATTTGAAAACCAGTGATAAACCAACTTTTCTCTATCCTCGATACATTTTTTTTCACAAGGAAACTAGATTTACGGTCTTAATTCTAAATCGCTGGCACTTTTTCCATTTGGAATCGGAGACTCTTTGTTGCAGTGGCTATACTCCAAGCTTGGTGAGCCCTAGCCCTGACCGACAATTTATGTTCTGTTATTGAGCTAGTTACTTCACACAATGTCTGTGCTTATTTCTTCATTTAGCTTTTGTATATTTTGTTTCTGTCAAGCTAGGATAACCTCTGTGGGGTAATAAATGGATTTTTTTAAGATTTAATTTAACTCGAATGTTTGAAATCGTCATTCGTTTTGTCCCAGCCGGAGCAGAGGTCGATTTGTGGGTACTACTTCACTCTCTCCTGCGCGGAGTATAAAATAAAGTAAAGTATATTTTAATTTAGGATTTGTTTAATGGTCTAAAATTCAGTAAATGGAGTAATTGTGCTCGCAAGACAGATCTCAGTTTTTTCGCAAGCCATTGTCTTTTTTCTTGGTCTTAATGTATCATTTATAATTTCTTCATAATAACTATCAGTTGTTTTTGTCTCAATCAGACTAATTGACTCGTTGCAGTTATTGCAGGTCTGATTGAGTATGATACGCAAGCACGTGCACAAGATTGGAAACGAGTCCAGGAGTTTGACGGGAAAAAATTTCTCTCAGTTTCACGGGGAAATTATGTGGAACTAAACTTTACAATACGCAGCAACATTCCACGACTATGTCTATGGGGATTTAATCTTGAAATTCGTGATGGCAGCAGTCAGTCAACCAATCTTCTTGGTGAATTCTGTGGAGATTACGGAACTGGAGTAGTGCGATCCAGTGGACGATACATGTGGTTGAAATTTATCGCGACAGGTCTCTATAACTTCGACGTATTCTATACCGCCAGATCCATCAATGAAACAGGCATGATGTTTCTTTCAATAAATCAATACATACCTATATATATATGCATATAGATATATATATATATATATATATATATATATCTATTACTAATTGTAAATTCCAGAAACAACTAGACTTTTGGTTAATAGAGTAAGAGAGGTGGTAGGTTTTGAGCTTGGTAAACAAGTAGAAAAAGATGTTTTTGGTCTGGTCTCGAGCGTAGGACGAAAAAAAAAATTCTGAGTCCCCATGAGGAATCAAACCTCAGACTTCAGGATTCCGCGCTTCGACGCTCTACCACTGAGCCACAGAGACTTTACGGTGAGCGAGGTCTATTATGAAGTTCATATGACACGCGTCCTGCATACTGCTAGGATGAACAACGTCGATGGCGTCATGTTTGTAGGTCAAATTGTAGATCAAATTGTATTGAGCAATTGTTACTTCGCCTACACGTTTTATTCTGTAGAAGTAATAACTACCAAGTTAATGATACGGTAGACCTTCGAGGTCTATTACTGTCAAGTTTACCAATCAAAACTTCACCGGTCTACATTACGTCAGAGGCCATCGCGGAGATCCATTTTGAAAGACGCAATTCCCTCACACGGTCGTTTAGGTTGCAAACGACGAAGATTGTTTTATGCTTCTAAGGTTTTCCCGGTAATTCACGTCTTTGGGTGAACACATGTCAAGTTATGTCAAAACTCGGAAAAACTTAAAATGCCAACCCCTTATAAAATCATAGAAGCGTCCTGCAGAGTCTCAGGAGGTTCCTAGCAAAAACAGGATTTGCGGTAACTACTTAACAGTAACCCGTGACAGACCTTAAGTTCAATTCTGCTGAACGGCAATTTTGATTTCAATTTTTTGAAGGACGCCGCGGCAAAAATGAATGGTTGCTGATCGACTGCGAGCAGCGAAAATTTCCAAAACTACAAGGCCTTATCCACTTTGTGAGATTATTTCGCCATTCCGCAATGAATTTCTTTACTTCTTTTGCTGAAAGCCAGGCTTCTTTTTTACTTTCACCTATGGACTCTTTTCCTTTTAATCTTTCTCCATTCACATGCTAGTTTTAAACGCAGGTGGATAACAGAGATTTTCGTCCGCATTTCAATATCTCACCAAAATGTTCTTGGAAATTATAGTGAAATACATAATACTTAGTTTGACATGAAAAAAAAATTAAAACATAAAAAAACAAAAAGTTGGCACTCGAAGGTCTACCGTATCCTTAAATCCACAGACAGACAGGCGGAGACAAAGGAAGGGGAAGGATACAAATAGAATCCGTATGTTACTTTGGCCTGAACACTGAATTGTGTCAGAGTTAGAATATTTTTTGATGTACATGTATACGAATTATCCTATCGAACTGTTTCTAAGGTTTTCTGCATACATACACCATAATAATTCCAACAATTACTTCCCTTTTTTCTTTGAAATCTAATATAGTCAATCCTACGTTGGATCAAGCTGCAAATACGCAGTATGTATTTTTGAACAGAACCTCTAAACTGTGGTGCCCAGTGAAAGGTGCGCCAGCTCCATACATTGTATGGAGAAAAGATGGTGTCACTGTTCAAAATAGTACCAGCATAACATTTCAGCTTCAAGTAACTTCAGAAGACAACGTGAATTACAGCTGCGAGGTAAGAAGAGATGGAGAGGTATTAAGAAGAAACATCAGCCTCAGAATTGAAGGTGAGGTATTATTGTTTTGTTGAAGTATATCAGTACTTTGTGTAATTGGATTGTCTAAACCTGTACTTTTTCATTTGCTCAAAATTCTAACCACCCCCAAAACGTTTAAGCTACTTTGGCGGTTGGATCTTATTTGACCTTTCAAAAGTAATCTTTCTATATCCCTTTAGTTTAACTTGTATGTTGTTTTTAGGTTTGAATGTTAATTATTGGTATGATAGTTATCTAGTGAAGGGAAAGGCGTATATGATGATAACCAAAGGAAATTCCAAGGAAATTCACATTCTATTCCAAGTGAAGTTACTTTACCAGTTTGTCGATTTTGGCGCCTGCATAGAGTGTACCTGAAGTTCGTGTTTTCAATCCAGTTTTCATCTTTGACTCATGATCAGTTAATTTATATCGTAACTCTGAAGTGTTCGTTTAATCTTGGTAATTGTGATTTTACAGTAATGTTCTATCAAAGTGAAATATTCTTCGATGCCCAAACAACTGACTTAAGTCTTACAAATTTGAAGCCTTTGTTGACGAATTTTAACGGCCAATCATTTCTTGCCTCATTTTAGAGTGCCCAGGCTCTTGCGAATGTGATGTCTTCCACCAAACTATCGTTAGTGTGGAATGCAGTGGAAAAAGCTTTAATTCAATTGAATGGAAATTTCCGCCTGCTATGTCAAAATTGTGAGTGTAATTAAACAGTTATAAACACAGCATATAGTTTAGTAACAAAGTGGGAAATGAAGGATTTGCTTTATCGGGTTGATCAAAGAGTGTAATTAGCTGTCAAGCCACGCTAACGAAGAATCTAAACTCATTTTAAGTCTTAACTCTCGATTTCAACAACGGTTGCAGCACACAGAGCTGAAAACGTTCTATAATACGTCACTGAAATAAAAGTGAAAACAATAAACTTATCAGTTCAGTTTGGTTTATCTGTTGACGTTGTGACAACATTTAGTTTGCGCTACTTTTTCACTTTAACTGGTGTAATAGCTGACCAGAAATCAATGTAACTATCTTGATGCCTGGGATACAAAACATTATTTATATCAAGGCTAAAGATAAGGAATAAACTATTCGATCAATGAAATTTGAACCATAAAACAGTTGCTTAATACCAAAGGAAGTAAAAGAACGCCAATAATAAGAAGCACCGCATGAGCCAATTGCTAGCGCTGCTCTTAACACTGCAAAGTTCAGTGGCCAACTGGTGAGAGTGTTTGACTCCAGATTGACAGGTTCGGATTTAAGCCCTGGCCAGATCAATGTATTGTGTTTTGGGGAAAGACATTCTCTCTAGCCAGAGATCAAAAATAGATACAGTGAAACTAAGAATAATATCCCTACTCTTCAGAAAATGGCAAAATATCAGGCGATGATGGATCATTAGGCTGACGAGAGTAACCTATGATTCAAGATACGATATTAGTCATTTATTAGTTGTTTTCTTTATAAATTTCCTTATAGTTTTGACAATGAAGAGATTAGACGTTCAGGTGTCATTCTTATCGTAACGGTTGTACTCAGCATGTACTTTACATGTGCTAACGTTATCTTGATAGGCACGTAAGCTACAACAAGCTGAGGGACTTGCCCCAAGGAATCTTCAGTAATTATACCCAGCTGGAGTGGCTGTAAGCCAAGACTATTTGTTATTTGTGTCAGACACGTTTGTAATGATTCTTGAAAGGAATTTGAGTAACAGTGAACTAAGGGACTCCTCACCGAGTAATCTGCGGTTGTAATGTTGAGTCTTTCTAGCTCCCAAAAATCATGACTAGCTTCGCCCAACAGTTACTTCAGTTACTTCAGTTACTGTGTCAGTGACACGGACTGACGTGTGATCTTGTGGCCTGATCGTCCGGATGGGGGTAGTCCTGCGAAGGATTGTTGTCGACTGACAATATTTCTTTACTCGACCCTTAGGATAACCTCCGCTGGACTTATCGAAACGTTGGAATTGGTTCCGAACACAATCCTTCGAAGCACCACTTTCACCCGGACAATAATAATTACCCGATAAATTCTTCTTAATTTGGGGAGCCTCCCCGCTAGAGATTGCGAAATCCCCCCCACCCCTGCTTTTTTAGTGTTAATGGGTATTTAACCAATGCCCCTTCCCCCTCCTTCAGGCTCCGGGTTTACATAGAGCTCCCAAATCTAAGAATTAAGGCACAGTCTCCAAAAATAAAGAAAAAATACTTCACGTGAAAATGGAACGAGCTCACTTACAGTTCTGGTTAAGCACAAAATAGGCTATATTCATGGCTGATAGAAAAGAAATGATTACATAGATTTGTTTGAGCCCCCCTATCAAAGCTCACACGAAAGTACAGCATTACCGGATGCACCCTTTGATTTAATGTAATTATCGATTACATGGTAATGAACACCACCCTCTACCAATTCTCGGCAGGGATATTAGCAACAACCAGTTGAAGGAATTACCATCAGGCATATTCAGTAACAATACCAAGCTGTCCATCCTGTAAGTTAGGACCCTTTCTTCTTTTTGTAAAGAATGCCTAAGATCCATCTCGCACAGGGCAAGATAGATATCATATCAAAGCATGCAAGGAAATACAGCATTACCGGATACACCCTTCAATTAAACGTAATTGTTGAATACATCGTGAAACACCACCCTCTATCTATTCTTGGCAGGAATATAAACAACAATCAGTTGAAGGAATTACCATCAGGCATATTAAGTAACAATACCAAGCTGTACTACCTGTAAGTTCGGACTCTTTCTTCTGTTTGTAAAGAATGCCATCAGAGGAGAG
This sequence comes from Pocillopora verrucosa, assembly GCF_036669915.1. Lineage (NCBI taxonomy): Eukaryota > Metazoa > Cnidaria > Anthozoa > Scleractinia > Pocilloporidae > Pocillopora > Pocillopora verrucosa. Next base: position 5,047,182 of record NC_089316.1, on the reverse strand, counting down.
AGTTTCTTCTTGTTGCGCTTGATTTTAAATCTGCTATAAAGTATACGTTTGTTAGGTAAAGAAAAATAAACAATAGACCATCAATGAAGCAACACAAAATAAGACAACTGGTCAGGTCGAATTTAACTTATGCAAGTCACAAATTTATTCTAACATTCAAGTTGAACCTTCTTGCGAAGAGATGTTATCTCACTTTTCCAGCTTTACAATGTGTAAAGCACTCAGTTGTTCTCAGTGCTTAAAAATTAAAAAAAAACCAACAAGTTTCAATTAGTTTTGAGCCATATTATAATTCGTAATGCTACCTTAGGTTTTTTCATGTAAAAAACGGAAACGAAGACGTCGGTTCTTGTAGAATGTGACTTTGTTAGGATATTTGAACATTAAAATATAAGAAATTTCTAGCATACACAGTTCCTGCACTTAACTTTCATAAGTGGAGGCACATAGTTTGTCTTCTGACTTTTTATAGACCTGTTTCATACGTCCCAAATATTAAACTAAAATATATGTAAAGTAAAAAGTAAGGACTAATCTTCTTAGTTTTAATCCTGCTGACATTTTAAAAGGAAGACAATAGAACGTAAACAGATAATTTCAGGGACAATTAGTGGCATTCAAGGCTTTATAATAATTAGACTGTGTCGCTAAAGTCACAGATTTGTATTATTGCTTGATACATTAGTCTTGATAGACCCATCAGCCCCCGCTATAAAAAGCTGAGATCGGAATCCATTTTACATGCAGGGAGGATGTAGTTTTTAATTACTTGGTGATTATTCATCCCAGTAAAATCAAATTAATCTTTAATAATTTATACAGTCATCCATTCAAGCACTTCTCAGCCTTATTTTCTTTGAAGCGTTGAGTTGGGAAAAGGGGGAAGTGGGGGAATAGCCCTTAGAGGCCTATTTTTACTACCCAAAGGGAAGTGCGTCTCGTTGTGTCGTTCAATCGTCCTTGATTCCGATCGATGAAAAGAAAACTCAGGCACTATATCATTTATTCGAGTCTCTCATTAAGGCTCCCTAAGAGTCTTATTCATTGTGCATTAATTTTGGTCCAGAGGATGTGACCATCACTTCTGAATGCGGGTTGCAAGTTTCAATTCTGCGATAAAAAGACAATCTCTATAAAACAAGGTAGACTTTATTTATGCTGGAATACAAATTATGCGACGCTGTCGAGAGATGTGCCCATTAGTCGCATCTTCTTCATTTTCAATACATCTGCTTGTAATCAAGTGTAGATACCCGTCGCAAGTTTCAATTTTTCGATTAAAGAAAATCCGAATAGGATTTTTAAGATATACTATAACCGAAAAACATCCAATATAGAATATGAACCTCGACTTGCATAAAATTATGCATGTTTTGTTGTTTCCCCTCCCAAATTGTCGGAGGGTCTTGCAATGGTAGGATTGTGGTTCAAGATATCGTGACATTGTAGAACCATGTGTTTTTGGGCTAGTAGGCCATCAAACCTGTCAAACATGGAATCTACCCTCGATTTACACTCGAAGCTGGACATCTATCGAGTAGTGTCTTCCATCACATACATCGCGTCATAAGCCCTCGATATACATACACTCTGGTTTAACCTTTACCTCCAAGGAAGAGAAAGTTAGGATCGATACAGTCTTAGAAATGTGGAATAATTACTGCTTGGCAAGACGAACACAATTTTCGAGCTCTAAACAAATTTCAGTCTTAGTAGAACGAGACCGACATGAAAGAATGTGAGTGGATCTGGACTCATGACCAAAGAGATGCCTTTGAAGAGATCAAAGACGCTGTTAAAAAAAAGCACCAGAACTCAAGTACTTCAGAAAGGGTGACCCAACAGAGGGCCAAGGAGATGCGTCCAAGAATAGACTTGACTTTTTACTAATACAGCAAGGTGAACCAGTGACACTTCCGTTGGCAGAGAGGAAGTTTTCTAAGATAGAGAAGTAATTTTTGTTCCCGGTCTTTGGCACGGAGCACAACCACCAATATGTGTTCGTTAACAAAGTCATCCTGCGGACTGATCAAAAATCCCTGGTCTTTATTATCCAGAAGCCCTTAGCATCAGCACCCAAGAAGCTAGAGTGCCTTGTTACCATTTCAGCAGTATGACTACGAAATAAGCTACAAGCGTAACAGAGGTGTGCTGCCGGCCGGCTATCTATCGAGAGCTTTCATGAAGGGCTGCGAGCTTACCCTCGCAGAACAAGTGGTCGATCGCATTCATAACGACCACTTCTTTTCCGTTCCAGATCACTAACTCAATGAAACCCAGAGAGAGAGATTTGTGACCCAACTCTACAGAGGCTAAAATGCACAATCTTGAATGGCTTCCCTGATACAGAAGATGATCTCCCAGCAGTCATCCATCCGAGCCACTCCAGACGAGCCTCAAGCACCTCCGTTAGCAGACGCTACAATATGACCCACCAACTAGACAAAGCCACAGCGGCAAAACCAAGAACTGGCCAGTCACTTTCTGTAACACCCAACAAGCCCCAAGTAGTGTAGACCAGACCATTAGATCTGGACGGTTGTCAAAGCCATCAAGTTACTTGCAGGACCATGCATAAGTAAAATCGAATGGCTGTCTGTAGGCCACCGTCCTCATCCAGAGTTCATAGCCACAGAGTACATGCACACTGACGTGTGCATGCGGGGAAGTCTTTATGTTAGACCACGCCATGATTTCGCACAACTACATAATGAGCTGAGACCTGGACCCTGAACTCTTAAGTGCGGTATGCAACGATGTTGAAAGCAAATCCGTTCCTCAAGACATCAGCACAGAACAACTGAACAGAGGAGCTAACAAATCACAAGGCTGGTAATTCTTGCACACTTGACTTCGATAAGAATAAAGTATGATTGTAATCGAAAGTAGTATCAAAACTGCTATTATAAAAAACATTGTTATCATTACCACTGTTTTCATAGCTGTGGTTGTATCAATTTTTTGACACTTTGATTTTATATTTTTTTCTTTTTTATAAAAATGGGCCTTTGCTAGGTATCCTTAACGCTCAGAATATTCACCAGCTTACAGTCATTGAAATGCGACCAATGTTCGATTTGATAGGATTTCACAAGGCAAGAAAAGACAAAATGCAACGTCAGGGAAAGAAAAAAAAGTTAAAGAACATTCTATGTGTACCGCTACCAAATAATCAACTATAGGAGTTCACAACTTTCACACTTACGAACTGTGGGTGGATTATGAACCAAGTCTCAATACGACCATTAGGCAAAATACGAAAATGCTTAAGAACAAAGTGGAAGTACTCGGTTTGAGTCAGGAAATGTTCTTTGGATTTTTATAGAGCTGTTTCATGCCTCCCTAAAGATTATTAACCCTTCAAGCAAGATCCTTCGTGAGCCAAAGTTCTGTGTTTGCAATAATGGTACTAATGCTGGAGACAACTTAAACTGCAGTTACGATTGTTCCTTGTCGGTCTTAACAATAAATTAATATTTCTGTGAAACTTTATCAGCTTCAGAGCTCAGAAGCCTATTTTCAAAGATGGCTGCTTTTCTAATGTTGTAAAATTACACACTATTTGCGTCTCTTTTATTCTGCCGTGACCATGGGAAATTAGCCTTTTCCTTAGCAGTTCTACCAGAAATGGTAAAAAGGGAGTCAATTAAGTTTATCGGGGTTCCTCCTAGGAAAGATGTAATTGAAGAAATCATAGATGAATTTTGCTATAGGCATCAGCAAACGAAGAGCAAGATTTAGAAATGGATTTGTTCGGTGCTTACCCGAAAAAACTCTAGGTGGTCAAAATATTGATGATAATGATAATGCGTTTAGATTGCTAAAGCAGCTGAATACTTCTTGCAAACACTAACTGTCGTCTTTTGCTGAAAGGTACTTGGAAAACAACCAGTTGGAGGACTTGCCAAAAGACATATTCAGTAACAATATCGACCTAATAGAGCTGTAAGTAAAAAAGTAAAGAGTATTTTCAATAGTTTTACTCCAGGCCTACTGAATTTGTAAAGAGAAGACAAGAGGACATAAACAGATAATTTGAGGGACAGTTGAAACATTTAAGGTATAACAATGATTAAACCTTGTAGCCAAGGTTATAAATTATGGTCACATTCTAAGTACGCAGACTATTAATTTATCCTAGCGGCCAAGTTGCAATTTATTGCGTGAAAAATTTATCTCCAGACCGATTTTGGTCAAAAGTACTTACCAGTGAAACCTGTAGTACTAAGCGTAAAGCGCATGAAATGTGCTTGTTTACAACGAATGAGCCTGGAGAGACAACAAGAAAACTCAGGCACGTTATCATTTATTTAATAGATAATTTAATTTACTCCAGAGGCTGTGATTATCGCTTTTGAATACGGGTTGCAAGGTTAATTGTACGATAAAAAGACAATCTGTATTAAACAAGGTATGAGTTATTTGTGTTGGAATAATAACTATGCGAAGCTGTCGAGTGGTATACCCACTAGTCACATTCTCTTCATTTACAATATAATTGTTTATAATCAGGAGAGGATATTGGTCGAAAGTTACAATTTCTCAATTAAAGAAAATCTGAAAAAAGTTTTTGACATATTATCACGGAAAAACATCCAATGCAGAGTAAAACCTCGAATTGCTTAAAACTATGCATGTTATGTCGTTTTCCCTCCAAAATAATAAGAGGGTCTTACAATGGTAAGACTGTAGTGCCAGATATGGTGAGCTAATGACCTTAAGTGTTTTTGAGCTGGTAGGCCATCAAACCGGTTCAAGGTCCTGTTTACCTTGTTTTTTCTAATAATTCGGGCCGCTAACGCTACATGGAAGGTGCTTTTAACCTGTGTTTCAGTCGAATTTGAGCTGACTTTGGACCTAAACACAGCGACAGAATCTAGACAAATATGACGTGGTTAGCAGATAGCAGCAGCAATGCATCAGTTCCACGCAACAAACATTGGAGCAAATCTTCACTTCTAGTGTTCAAGTTCTTTCGAGGCTATAAATTCGTGGAGATCTAGAAAAATATTGAAATAAATAACTTGAAACACAGAATTTATCCTCCATTTACACTTGAAGCTGAACGGATATCGAGTAACGTCTTTCATCACATGTATCGGGTCAGAAGCCCTCCATATCCACCCTGGTTTACCCTTTACCTCTAAGGAGGAGAAATGCAGGATCGATAAAGTCTTAGAGAAGTGGATTAATTACTGCTAAGTAAGATGAACACGATCAAAAGTGCAGAGATTATTAGGGCTACTGAGGTACTTTTTCAAATTCGTATAAAACCTTTCAAGAATGTAAGAGCCACTACGCCGCCTTTTACGCAAGAATGCTTAGTGGATCTAGACTCATGAGCAGAAAGATGCCTTCAAAGAATTCAAAGACCCTGTTTCTAAAGCACCAGTACTCAATTACTTTAGTAAAAGTGACCCAACAGGGAGACAAGAAGATGCGTCCAAGGATGGGTTTGGCTTTTTACTGTTGCAGCATTGTCAACCAGTGACATATATAAGTGGGGCGCTCTCGGTGGCAGATAGTAAGTATTCACAAGTAATTTTTGGCGTCGGTCCTTGGCATTAAGCGTATCCACCAGCTGCTGCAGAAGATGACCTCCTTGCGGCAATCCATCCCAGGCGCTCCAGACGAGCCTCAAGTACTTTTGCTAACAGACACTCATATATTATTTTCACACCTAAGCAAAGTTATAGTGGCAATACCAGCAAGGCCCAGTCTCTGTCTGTAACACGAGACAAGCCCTAAGTAGTGGACTTCAGACCACTAGATCTGATCAATGACCATAGGGCATGCAAATTATGCTTCATAAAGCCTGATCAGGAGACTAACATACCGGTTCTCTTTTAATCAGCTCTTTCGAACTCTTAAAAAAAACTGGATTATTTTCCACAAAATTTTGATTTTAGGTCATGACTATAACTGGCAGTATAAACCTGAACGTAGCGTTCTTCTTCGCACCTGTTGGATTGAACATGCTTCATATAATTCTAAATGTTTCCGGTACATGAAGACAACACTACATGACCGAATATAATCTTACCCGTAACATTAATTTTTGGGCAGCTTTATAATCTATTTAAGGCATTAATATGAAACACGAAGAGAAAACATCGCATCTTAAACAAACGAGTCTGTTAGCGGGTGTGGTTTAGGGCCTCATGTAGAACATGAAAGATATAGGTTCCTTTGTAATGTTTGCGCATAACTGTAGAAAAAGACCTAAAAACAAACTTACAAAGGTACTTACATATCGGTATCGCTTGAGCTAAGGGTCAAGAGTCAAAAAACATCAAGAGATCCAGGTTGTCAAGGCCACTCAAAATCAAAGGGAAAATTACTTGAAAGGGATGCTGACTCAACTTTTATATGCACGTGGTGATGCTCAAAGGATCAATGACAAAAACAAAAACAAAAAAAAAATAGAATTAAACGCTAGAGGTACGTTCGTGGCTAAGACGTGAAGACAATTATTAAATTATTATTGGCGGTAAAAATATCCTGTCACTGAGTAGAAGGGACCACGCAGGGAGATCTGATCGCTGTGGCTCTTTTTTTTCTTACCGTCCAGCCTATGATCACGTGTCTACAGGTGGCGTCCGCGGCAAAGCAGACGTAGTTCCCCAATGATGCTGGTGGGACAGGTTATACTACAGAAATGAGATAGTAGGGCATGCGGAGTACTCTGGGTCCAGATTTTGGCTTCTTCCCAAACAAAACGAAGTGATGGATTATCGAAAAGCCAAACAAGACGGAAAGTGTGAAGGAAGTATTTAAAGAAAAGGATATTAAAACAACAGTATGGAATGGAAGGCACAACGAGGCGCGGCCATAGGCTTACGAAAGTAGTAAGAGGATTTCGTCACTGAGAAGTTGTCTGATTGGGTCAGTGAAGTAGGGTAATAGGCGGAGTTCGCTCAGACACAGCCACAGGCATGCTATGCCGTTTCCATCTCGGGCGTAGAACATCGGTGGACACACTTTCTGGTAACACTGCCCGAGGCATCAGGATCTACTAGAGCCACTGGAGAAAGCAAGAACTCTGAGACTTATTCCTGGAATATCGAAACGCAAGTGTAATCAGCTGGCAATGACCATGCTAGCTCTAATGTTCGCCTTGGAGGCGCCTGTGCCTTGCAAATCCGAGCCGGAAGTGCGCTTCATCAGTCAAAGTGTCAACGCACCTCGTTAAGTATCTCAAACATTTCAAACACAACAGCTAACAGGCGAGTCTCTTAGTAAGTCCGCACAGAACGTAGTCACTTTCGAAAGACCAGGAGAACCACAAAAGGTCAAGCGAGTGCTTGACCAAATAGCTGGAAAAGGCTGACAATACTTCCTTTCCGAGAATTGGGCGCCAACCTGATTAAACAAGAGTTCCGTGCTACTGTCAAACTACAATATCACTGGCCAGTGGATGATATTACAGCTGAACAGAGGAACAGGGCGCTTCGTTGTGTTGTTCAATTGTGCTTGGTTTTGAATCTGCTGAAAAGGATGAGTTTGCTAGTTACTCCATAGATAAACGATAGACCATCAATGGAGTGACATCACAAAGTCTTTAACCTCTATGTGACATATCAAAACAAAGTCCTGTCATATTTAAAGTAGGCAGGTTACTAATTTATCCTAGCATCCCAGTTAAACCTTGTTGCGTCCAAGAGTTGATTCAATCTGACAAGTTTATGAGGATCTAAGAGTCACAAGTACTCACCAGTGAAAAGTGTAGAACTTAACGTTCAATGTAAGGTCAAGAAAGGTGCTTATTTTCGATAACTGTACGAGGCCTGGTGAGATAAGAACAAAACTAAGGCATAACATAATTTTTTGGAGTCTCTCAATAACAAATCCATCCTTTGAGAGATAAAAATCACAGGGAGGACACTGTGTATGTAAAGTTAAAAAAAATAATTATTCAGACAATTTGTGTCTTGGTATGTTAAACTAAACCCCCCCCCCCTCCCCCTGCAATCAACGTCACCTGGCTTGTAACAAGGACTGCTCTAAATGACAGTAATGACAGTGTGTAATCTTAGTTCTCAATATGTAAAACTGGGCAGATGACATCGGTTTTTAAACAATGTGACTTTGTCAGCAGATTATGATTCTAAAAAAATGTCATTTTCGAGCAAACACGGGGCCTGCACCATGTTTACAAGCACAATGTAATCAAAACCCCTCCCTATTGCTTTTGGTAGGCTGTTGGGCAACAACCAATTGAAGAAATTACCATCAGGCATTTTCAGCAACAACACCCATCTGAGATCTACATACCATTCTCATTTATATATCTTCATATTTTGCTCGCTTTATAAATTATCAAAGAGAACTTGTGAAGTGTATTCCAAAGTTAATGTGTTCTGAAGTTAGTGTTTTCAAAAACAATTTCCTTTCTAATCGTAGTTTATTATATTGTATAATCTCTTTGTCAAAGACTGCATTCCCAAGTGTCGCCTTTTAAAAGTTTTCCCATGATCACTGGTCAAACAGTGGCGTAGCTTCTCGAAAATAAAATCCAATAAACTAGAGAAAGAAATCTATACAGTGAAGGAACATCACACCGCGTCGATCTAGAGTTTGATTAGCGAAATAAGTTTAAACATGGCGTAATCATTTCTGCTGGTACAAGTGAGTACAATGTGTATGTAAAGTTGAAAAAAAGCTATTCAGACAATTTGTGTCTTGGTATCTTAAACTCCCCCTCTCTGCAATCAATGTCGCCTGGATTATAATGAGGACTGCTCTAGATGACAGTGTGCAATCTTAGGCCTCTATATGTAAAACTGGACAGAAGACATCGGTTATCAGACAATATGACTTTCATAGAAGATTATAACTAAATTATACGTCATTTTCGAGCATACACGGTGCCCCCACCATGTTGATAAGCACAACGTAATTAAAACTCCTTTATATTTCTTTTGGTAGGTTGTTGGACAACAACCAGTTGAAGAAATTACCATCAGGTATTTTCAATAATAACACCAAGCTGAGAGCGCTGTAAGTTTGGAGTCTGTCTTATTTATGTAAGGAACGCATTAAATCCATCGCGCATTGATAAAAATAACAACAGATACGAGCAGCGTTGTCTTAGCTCCAAAAGAAATCAGCTACGAAGCGGGAATGTTTTATTTTTGTAAACATGGAATTATTTTACCCTGCACGTACAATGGAGTAGGGGTGTAGGTCAAATGCACCCATGGACTCCACCCTCCTACCCCCTGTGCTACATCCCTCTCCTCACTTCTGCTGAACACTACATACCATTCCCATTTATATATCTTCAAATTTTGCTCGCTTTATAAATAATCAAAGAGAACTTGTGAAGTGTATTCCGAAGTTAATGTGTTCTGAAGTTAGTATTTTCAAAAACAATTTCCTTTTTAATGGTAGTTTATTATATTGTATAATCTCTTGGTGAAAGACTGCACTCCCAAGTGTCGCCTTTTAAACGTTTTCCCATGATAAGATTCTTTGGTCAAACAGTGGCGTAGCTTGTCGAAAAGAAAATCTATTAAACCAGAGAGAGAAATCTGTACAATGGAAGAACATCACACCGCGTCAATCTAGAGTTTGATTAGCGAAATAAGTTTAAACATGACGTAATCATTTGTGCTGGTACAAGTGAGTACAATGTGTATGTAAAGTTGAAAAAAAGCTATTCAGACAATTTTTATCTTGGTATTTCTTAAACTCCCCCTCCCTGCAATCAATGTCGCCTGGATTATAATGAGGACTGCTCTAGATGACAGTGTGCAATGTTAGGTCTCTATATGTAAAACTGGACAGAAGACATCGGGTCTTAGACAATATGACTTTGTTAGCAGATTATAACTCTAAATTATACGTCAGTTTCGAGCATAAACGGTGCCCGCACCATGTTGATAAGCACAACGTAATTAAAACCCCTTTATATTACTTTTGGTAGGTTGTTGAACAACAACCAGTTGAAGAAATTACCATCAGGTATTTTCAGTAACAACACCAAGCTGACAGCGCTGTAAGTTTGGAGTCTGTCTTATTTATGTAAGGAACGCATTAAATCCATCGTGCATTGATAAAAATAACAACAGATACGAGCAGCGTTGTCTTAGCTCTAAACGAAATCAGCTACGAAGCGGGAATGTTTTATTTTTGTAAACATGGAATTATTTTACCCTGCACGTACAATGGAGTAGGGGTGTAGGTCAAATGCACCCATGGACTCCACCCTCCTACCCCCTGTGCTACATCCCTCTCCTCACTTCTGCTGAACACTACATACCATTCCCATTTATATATCTTCAAATTTTGTTCGCTATATAAATTATCAAAGGAAACTTGTGAAGTGTATTCCGAAGTTAATGTGTTCTGAAGTTAGTATTTTCAAAAACAATTTCCTTTTTAATGGTAGTTTATTATATTGTATAATCTCTTGGTCAAAGACTGCACTCCCAAGTGTCGCCTTTTAAAAGTTTTCCCATGATAAGATTCTTTGGTCAAACAGTGGCGTAGCTTGTCGAAAAGAAAATCTAGTAAACCAGAGAAATGATACCTGTACAATGAAGGAACATCACACCGCGTCAATCTAGAGTTTGATCAGCGAAAAATGGTTTAAACATGGCGTTATCATTTGTGCTGGTACAAGTGAAGACACTGTATGTAAAGTTGAAAAAAACTATTCAGGCAATTTGTGTCTTGGTATTTCTTAAACTCCCCCTCCCTGCAATCAATGTCGCCTGGATTATAATGAGGACTGCTCTAAATGACAGTGTGCAATCTTAGGCCTCTATATGTAAAACTGGACAGAAGACATCGGTTATCAGACAATATGACTTTCATAGAAGATTATAACTAAATTATACGTCATTTTCGAGCATACACGGTGCCCCCACCATGTTGATAAGCACAATGTAATTAAAACCCCTTTCTGTTACTTTTGGTAGGTGGTTGAACAACAACCAGTTGAAGAAATTACCATCAGGTATTTTCAGTAACAACACCAAGCTGAGATCGCTGTAAGTTTGGATTCTGTCTTATTTATGTAAGGAACGCGTTAAATCCATCGCGCATTGATAAAAAATAACAACAGATACGAGCAGCGTTGTCTTAGCTCCAAAAGAAATCAGCTACGAAGGAGGAATGTTTTATTTTTGTCAACATGGAAATTTTTTTGTTCTGCACGTACAATGGAGTAGTGGTGTAAGTCAAATGCACCCTTTGACTAAACCCTCCTGCCCCTGTGCTACATCCCTCTCCTCTCTTCTGCTGAACACTATATACCATTCCCATTTATATATCTTCATATTTTGCTCACTCTATAAATTATCGAAGAAAACTTGTGAAGTGCATTCCGAAGTTTATGTGTTCTGAAGTTAGTGTTTTCAAAAACAATTTCCTTTCTAATCGTAGTTTATTATATTGTATAATCTCTTGGTCAAAGACTGCACTCCCAAGTTTCGCCTTTTAAAAGTTTTTCCATGATAAGCTTCTTTGGTCAAACAGTGGCATAGCTCGTCGAAAAGAAAATCTAGTAAACCAGATAAAGAAATCTATACAATGAAGGAACATCACACAGCGTCGATCTCCATGCAACAAATCGAAACAGAGTCAGGTCAATAATCACTGGGACACACCTTAATTTACCTATTGCTCTGTCCAGACAACAGAGGGAAAGAATACGACCGTGAAATTTAAGATTTTATCAGCTTTTGATTGACTTTTTAAAAGTAGCCATTTAAACATGGATTTTTCATGAAGATTAGTATTAAAATATAATACCTACATAATAGTAGTATCATAATTGTTATTATAAATGTCATTGTTATCATCACCAAATGTAGTTATTGCTGGGGTTGCAGGATTTATTTGACACTTTGTTGTATCCTTTGTTTGGTATCCTTAACCCTGAGACTCGGCACCAGCTTCCTGTCATTGAAATGCGATCAATGTTTGATTTTATATGATTTATAAGGCAAGAAAAGATTATATGCAACGCTAGGGAAAGATAAAGAGTTAAAGTACATTCTATGCGCACCGACATCAAATACGCAACTATGAGAGTTTACCGCTCTACGCTTGCGAGGTGTAAATGGATGGTGAACCAAGTTTAAATGAAACCATTCGGAAAAATACGAGAAAATACTGTAGAAAAAAGTGGAAGCACTCGATTTTGAGTTCAAAAATGTTATTCACATTTTTGTAGAGCTGTTTCATATGTCCCGAAAGAACATTAGCCCTTCAAGTAAGATCCTCTGGTAGCTTAAGTTCTGTGTTTGTGATTACGGTACTCATGCTGGAGACAACTTGAACTGCAGCTACGGTTGTTCTTCATCGGTGTTGGTCATACAGTGATATTCGTTGCGGTTCCAATGTAATAAAATTAAACATCTATTTGCGGCTCTTTTATTCTGCTGTGACCGTGAGAAATTAACCTTTTCCTAAGCTGCAACACCTGGCAAGACCCAAGTAGTGGAAGCCGGAGACACTAGATCTCGACGGTTGTAAAAGCCATCAAGTTACTCGCAGGACTATGCATAAGTATAATCGAATGGCTGCCTGTAGACCACCCAAAATATGAAAAAAGGGAAACATTGAACACATAGAGCCTGACTTTACTCGTATGAAAGATTCACAGGAAGTTTTTTTTAATTTAAGCTTCTTCAAAAGTGTTAAAATTGTCTTTTTTTACCATTTTCTGTGAGAATATGGATGTTATTGTAAGCCTGTGGTGTGAGGTCACGTGGCCTAGAAGACCCTATTGGTTTGAACTGGCAGGCCAGGAAACCTGATCAAAGCCGTGTTTACCATGTCCCCTCTGATATTTTGGACTGCTAACATTGCTAATATATTTCATTATTTTCCCTACGAAACTTTGACACCTAGACGAAGATTCCGTGACGTTACAACAAGGGGCACTAGAAGAGCTCTCACAGCACATACTATCAGCACACAGAGATTCTGCGAGCCTCTTGTGCTGGCTGAGGCGCGAAACGTTTTTATTCGTTAGTTTCCTGAGATGAAAACTAAATTGAAACGACCATCATACTTTAACTAATGACATAATGACCCTGATATTATTTACCGTTCAACAGAATTCAAACTATGTTTAAGTTCTCGCATTTGACGTCTCCTTGAAATATGAGAAAGCCCATAGTATTTTCCCGTCAATGATAGATTTTGTAAGCGGCCCATAATCAATCATAAGATATTTTTTTTATGAAGTAAGAAAGATCTCATCAACAATCCGTAGCTTTCAAGTGTTTTTACCCCTTTCGCTCGCAAGATCTCATCATTAACTCTCTCTGCTGTCTGCCATAAATCCTTAAGATGTTAGTGCGGAGAATTTGGCATTGGATCGACTAATAATCTATTAAATCATCTTTTTCTCTATTCTCATCACATGCGCACTTGATATTGTAAGGATATTTTGAAGAGAAATTCTGTCTTGGTCATTCATGGGAGTTAAAGGGTTAAAGCGTCTTTTTTATCCGAGGGATTAGGGCTTAGTAGTAATAATGCCTAAATACACTCATCACGACAGTGTTTTCACGCGGAGACTTTCAAGGGATTTTTCTTTTCCAGTTTCCTTTCAAGGTTCAGGCCCACTACCAATTGTATTTCTGATCAAGTAAACTTTGGGATACGGGCAGCTTTAAACCTACGAAGCGACCACACTTAATGAAAAATAAGATGCCATACGTCCTTCTACTGAGCTTTTTTTTCCGAGAAGTTTCTTCAATATGTGAGGGCTTCTTGGCTATTAACAGGATTAGAAAGGTGTAAAAAAATTGATACCGAGAGAATTTTTTATGCATATTTTATGGTTAAATAACCTCGGGTATTTTCATTTCTAATATTTTGAAAAATAATATAGAAGCAGCTATATTCAACATGGTTTCTTCACTGTGGAATTCGTCGTTATTCGTCACCAAGAGGAAATAATGTGCCTAGTCCTCACCTATCCATCACTCCAGAGTTCAAAACCACAGAGTATATATCACTGACTATAAAGCATGCAAATTATGCTTCATAAGCCTGAAAGGAAGAATAACATGCCGGTTCCCTTTTAATCACCTCTTTTAAAGTCTCAGACAAATTTTTTTAAACAGGATACATATTTTATAATTATCATGACAATAGCTGGTAATATAAACCTAAACACGAATAAAGGGGGTAAGTTTCTAAAGAAACTGTGGTGCTGCGTTGGTGGGAAAGTATAACGGGGTAATTTAGTGTTAACAACTGAGTTGAACACGTAAATTGGCCACCGTAAAGAGTGTAAAGGCTTTACCCTCTACGGGGGCCGGCTTATGTTTTGAAGTCAGTTGAGAACACCAAATTACCTGTTAAACCAAAGCATAGCGTTTTCATTTGCGCATGCTCAAATGAACGCGGTGTAGACAAAGCGGATAAATGAGTGTACATGCTTGTAACACACGAGAAATTTTACGCGCGTAAAGGAATAGGAACGACAATATTTACATAGTATAATTATCGAGGCAAAATGGCGGCATTTTTTAAATTCCCATTGTCTGTTTTCATTTCACGAGGATAAACCCAAACCAAAACAGACAAGAATACCGATTTCAGGAAAGTTTCCGTCTACGTCACTAAAACGTTCTAAAACCTTAAAACATTCTACGTCACAAAATAAAAATATGTTGCAGAGGTAGGTGTGGATTTATCAACCGAAGTAGAGCATCCTTAATATGGCTACAAAGTTCGTAGCAACTTTTGTCTTAAGCCGGCGACACACCTTGGGATTTTATGCGCCAATCGCCACAGATAGCTGCGGACACACTTGGCGATTTTTTTCGCCGATCGCGACAATGTGGCGCTTCATCCCAGGTTCCATAGGCTGACGTTTAAAAATTGCGCGAACCAATATAACCAAACAGAATGGCGACAGCGAAGCGAAAAAATTGTTGGCTGCTGCCATAATTTTGCACCCAAAGCGCTCCAGGAAGCGTTCTTAAAAGTGGGACAATGGAAAAGTATGATCAAAGACATGGATTTATTGAAACACAGAGTCTTTCTTGAGACGATTACCGTCGTCGCTCGACGCTACACCAAATAAACATGGTCTTTTCTGAACACAGTGTAGTCAAATTTACCTCTTTTTCTTCGGTTCAGAAACAATTTTCGATGCCTTTCTCCATTTTGAAAAATCATGTGATAATATCGCACAACTTGATTGGTTAATTTTACTGCCGACTCCCAGAGTAAAATGGCGAGAAAATCGCGGGAAGGGGCAGACTTAGCGAATGCCGGCGAATTAAATCACCGATATCTGACATGCCAGATATCGGCGATTTTATACCCCGATCGCGGGGATTGGCGAATATCGCAATCGCCGCACCGAACACAATTGGCGATTTTCGCCGATCACCGTAATCGGCGTATAAAATCGCCAGGTGTGTCACCGGCTTTAGCGCTTCTTTACGTCATCGCCTCCTCGGTGGTTAAATCCCAGGCGAAAAAGTTTGTTTTTTTGGTGGAAAACCAGCATCAGCTTTGTTTGCAAAGGAATAAGAATGGTAGCCCTAAACGCTCAAAAGGCACGAGTAATGAAGCATGCGCAGTCATTTTGTCGCTGTGTCTTACGGACATTATTTCAAATAAAACTGTTGAGACATTTTGTGTTATTATTTTAAATTATCCCACTCTTTAAAAAGTAACATTAGCACAAAAAGTTTGTTAGCGGGTATGTTCCAGGACCTCAGGTAGAACATGAGAAAATATATGTTCTCTTGTATTTTTTGCCCATAACTATCAAACGTAACCTCAACAAAATAACGAAGGTGGGCCAAGGGTTAAGAGTCAAAAAACGTCACTCAAAAAAGGCCACTCGAAATCAAAAAGAAAACTTCTCTAAAAGGATGCTAACTCAGCTTTTATATACGCATGGTGATGCTCAAAGGACCCATTCCAAAATCAATAAAAACATAAGTAAACATTATAAGTACGTTCGAGACTAATACGTAGTGACAATTACTAACTTATCGCTGGCGGTTAAAAGATTCCGCCACTGAGAAGAAGGGAAAACAAAGGGAGATCCGATTGCTACGGCCCTTTGTGCTCTTAGCATCCAGCCTCTATCCACGAGTCTACAGATGAGGTCCACAGCAAAGCAGTGCTGGTTCGCCAATGATGCGGGTGGGGCAGGCTCCACTACAGAAATTAAGAGATGGCATGCCTCGCCTTTCACCTTCGGCTTAAACATCGCTGGACTTACTTTCTAAGAACACTGCCCGACATCCAGGATCTATTAGAGCCACTGGAGAATGCAATATTTCTAGTGCTTATTTACACTTTTGCTTCCCAGTGCCCTAATATGGTGAAATGACTTAATTTTGGGGTAGAAAACGAGTGTATCTTCAAACCTCATGAAGCCTCTTATGTGATGCTGTTCAAATGTTTTTGCGACACGTAGGATTATATCAAAACAGATGTGGCCGGACAGTACCTAAGAAAGTTTTATCAACACCTAAAACAAAACAATTTTTACTGATATTTCGATACAAATAACCGTGCTGCGATCTGTCGGCGTTCGGTCGATAAATAGGTGAGATGACAAACATTTGGCTTTGGGTAACTGACAAAGATTTCTCCATCTCTCTTTTCTACAACAGTCCGCCGCGACCGACAACAGTCCTTCGTCACTCGTAACATACATTATTCAATCTTTCTCGGAGGCATAATTTTTCAGCTTCCATTAATATGCTTAAAATGTTGGTTTCTAACCTTGAACACCACTCTCTTCACGGGCTTCCTCACGTGGCATCACGTGGATAAAGATTGTAAACTGTAATTATCTAAGAAAAGTTTGTGAGAGTCTCAGTGGAAAACAATTTGAAATTTTTAACAATTTGAAATAAGTTTGAACATGGCGTTATCACTTGTGCTGAAGACATTGTGTATGTAAACTAAACAAAACTATCCAGATAATTTGTGTCGCGGTATATTACCCTCCCCTCCCTGCAATCGATGTCGCCTGGTTCATGATGAAGACTATTCTGAATGACAAGCCTTACATATTGCATCGCTGGGTAATGAAAGGAGGGAAAAAAGGCATATGTAAGGCTTTCAGTTGTTTTCAGTGCTTAAAAAAAACAAAACAAGAAGTCTCAATTGGTTTTGAGCCAGATTTTAATTCGTAACGCTACCCTAGGTCTCCTTATCTATTTCTGAAAAGAAGACATCGGTTCTTGGACATGTGATTTTGTTAATAGATAAGAAAATTAAGAAAAAAACCACATTTTCAACACCCGACACCCTCTTTCTATTACTTTTGGTAGGTTGTTGGACAGCAACCAGTTGAGGAAATTACCATCAGGCATTTTCAGTAGCAACACCGAGCTTGAATATTTGTAAGTTTGGACTCTGTTTTATTTTTAAAACTTATGACCTCTATTTCAAAGTTAGTATGTTCTGAAGTTAGTGCTCTGAACGAAAATTCCTTTCTATCTCTGGTTTTTTTTTTCTTTTTTTACACAATCTCCTTGTCAAATACTTCACTTCTAAGTTTCGCCTTTTACAAGTTTTCTAATGGTAAGCTTCCTCGGTCAAAAAAGTGGCATAGCTCATTTTAAAGAAAACCAAGTAGACCAGAGAAAGAAATCTATTCAATGAAGCATCATTACACAGCGTCGATCTCTAAACTCCATGCAACAAATCGAAACAGGGTCAGGTCAATGTTCAGTGGAGCACTCCTTAATTTACCTATTTCTTTATCTTTGTGATATGAGAGTCATAAGTACTTGCTAGTGACACTTATGGTGTTTAACTTGCACAAGAAGAGACGTCAAAATATAAATAAGTATCTAGTTCGTTTAGTATCATTTAGTCATTCGTTCATATTTGGCATGTAGTTTCTATAGGAATTCGATGTTCGAAGTTATTTAGGTTTAAGCCATCGCAATGAGTTTCCAAGTTGGACATGTGTTGTTTAAATTCAATAAGTGGACGCTCATATTTTGTCTACGAACGTTTTATAGAGCTGTTTCATACGTCCCAAATAACGAACTAAAATATCTGTTGGTCAAAAGTGAAGACCATTCTTCCCAGATTTAATCCTACTAATTTTTTAAAAGGAAGAAGAGTACATGAAGAGATAATTTCAGGGACAGTTAGTGACGTTTAAGGCATTAAAATATATAGACTTTGTCCCCAAAGTCACAGATTTATATTAATGTATGATACATCAGTCATGATGACTCTTCAGCTCCGAAGAAAAAATGCTATGCTTGTAATCTATCTTATATGAAGGAGTAATATAGTTTTTAATTACTTAGTGATTATTTACCCTAATAAAATCTGATTTATCATTAAGCATTAATATATAGTAATTAATTCAAGCACTTCTCAGCCTGATTCCCTTTAGACCGTCGAGTTGGGAAAAGGGGGAAGTGAATGGCCACCAGAGGCCAACTTTTGCCACTTAAGGGGAAGGGCGCCTCATTGTCTCGTTCAATCGAGCTTGATTTTGAATGTGCTGACAAGGAAAAGTTCGTTACTTAGGCCGGAAGATAAACAAAAAAACATCAATGCAGCAACATGACAAAGTCTCAAGGCTGCTATGTGACAAATCAAAGCAAAGTCTGGTCACATTTTAAGTACGCAGGTTACTAATTGATAATAGCGTAAAAAATGTTCTCAATGTGACCGGTTTTTAACTGAAGCCTCTAGAGGTCAAAACTATTTACCAGTTAAACCTGTATTAGTTCGCATACAAAGTAAAGTGCATGAAAGGTGTCTATTTTCTATGAATTTACAAGGTCTGGAGAACAACAAGAAAACTCATAACATTTATTCGAGTCTCTCAGTAAGGCTCTCTAAGAGTCCTATCGTGACTTGGTAGAACCATGTGTTTTGAGATGGTAGGCCATCAACTCCTTTTTAAAGTTCTGTTTACCCTATCTTTTCTGATGTGTCGGGCTGCTAACGCTAATGGTGGCGTGGCAAATTCTCAGCAAGACATATAGCAACTTTTAACTTGTGTTTTAGTCGAATTTAAGCTGACTTTGAACCGAGACACGGCGACAGAACCTAGACAAATATGACGTCCCAAGCAGATAGCAGCTGCGGCGCATTAGTTCTAAGCCTCAAACACCGCAGCAAATCTTCACTTCTGTTTACCAGTTCTTCTGAGGCTAGATCTTTTTGTGGATCTGGAAAAGAATTGGAAAAATTGGCTTCAAACATGGAATTTACCCTCAATTTACACTCGCAGTACTGAGTAACGTCTTTCATCACATGTATCAGGTCAGAAGCCGTCAATATTAACTCTGGTTCACCATTTGCCTCCAAGGAAGAGAAAGGTAGGATCGATAAAGTCTTAGAGTCGTGGACTAATTACCGCGTAGGCAAGACGAACACAATTTACGAGCGCTAAACAAATTTCAGTCATAATAGGGTAAGACCATTGCTGAGCAAAATTCATCAAGCTGGAAAAGGAGAAGTTCGAATTCAAATGAAGCAAAGTGCCATTCATTGGACATGTGATGACAAAGAATGGATTGAATTCGAAGGCAGAGCATAGGAAATCGGATGCAACAGTCAAGATGGAGCGAACAGCACATGTATCAGCAGTGCAGAGATTTATAGGGCTAGTGAGGCACCTTCCTAAATTCCTTCAAAACCTTTCAGAAATGTGAGACCATTACGCCGCCTGACACACAAGAATGCGAGTGGATCTGAACTCAAGAGATTCAAAGCACCAATAGTCAAGTACTTCAGCGAGAGTGACCCAAAAGAGGACCAAGGAGATGCGTCCAAGGATAAGCTTAGCTTTTTACTGATGGAGCATGGTCAACCAGTGACATCTAGAAGTGGGGCACTCCTGTTGGCAGTGAAGAAGTGCTCAAAGATCGAGAAGGAATTTTTTTGCCCCTGTCCTTGGCGTACAGCGTAACCACCTATATGTGTTCGGTAAGAAAGTCATCCTGCGGACTGCTTTTGTCGCGACTTCAGCAGTATGACTACAAGATACGCTACAAGCCTAGGAAAGGTATGCTGACAGCCAACACTTTGTCAAGAGGTTACATAAAGGACTGTGAGCGTTCCCCCCCAGAAGTAGAGGTCGAACGCCCACATACCTATCACTACCTTCCAGACAACTAATTCAAGGACTTCCAGACAGAGAGAGAGACGACTTGTCCCTCAGCGCTTCAGAGCTTGAAAAACACAATCTCGGAAGGCTTCCTTGTTGCAAAAGTTAGACTAAACAGCTAGACAAACCCACATGTGGCAATACTAATATGTCGAAAAGTGGAATTATTTCTGAGGTCCAAAATGTCCGGTCGGAAATCAATCTCATCGAGAATCAACTGATCATGAACCAACCAATTCATTTAGATGGACAGAGGGGTTCTCGAACTTAAACTGGCAGAGATGGAAAGCAAATTGACATATTACAAAGCCACTTAAAAGCAACTGAAAAAAGGAAAAAGCAAGCCTTTAGAATATTTAAAGTCCAATTTCATTGAAAGGAACGACTTACATCTTATAATCTGAGAAATACTGAGATCATAATTGCACTTCTCCTTTCAGAATTTTTGAGGTGAAGCTCTAGTTACGGCAATGCATTGTTGTGAAATAGCTTAGGTCGCCACTTGCGTCAAGCGTCATCGCTGACAGAATTTAAACTTTAATAAACCGTCCCAATTTTTTAGTCAGTTCTCCTTTCATTATATCTGTAGCACGGCATCCATGCAAATCTGTATTATGACTTGCTATATTTTAATCTTTTAGAAGTACAGAAGGTAGAAGTACGACGTTTTTACTTGGTAGACTTCGTGTCAGTGTCTATATTTATAATCATAATCTTGTAATTCCACGAGGATTGACCGTGAGTAAACGTAAAGGTCTTTCACGTAAATTAAGTGACACATTCTGACTTGTAAAGGAGGCAATTTATGTTGAGAGCGTTTTATCGGATAACCATTTATTTTTTTTTTATTCTTTATATCAGTATGACAAATGTCTTATGCATATCGATGTTTTACCTGACAATGCCAAACTGACGGCTTAAACAAGGCCACTATTAACAAGTTCAAGTTACATTTCTAATTTTTTTTGCTTTTTATCTTTCAGGTACTTGTCTGATAACCCGTTGAGGAATTTGCCATCTGACATTTTCGCTACAAATACTAAATTGATTTGGCTGTAAGTTAATTTTTCCTCTATTAAGGGACATCAAACAATATTTGTCTTTGTATTTTAAAACACGTCAACTCACTCTTATGTGAAATGTCTGGGTACCACTTTTAGTTTGAAAAACAAGAATATTTCACTCTGATATTATAATTATACGCTGAGACTAACAGATCATATGACGACATTCTCAGGTTAATTAAGGCCTGGGTCACCCTGCCTTTAACCCATATTTTTTCACAAAATTGCGAATAACTTAGCTATTTTGCGAGGGATGTTTTCTCAGACTTGGCAGAAATGTGTATCACTACCATTTCTCTCGGACTAAATTGTGGGAACGTAAGATGATACTCTCAACAGCCAAAAACAGTTAATTTAGGCGCCAAATTCGTCGGTTGCTTTCTTGAGCAAATTCCCACCACTAAACACAAGGCAAATCAAAATGCAGTTATCGCTATGAATATTTGAGACGTTTTTGATTGTTTTCCTATTTGGAATGGCTGCCAAAAAAAGAGAGATGTGCTAGGCAGATTAAATCAAGTTTTGTCTCTGCGAAGCTGCTTCCTCTATCATGGTTTTCGCCCGAAAACATCTTAGCCTTTACCTGGTTCCAACCGCTGTCAATGAAAGTAATCCTACAGGTTCCTATTTATTTGGAAAAAAGACAAATTAAAACTGTTTAAGAGGTGGGAATTTTGAAAACTCGCAGTCACGTATTCAACTTAGTGTCCGCCATTTTGACACGCGAGTGTTCAGAAGCAATTAAACTTACCTAACTGCTTTGGGGGATTACTTTTGTAAGTAAATTCATCTGCTTCTTGAAGAAATTGTTTCCAAAGCATTTAAAAGCCTAAATTTTGATAGACACCATATTTATACACATCATGATATGATAGAGGATTTATCAAGCTAAATTTAATTTCAAAATTGAATGGTATATCCACCATGAAACTTTTTTCTGTGCATTTGTTACAAAACATAGTACTTTCAACAAGATTCAAACCCGTACCTCCCCAAATCTAGTGGGGTGCCTCAACCAACTGAGCTAAAACGCCACTCGTTGAGATCAGGGCACCTTTTGGAGGGTTCTTCTTTCCCGTAGAGGAATATTATCATATTTTTTGATGAAATAAATTTTGCGGATGAAAATCAAGCAAAGCAATGATCCCTGCAGGTAAGGTGCAATTGCACAACCGCGCCTGCGAAGATCAGTTTTGTACTTGATTTTCATCTGCAGGTCAAAATGAAACTTATATCTTAAGAAAATAGGATCAAAATACAAGACAAGATATCGCAAGAACTTTCGGAATCATGTGAGGAGGGAAATACGATGGTGTATTCGAGAATCAGAAAGATAACCTTTCTATATGTTTTCGGAGCAACAGGTTCGGAAAGGAAACGGGGAACCACAAATTATCGTAAGATGAACCGCCAAAAAAAAAGAAAGCCTGCTTCAGTTCATCTATCATGGGAAAAGGCCCGAAAGGTGGCCTAAGACCGATGTAGCTGGAGGATTGTTTCGAGGCCTTATGAGTAGCTTGTTTCTCCGTCAAAGGGTACATAACTGAGTTAGGATAAGCACGACAGACAAACCTTGCTCGTCTTGACAAGTGAGAATATTAAAAGATATGTACATGGCTGCACCATTTTGATTTCAAGGTAAAATCTCAATAATAATCATTTTGAGTTGTCTACACAATCCTCAAGCTGCATTTCAAAACTGAGTTTATTCCACTAGTCACCTGGTTTATTACTTTATATGCATCCCAGCTCTGGCCTTTATTTAGTGTGCTAAATTTTCGTCGAATTCATAGGTACTTGTCTGAAATGCAATTGCACCACCTACCTCCAGGAATCTTTGACAAGAACACTCAGCTAAGTTTTCTGTAAGTAACCTAATTTTTTTCTGTCTGATCCGCGCTTCTAGATTCTTAGTGATGCAATATAAGCGTTAATAAGATTGACAAAATTTGCAAATATTTCATTCATAATATGTAGCTATTTAAGTACAAAATAAATTCATCTTTAATTAACACTACTAGTCAACTTTCGCACCTGCAGAATAAGAACTCTAATCTCAGACTAGCTGCACAACAGTTCTACAGGCCTCCAACTGCTTTTTGTTGTTGTCGTTGTTTTATTACATTTATCAGATTATTCGTTTCGCTTCGTAAATCAAGAATTAATATGAAATATCATGAAGATCACATATCTACTGTTGCATTCTGGATCTTTGTCCAGGACTGACCGTTTATGAGATTCTGTCCTCTGTATAAAAGGCATCAAGAAGTACCTTCATTAAATAAAAAGATCATTCCAATGTCCATCATTAACAAATTTCCATATCTATGTCAAATTTGATTATAATCTTTTGTTGTAAAATGAGTAAACGGTGAAGTTAGCACAAACAACTCTTCGCTCATTGACAGTGATGCCGACTTTTGCTCACAAGTCAAAACAACCGTAACTGTCTTCGACAACAGCCCTGAAAGGTTTCAGTAGTACCCCTATCTAAGCAGATAAACTTCTGGTGGATCTTTAAACTAATCGTCAGTTTTATGTGGTAAATAACGCAGACGCCTGAATGACAACGACATGAAAGGGTTGAATGGAAGTGCCTTCAAAAACTTGACAATGCTAGAGGAACTGTAAGTTAATATATCAATACTGATGTGGAAGGAAAACTGTTTTTGTAACGCAGCAGCATTCCCCTCTCTTACCGCCTTGTCTATACTTGTTTTTCAAATTAACCTTTTTTCCTTTACCTTTTCTTCCCTTCCACTCAATGATCAAAAGACGATTCGGTAAATAATTGCTTTAATAAAACTAAACATATTTTACATACAGGTCACAAAAACTTTTTTTTTTAATTTCAACACAGATGGTTGCAAGACAACAACTTCACGGAATTGCCTCCTAATTTATTCCAAGATCTAAAAAGCTTGAAAGAACTGTAAGTTATTTCATTCCAAGCTTTCCCTTGTTTTAACTCAATGACTACATAAAGTGTTCTAACACTTAGTAAAATTTTCCTTTCTTTTGTTAAATCACTGCTAGTGTCTTTAACACAGATTCTGATAGTAACATACTTTTCGTCCCTTTCTCTAATTAGAGCATATAGAAAGAAAATCTTTTCCAGTTGCAGATTATAAAATCTTTCCATCTGCACTTATAACACGTTTTAAAATTGAACCATCTAGAATTTTGTGTTTGTTGCTGAACTAACATTTCAGTGACAACGATCATACATACAACAATGAAATTCACGCATTTTATGAATATCAGAGTTGTTTTTATGGGCTATCTTTCTCTGTTTTGAACCATGTTGGCATATTTCCTTAGATCACGAGCTTAATGATTTCATTATTGATCCAAGAGGCAGCCATTGCCAGTGTTGGGGAAAAGAGTTCAGTATGCGCGCAGATTTCAAGTTTTCAGCGGCCTTAAATTGCTTTTTGTCATAAATATTGACCAAACTAAATGAATGAAGTGACTCTTGAATATTCTCTGTACTGTTAGACAAAACATTGCATGTGTATCACTACGTACTTCTCTTTGTTCTTTGATTGTTTCTGATGACCAGAATCTTTATGTATTTTTACCTATAAATTTCAGTTTGCAGACTTAATGAAAATGCATTTTCTTGTTTCGTCATTCCTATCAGCTATCTGTCAAATAACAAGTTGAAGAGTCTACCAGACGGACTTTTTAACAGCCTTTCCAAGCTGACATATTTGTAAGTGAGTTAGTTATTTAACCAAGGAGATAATTGGAAAGAAACAAATGATCATTCTTAAAATATTTTTTTAAAAGCACAGCCATCATAGTTAAAACATCATGAAGTTTTCCAGCTCGTATCTGCAAATCTTAATTGAAGTAGACGATGCTATCCTATGTATTTCTTTTGCTTCGGTTAGTAATGTTAAGTTACTTTGTGGTGTAAGCTTAAGAATTTAATAGCTTCTGATTAAATAGCAACCTCAACAATTCCCAGATTTCAGTTGGTAGCTCTAACATAAGCGAAATTTTAGTAACTGTGTAATAATTGTTTTCAGGGATTTATCAAACAATGAACTTGAAAATCTGCCAGCGTATGCTTTCAAAAACATAAGAGCGGTAAAATTTCTGTAAGTAAGATTGATATCGTCCCAAAATATTAAGAACTGTTTTAAAAGATTTTCTTGAAAATAACAGCACTTGGTGACTATAAAAGCTTCTCAGTGAATGACAACTTACATTGTAAATTACTTCTGGAAGGCAAAGGTTGTTTTGTTTCCTTTTTATCTGAGTTGTATTGCCACATCAAACTACCCTGGCACTAATTTTGTAATTTGTCACAGAGAATGAACTTGAGAGTTTTCGCGCTTAATCTTGAGATCATTATAGATAAGTCTAATGTGTTCTTTGAAGATTAAGATATAAAGACTGGGAGCTATTTTACTGGGAAACGTTGCCATTCCCTCCCTTAACCGCAAATCTTACAAAAAAAAAAGTAGAGCTAAAGATATCACTACACATTTCATTCTAAACTGCACATAATGCTTTCTTCAGGAAAATGGAGTACAACAAAATTAAGAAGCTTCATGAAGATCAGTTCCAGGGCTTGGTGGAGCTATTAGATTTGTAAGTGCATTTAGAGTTTAAACCATTTTCCACAATGATCTGAATCTCAAACCGTATACAGTAATATTTTTTTACTGTTAACTCCGTCATTGCTCAAATAAAATTTGCCTTACCCAATCATATTATGTTACTGTACTTTAATATTATTTCCTTATCCGTTTCCTTTGTTTAAGATATCTCTCGGAGAACAAAATCGAGGCTCTGCCTGATAAAATTTTCAAGGGCGTTAAAAAGCTCAGATCTCTGTAAGTACAGTTAATCACATACAAAACATTCCAGAATATTTGAAGTGATAGAATGAATATGATATCAGCGTTCAAAATCTGAGATTTTTGTCTACAAATTTACCACGATGTAGAACAGGGGTGGTGCCAGTTATCTTCCTCAACAAAGCAATGTTTTTTTAATTTATATTGCACTAAAAATGTGCCTTTATCTAACATACTTTTGGTGCACCTAGTTGGATATTAAGAAAAAGCGGAAACAAACATTGTGGAGATCTATGTAGTCTTAACTGAAATTCCATGAGAATTTGTTAGAATGAGGAATGTGACTGCTGCAAGTCCCCGTTTTGGTGTTAGTTGTAAATAGTTACGTTCTTCGTTTCAGGAATATCTTCGGCAATAGGATACAAAACGTTACCAGCACGACTTTCAACTATGCCCACGAATTGCGAATGTTGTAAGTTTACTGCAAATGACAGATGTTTATCTAGGCAACTTAACTTAGTTGCATATATTGAAATCAGATAACATTCTTTTGATTTCGTTTTGTCAAAGAAAAGACTCGTGCAAAGTAATTTTGGAAAATAACATAAGTATACTAAGGGAATTTTTCCCTGGAAGAGTCCGGAAAGAGGCTTTTGTACAGCGAACGACCTCAACCGAATGGGCTGTCACGTCCATAAAATCAGTAGCCATCAAAAATTTCCAAGAAAGCAAGACGAGACTTATCTTAGGCTAAATGACTTCTTTTGAAAGAATCTTTGAGAAAACATCAAGCTAGGGTCCGTACTGAAGATCCTCAGCTAGGTTCCTGATTTTGTCTCTTTGGACAGTCAATTTGAACATTAACATTAACTTAATGAATCTTATTATTAAAATTCACTTTTTTAGGTTATTTATGATATAAACCGACTTAAAATTCACATTATGATTATTTTAAATCACAGGTTCATGCATTACAACCTGATGGCCGAGCTCCCCAAAGGCTTTTTCAAGCATTTGACGCACATCATCAGAGTGTAAGATTCCATGACGATCCTTTCCTTCACTCGCCCCTTCAAACAATTATTTTAATAATAGTCTATGTTATTAATCAATTAATGATTATTAAGGGATTTCAACGATGCAATAATAGTGTTATTTCTCCTTTTTTTTTCTTCTTTTTTTCGAATTCTAGAACTTTGGACACCAACCTGATGTGCTGCCATCTCGATCTTTTCAGGCAGGATGCTGATTGCGAATACTCCTTCAATGACAATTTCGCAAGCTGCCACTCCATGTTCCGCCACCATGCTCCAAGGAGAACTCTTTGGATTGTCGGTCTTCTCTCGTTGCTAGGGTCTTTATTCGTAGTTGGGTGGCAGTATTTCTACCCTGATAACAATGTGGTCCAGTCTATCATGTTGGTGAATCTGGGTGTATCTGACGGTATCATGGGTATATACCTAATCATTATAGGCATAAAAGACCTGCAATGGTCAGGGGAATACTACCTGCATGACTATGAGTGGCGCACCGGTTGGTTTTGTCATTTCAATGGTGCCATGTCTGTCTTTTCAAGTGAAGTGTCAGTGATGATGATTTCTCTGATCGCATTGGACAGACTCAAGAACATCGTGTTTCCTTACACCTTTGCAAAAATTACCCCAAGGCAGACCTGTCTAATGTGCGTAGTTATCTGGCTGGTGGGAGGCGTTATGGCATTCCTTCCCTTGTCTGGAATGCACTATTTCAGCGAGTGGTACTATGGCAATAATGTAGTGTGCCTGCCCCTGCAGCTTTCCCCTGAATTACAAGGAGGCTGGGAATACTCCACTTCCATTTTTATCGTTTTGAATTTTTCCCTATTCATCTTCATCACGGTTGCTTACGTTGCCATCTTGTGGAAATCATGGTCGTCAAGCAGACGGCTTGGTGCACATGGAACTGTTCGTGAAATACGAGCAAGAGCACAAAGTGCACAAGCTAAAAGAGAAAGAGCACTTGCCAAAAGAGTCTTCTTCATTATTCTGACCGATTTCTTGTGTTGGATGCCAATCATTGCTATCGGCATCCGGTCCCACGTCGAGAAAACATTTGATCCTCCTGGTGATCTGGCAGTGTGGATTGCAGTGTTCGCTCTGCCGATCAATTCAGCTATCAACCCATTGCTGTATACGCTTTCTACTCCACAGGTAACATGTTTCTCTTTTTTGTTACTTTGGAATAGCACCTACCGTTATGTTCAAATTTTGTTTCGTGTCAGAGCAGGCTGGCAACTCAATTTTGTAATTGTAACGATTGACATACAAAACAAGCATGAAAAAGTAAATGATCGGACAGATTTTTTTAGCTTCTCCGCCTTTGACTTTAGCCATAGAGACCAACGTGACTTCTAAATACGTTACTTGAAAGTCTTAACGTAAACTATTCAATATATTTTGAATGTCTAGGTTCAGCCTGTGTTGAAAGCAAAACTGAGGAAGTTGTGGTCCAATGTTCGATCTATTTTCAGCAGAGGACAAAATCAAGAAGGTACAGTTTTAAGTTCCATTGAAAAATACCACGATAACAATAATTATATTTCAAACCTTGAAATGAAGAAACTTTAACTTTTATCAAATTGAGTATGAGCAACCCAGTTTTCTTTAAGTAACTTATGTGATTTTTACTCCAAGGCTTTCGAGGGGGAATAGGATAGAACTGGCATGAAATCGTAGAAAACACATGTATTTTTTTTTTCGAAAAAGAAACTGAGCAAATTATTGAAACCACAAATGTACAACTTACAATATGTAAAGTTGTAGCATACGTAAAAGAGAAAGCAAGAGTGATCCTAAATAGAGAGGGCATCAATGTATTAAATCGTCAATTTTAATGGTGGAAATCATGCTTTCAGTTCGACTTTTGAAGGCTAGTATCTCTAAAACTAAACTATTAGGGAACATTGAGACAAATGGATGCCATTTGCGATAGATTTTTAAAATAGCATGCCAGTCAAAACTCATTCTGCAAACAATTCTCAAAGTATGAATTGCTATACTTCTGTCTTAAATCATAAGGTTAAGATTCTGAATTGTAGAATGCTTTTTTTATATAAACCTGACAATGGCTATTAAGTTTTAAATTGGTGTTACTTTTTCATATGAAAGAAGCAGATAATGATCAGCAGGGACAGATTGGAAATGGAGATGAACATGCTAACGTCGAAGAGGGTAAAAATAGAGTGCTTCTTAGTGTAGTCAGATACGAAATATCTTCTTCACGCCTTTGTAGGGTTCTCTGTATGATACTTTTCTTTCCTTTCTCTTTTCTATACTTGATTCCTTTTTTCATTTCCTTTCCCGTAGGAGAGCAAATTGAAATGCAGGTATTGGGACACAACGAAATCCCAGAAGTGGAAGCCCCTGAATTGCCTGCACCGCAACCAGGTCAGTTAAGAAATATAAGAGTTTTGATGCTAACGATAAAGCTTTAATTGACTTTGCAATCCAAAACTCTTGGCAGGTATCTATAGTTCAATCAATTAGGCTAGCAAATATTAGTCCTCTCAAATTGAAATACCTATAGAAACCATAGCATTCCTTTTCTGCTCTGATAATTTCTGTAGGTGCATTTTAAGAAAGGATAGATATTAATTCCTTTTTTTCATGTTCTTTCCCGTAGGAGAGCAAATTGAAATGCAGGTATTGGAATACAACGAAACCCCAGAAGTGGAAGCCCTTGAATTGCCTGCACCGCAACCAGGTCAGTTAATAAATATATGAGTTTTGATGCTAACGATAAAGCTGTAATTGACTTTGCAATCCAAAAATCTTGGCAGGTATCTATAGTTTAATCAATTAACCTAACAAATATTAGTTCTCTCAAATTGAAATACCTATAGAAACCATAGCATTCCTTTTCTGCTCTGATAATTTCTGTAGGTGCATTTTGAGAAAGGATAGATTAAGGAATGGTTTCCCATATGACAATAATGTGACGAAATTAGGTTAAATTACTTTTGGTTGATAAGTTACCTCCAGACATTCTGGTGTTAAATTGCCATATGCACTTTTTAAGACCTCCACTCATGAGATCCCCATTCCTTTACATTGGTAACCTGTACATTGTATTATGGACGGAAGATACCATCGTCTCCCATATGACACGGTTGTAGTTAATAAATGATACATATATATTGACAATGATCTTTCATTGTTTCCAGTTTTCAGTTATATTGTATGAAGAATAACTTAATGATAATTCTTTGCTCTGTTGACAGCAATTGAACAAGCCTGTGGAGGGGATGCGAATCCATCTTCCTCAGGTAAAAATTTATTTATGAAAGAAATATAAAAGAAGGCGTAGACAACCGCTTGATTTAAGAGAAGTACTAGTACTGCAAAAGTCACAGTAGCCCAATGTGACTTCAACTGCAAATTGCTTTTTACAAACGGTCATAGGAATCGCCAAAATGAAAAAGGTAATGCGTCTTAACAACTGTATTTGGCAGAGATATTATTTCAGCAACTATTTTCATGCGCCCAAATTAACTTTCAGCTTTAAATGTGAGCTTTGTAACTCGGTGTTATTTCATAAATTAATAAATAATTGAATACATCTGAAATTCTGACGTACCTAAAATAAAATTTGTAGAGATATTTATTGCAGAATAACACATGAACCATAAGTATCATGAAACATTTTACTCTACTTGTTCCTTAAAACAGATTATCAGGAGGATTTTGACATCAGACCAGCCACTGAAAAGACTGTGGAAGGTAAACACCTTTTCAATTTTCATTTTATTTTTTTCCGGAAATTTCGTAACTCTAAAAAAAAACAACGAATGGTGGCTGGTGCTATCAAGCTGGCGCACTTGGTATACTTGATTGCATGGTTTTGTATGTCACACCAATAAGACTGGGGTTATCATGTTAACGCTTAATCACCAATCAAATCACGATTCTAAGTCTGTCACAAGAAAAAATTTACGAAAGCAGCTTGTCGGTCTCTATTTGCGGCAAGGTACAAGACCCTTTCTCAGTTACTAAGCCTAATGGGTCGATGGATTTAAAAATGTCTTATTGGAAAGTTTGTTGTCGTCAAAGACTTAAGACTTAGTTGCGTTGTAAATGTAACTAACGTAACTTTTAATAATAAATCTGATTTCACACAGCTGGTAAATCTGAGGAGCAGGTGGAGGTTGAAGAGATTTCGGTGCCCAGTAACAAAGGTAAAGGAGATAATGGGTTTTCATTGGTCACTAACCATTAATGATTTTAACTTCTAAGTAAAAACACAAAATTTAATGACTGTATACTAACTTTTTTCGTATCAAATAAATCATTTTCTAAAGGAGTTAAAAAAGGTGAAGAAGAAGTGAAGGCGCCTGAGCCTGACATGGATGTCGCAGAGGAAGGTAACATTTTTTATAAATCAGAAGAGATAAATTCAAATTGGTCCACACATGCTTTATAAGGTGATGCATAATCAGTCTACTCAATTGACTGAAGATCACTTGAAGTGCTTAGTCGAAAGGTCGTGGTTCATATCGGGAGGTGACTTCATCGAGAAAAAACAAAAAAACCACACCACTTGGGCATTATTATACCTCCTCGTAACGAAGAGCCATAACTTTTTATACAATGCTAAAATCAAACATTTATGAATTTATGAAGCCGTTTTACTAGTTTGCTTGTTTGGGTTTTTCATGGATACAGAAATAATTTTCCCAGATACACAAAACATAGCCGCCTCTTACCCCAGCTCATTGAAAGGACATGGTTACTTTGATGTTGTGTACCTCGGTTTTCAAAACACCTCAACACAGACATGCAAAAATTTAATGAGCTTTGATTAGTGGCAGCCCTCTTTTCTGTGTTTGTGAAAATTATTATTCTATCGCTTAAAAGAAAATGAGTGCATTGTATTTCAATCTCTTTTCATATTCCATCCAGGGGAAGAAGAGGTGTTTGATACCAGACTTTAGTTCTCTGTTTTCGAACCAAGGTAAATGCTTATTACGTCTGCTTTAATACTGAATACCGCTGACTAAAGGGTTGTGGAAAACAAATCCCTCTAAATGTTTTTTTTTGTTACATGCATCTTTCTAATCTTATAGAATACGTGAAATATTTGTGATGTAGGGTGAACTCTATGCTAAATTTTTTAAATCCTTGGCTAATTCAAACCAATTTCAAATTTGAGATTTCACCGCAACTGTAATGATTGAAGTTATCGGAGATGAAGAAGGAAGTCTGTTTTTTTGATTGCTATAATATGCTGTTTGTCTTTTTTCAAAGTCCCTTACGAATTTTTTTCAGCTATCCCCTTCATTGTTGGCAGTAAGGGTACCAAAACATTTTCAAATTGATCAATTTTTTTCTCTGCTTTTGTTGATGTATGATTTGAAAAATTATAATAAAAAAAAACTTCTGGGTGGCGAGTATGCCGCACTGATGAGTGCTCTCTCTGTATATGCTTGTATATTCATATCTGCCTTCTGTCCTTAAAGCACTGACCAGCTTACTCACGGACAGTCTGGTCACTTGACTTTCTGACTAACGGGCCGGTAAGCCGTCAAATTGAATTGACTACCTGAGCTATGACTACTGGCTGACTGACAGATGGGCTGATTATCTGCCTGACTGTTTTCCGGACTCTCCACCTGGCCAGTGGGCATGGTTATTACTAACTGGATTATATTATGGCTGCAATACACTTCAATGTTGACATGTAAAAAATTAAATGCTTGACTGACTGATTGTCGGGTCAGTAGATCAAACAAACAACTAATCGATTATTAACTTTTGCATTCATTGATTAGCATGCTTTTTTCTTTTGCGTCTGACAGTCTACAAGAGCCAAAAACATTGCCATTAGTATGGAGACTGCGAGTGCCAGAGAAAAACTAGAAAAAGTTCAAAGAAAAGGGAAAAAACAATTCTAGTAATCAATACGTATGGTCGTATGGTAACATCTTAGTAAAAAAAATCTGCTTTTTAATCCCTTTTTTTTAGATTTAATTTTAACAATAATTAGTAATTAAGTATAGTTATGGTAATTATGGTATATTATGGTAATTAAGTATAGTTGGAGTGGAACATATTGTGCTATATCTGAGTAGGCGTGTAGTGGTAGTTCATCTTTCTTTTGCTTTTTTTTTCCCGTTTTTGGTTTGTTTGTTTGTTTGTTTGTTTGTTTTTGTAACATGTACATCTACCTGACCATGATTGCTACACCACAGTTAAGTCGGATGGCTCAAAACGGAGTACAAGAATATCAGGGGTGTAGCCAGCCTAGAGTCCTGTACCATTAAATTTTATCATATCACTCTTGCAAATTTTGAAACAAAAATTGAACTTTCTCAGGGTATAAGCCCACGGCAAGTCGAAAAGCTGGCTATAGTCCTGATGTGATAAGATATTCTATTCTGCATGCTGATCTTTCCATCATAAAATAAAATATAGCTGAGTAACTGTTTTGATTAGGAATGCCTCACTGGTTTTAAAAGTAATGTTTAAGCTCATTTCCATGGAAAATGTTAAGTTTATTCGGAGTTTACTCATAGTTTAGAGGGGATTTGATGTCCCAGAAGAACTTTCTTGTAGAGTTCCTAATATAGAAAAGAGCATGGAAGGTTAATAATGTGATAAAAATAGAAAACTAACGAGCTTTAAAAAGAATTATCAGATATTAATCTGCACAACAACTATTTAGATAATTCATTTCTAGGTTTTGTTTAAACACGAAAAATCATCTAAAATTTGACAAGAAAACTTAGACAAATGCACGGGTTGAGGACGTCCACTTACTAGATATTTGATGGTACGCTGGTAATCTAAATAGTTCATTTCTTAACATTTTAGAACTCATCCGCGAGCATTAAAGTCATAAGGAGTTAAAGTGACGTTAATTTTGGGTTGTATATTAAATTAAAGAACTTAGACTTGCGGTTAAGATTTCCGCAGCTAGTAAACATTGGCCGGTACAGTAACAATCTGAATAGTTCGAACATTACTACAACTCGTCCGGCGAGTATTCAGAGTACGTGTCGAGTTGTTTAATTTCGTTAGTATCTCTAGCTGAAAAAAAAAAGGTAAAAATGTCACACAAAAAAAGAGAAACTATTACTGGATAAGACGTCATGCATTAGAGATTTAACAATATATTGAATGACCTAACTAGCGCATTTCTAGAATTTTTATAACTCGTATGAGAGCATAATGATAGCTAAAAGGTAGAGTGACGTCTATTTTCGTTATGTTACTACGTTCTTTATGAACGCAAATTCCTTAAAAAAGAAATTAGAAAGATGTTGTGGTAACGAATAACAAGTCAGATATAGGATATTAATTGGTACAACAACAATCTGATAGTTCACTTCCACACAAGCTTGCGAGTGCTTTGCATGCAAACTACGTTTAGAATTGTTAGAGGTTATAAACAAGGTCAGAGTTCGTTTGTTAGAGGTTTTTATAGAATGAAAATAATTTAAAAAGGTCCTGTCTTAGAGTTTTTATAACTCGTTTGCGAGAATTATAGTCATTAGTGACCTCTGTCATGGCTGAAGCCTGCCTCTTTACATAATTTACATTATTATTAACATTAACCTGAAAATCGACAAAAAAAGAAAAAAGGTCTTAGAATACCACTAACTTAGATATTTAGTAGTGTTTTTAAATCTAATTTTGTAGCCCATTTCTAGATTTTTTTAACTCACAACGAGAATTCTAGTTCATTGTAGTATGTGGTATTTTTTTTAACTTTGTTCAAACGTGATCATTAACATGGCTTCTACAGTAAAAATAACTTGAATGTGTGAGTGGCTTTTTGAGGGAAGTAACACCGAGTTACGAAGAAGGGTTCCAGATCTACTGTAAAACGTTAACGAAGACTTCAATAAAACATCTTTATGACCTTACACATGAGTCCGTTCTCAATTTACCCTGTCAAGGTTTCTAAGTCACGCTTCGGGTTCATCCACAGTGTGGATTATGTGCCACAATGACCTGTGACAAGAAAAATTGCTTTCTGTATCTCTCATAGTGTTGAACTTTTCGTTTTAATGAATTATTCAGACTGAATTTTTCCCAGAAACTGAGCTGTTTTCTTTTAAAACCATAATGTATCTTCTTGACGCGACTCTCTTGGAGGTTTTTGGTTACACCCGATGTAAAAAAAGGGGTAACAAATGTATGTTTCCGGGAGGTTAGGAAACATTTTCAAGCTTTACATTTCCATCCTAAGACTTCCACCAAGGGTGGGTGGGAGTGACGGTTAGCATTTAAAAAACCCTCAGATATGAAATCTTTACTGCACTGTGATTGGTTTAGAAGTCTCGCACCACCCTTTGTTCTGCCTTTTAGGGTGTTGACTCGTCATGAATTTTAGTCCTTAGTGACTGCTTGTGATATTTCCTTCTTGTCAACCGCTGAGCGAACTTAAGAAATTCAATAATTTGCCATTGCGGTTAAATTTACTGGGGGACTAGAATTTACGCTCCAAAGTTATATTTCCAGTGAAGGACTCGAAGGTGTAACATGTAGAGATACACAGCTTATTATGACCACACTTTAAAGAGACCTTCAGTTAAACCTGAGTAAATCGAGTC
Source organism: Pocillopora verrucosa (assembly GCF_036669915.1). Classification (NCBI taxonomy): domain Eukaryota; kingdom Metazoa; phylum Cnidaria; class Anthozoa; order Scleractinia; family Pocilloporidae; genus Pocillopora; species Pocillopora verrucosa. The sequence goes on along the minus strand of NC_089316.1, from coordinate 5,011,623 downwards.
ACAAATCCTGAGTGAAACTAACTCAACTTAAATAACTTAACGTCTGTACAACCCACTAGAAGCAAAGCGGAAAATCTTCCCTTCCATTCTACACTCTTCCTCGTGCTACACAGCTAACCTTGCCTCGGGAAGCCTGACACAGTCAGGAAGAGCATAAACTTGGGATAAGTGAGACTAAAATCGAATTAGAATGAAGGAAGGTGTCATACCTTCCCAGAACCTCGCCGATTTTTGCTCGCTCTCTTTTACTCTTCTCTCCTCTTACAGCGAGCCTATCACCAGCTATGCCTTTAACGACGAAAAAAAAGGTTTTCTCACAAATTTAATTCACGCGGATCACATCTACATGAACTGATCATTTTATAAAATGAAACATATGGAGAAAAGGCAAATCAATAGAAGGCGTTCATGCATATTAGCTTGTTAATGAATATTTCTGCAGTTAAACCACTTTTTACATATAATTACAAATACAACATTCTTTTGAAATATACTCGAACTTATATTATCTTCAAATTCACCGGTGTCTTCTGTAAAAACTCCATTGACGGGACAAGCTAACTTTTCAACTCCACCTCGAGACAGAGATTTCAACATTTTAGTTCGCACCTGTGATATACGATTGTGGAACACCAGGGTACACGTATCGTCGACTCTCAAGTGTTTTCATTCCTATCTGAAATTGCGTTAGTTAATCGTATTCTTCTCACTTTTTTCTCGCGCCACCCTTTTTTTCCTACATACGACTATGGAATACCAAGTTACGAGTTTGGTTCGTTAGCACGTAGCGTCTACTACAACGCCTTTGCGCATTTACGGGCGGAACGGGGAAAGACAGAATGTGGCCGAGACTAGTTCAGAATCATTATATACCACTTCGATAAACAAGTCATGGCCGGTGATAGAAATTGACTCCAATAGCACGAATGGTAATGTACACTGAAGAGGTTCGAATGGTGAGGACTGAGCCGCTCTCCTTGTTTCAGCCTATATGACGAGCACGTGATGTTCGTGTGATTTCTCAACCAACATGCATTTCGTGCTGGTAGAGTTTCACAATTGGTTCAATTTAACGCACTATAAAGATGGAATTTTAGTCTGCACTGTTTACAACACAGCGTAAACCCAAAGCGATGCAAATGACAGTAATTTCCTTTACAATTTCGAATTACATTTTCTCGGCTAAAGCAATACTTAACTGGATGAAACTTTACAAGATTACCAAGTTAAGTACAAATCAGAGCTGGAAAAAATATCCAGTATGGTTTCTAATTAAGCTGCCATAAACCCGGGGTAAGTGTTTAATCATCATAAAAAATAGTTCTTGTTGCGCTGGGGCTTGCAGGAGGGCGAGACGAACTTGTGGGTCTTCTTTTGTTTTTTACTTTAACCTTCCTCTTCGATAGCATCAGCGCCTAAAGAAAAAAATAAGTGAACTTACGATGAAATTTCGAGAAGTGTTCGATGGCCGTTTGGGTTCTAGCAATATTTTCTGAACTCTCCAAAGAATTCTGAACCAAAGTCGTCCGGTTATAAACGTTTTATTGAATTCTTGGATGTAAACGTTGACAAAAAAAATAATATTAAAAAGTTTCTCAGGTAAAAAGATAAAACTAAATTGATTTTTCGAAATGTTCTTGGTGCATTTTTAACACTGAGATATGCGAGTCCAATCACAAGCCTTTCATTTTCCCCAAAGAGTAATCTTTTACAGCGTCGTTACACAGTAAATACCTGTGTTAGTATGGGCCGTACAATCACATTTCCAGGAGGCTGCATCCAAGGTTCACCATCTATTTGTACGGGCATCTCTGATTTTAATTTGATGTTGATCTGTAATGAAGTAAAAATAATTGTCATCAATTAAAAAAAAGCATTGAAGCGGATGAATGAAGAGGGTACATTTCTAAAGAAATTGTGGTTCTGCGTCGGTGTGGGGGGGGGGGGGGGAGGGAAGGGGTGGTGAGGGAAGGGGTGGTATTACATGATAGTTTTTTATCAACTGATTTTATAAAGTAAATATGCAGAAAAAAATGACGCTACGCCACTGGTGGGAACAGAGTAACGTGAAAAACAGAAATTACAAGAGAATAGTACGAGGATAATCAACTTATGGCTTCATTATGTTATTTACTGGATTACAACCAGACATACATACCTGGGCTCCCTGTGCTAGCCGAATACCAGTCCTGATTCCACTTTGAATCTGACCCTTTTAATAAAGAATTCGTCTCAATTAAGAACTAAGGCACCATTTTTATCGCTAAATAAAAACGTTTCTTATGCAAATACTTAAGAAGAAAGGAAAAGGCAGGATACAAAAATTGTGGCAGTTGTAGAAAAAAATACGCGGAGCAGATTGGAGAGAACAGTATGGTGCATATGCCTACTGATGTTAGGGTGTGAAGGGTAAAGATGGTGGTGATTCTGACTCACTAGGTGCATTACTCCCTGAAGTCCAACCACCTCGACAAGACCGTCACAGTGACAAGCTGGGGAATGACCCTGCAAAAAGATTCAAGCAATTTCAATTGTGTGAGGAAAAGGAATCCGGGATTGCATTTATTTCGTTTAACTTCGCTTTGCGATTGGTCCAGATAATTCAAGCCACTCTCCGAACCAATCACATGCATAACTAAAACCAACAGTGGTTTGGTCATTTGCTACTTCCCGCGCTATTGGCGGTTTGGACAATTCTACTCTTCGCACTTATTGGCTTCTTTATAGCTAATGCGCTGAATCTTTGAGCCTTTTCCAGACCTCCTCTTCTAGGGAGAACATGTCATGGTTATTTTATCAGTTGTTTGGTGCTAAGAATATGAGCAGATATCACCGCTTAATTCATGAAGTACTACATACATCTTCTTTGTCTGGTCCCCATGCATCTGTGCCTGCTCCCCAACTGGCCGGAAAACAAATTTAAAAAAAAAGTTAAAGCGCAAAATTTATACAAAAGAACAAAAGACTTTACAAGCAACGAAGTGATAATCGCAGGTCAGCTGCTATCAAAGCAATCTCAGAAAAGAAGCCTTAAAAATTCAGACTTCGACTAGAATCGAACCCGGGCCTCCCAGATAATAGTTGGGGACTGCTGCGAAGCCACGTGATGTAAGTGAGACAAATTTTGAAAGGTTGTTCGTTCCCGTAAAGGAATCAGATCATAATTATATGAAACAAATAATGTTGACCTACACGAATCATACTTTCACCGGGGATAAAAACTGTGCAGCTTAAAATTACTTGTTGAAGCCGATGTTCAGCGATTTTCTTGCAACTAAATTGAAAATCTAACCACTGCAAAATTAATTCGAATTAATTTGATTGACCTCAATTTCCAGCTTTTACTTACCTGCCTATGTTCAGAATTACAATTCCTTCTAGTGTTGGTAAGTCAAGTTTTTTGCCATCAATCTGCAGCGAAAAGGAAGTAAATAAGATACTGGTCTCTAGAAAGTTAAAGAGGACGAAAGGCAAACAAGCACCGCAAAACGCCAAAACAAAACGCTCAGGTGTGATTGGGGCATGAAATAAAAAATTGTGCAACTGATATACATGCAATCATTAAGAGTTGAATACAACTGACAGACGATGATGATTTGGACCAACACCCGATGCTAAGAAAGTTAATTCTGATACAGGGGTTTCAATAACCTTTTTCTATAAGCAGCTGTCGATGGTAAAATAGGCGGCTGTGGCCGAAAAGGGGCAGTATGGTGAAACCCAAACATGAGCCCGCTGGCAGGGTAAACAAAAGGCAATAAGACGTCTTATAGTCAGTGGTACACCCCTTTTATTGTGATCAGCCATTCAATACCATCGTTCTACAGATTAATCACCTCTATTTCGACCTCTTGGGTAAATGTCCGCGAGTAGCCTTTGACCATTTTCTTTATACCTGCTCTAAAGTAAACCCCTTTGTTATGAAGCCTGAAACAAAAAGAAACCAAAAAAAAAAAGGGGAACTAGAGTTTAAACACAGTCGCACTAACAATAAATTGCAAAACACAAAGTCGGGGGTTTTTCAACCTATCCCTTTTCAAAAGAGCTTTCAACGGAGGTTAAAATTTATCCGGAGTTTGAGCATATTAAACGCCTTAAAGATGAAACAACAGTACATCTCAGAAGACTATGGAACCTTTGTTACCATCCAATGGCTTTCGCAATCAACACTCTTTTTCTTCAATCGAATGTACTACGACTAATTTTGTAACCTTTAAATTTACTCCTTTGTATCCTCACCTGCTATGAAATTTATCAGGTGCTTCCTCCCTCTGAAGATGAAAATCTAAACAATGCTCAGCTCCAATTCCGATGCCAAAGTAATTATTCATGGTAAAAATACTAGGATCGTCTTCTCTTCCTCCCATCGAGCCAAGCACACTGTCGTTTGACATTGTATCAGGAACATTAGTGTCCGCTGAGTCAAACATTACACACCATCTATCAAGAAACACTTGATCAACGGCCATGAGAAGCGATACAGGACTCTCGCCACCAGAGTAACCACCTCCCGTATGGAGAACACGAGAGAGATCGTTACCTGTAAATTGAGAATCTCGTTCAATTTCCCACTCATTTTCTAGCTGCTATAGAAATCACTAGAGAGATGAATACATGTAAGCTGGGAATCTCATTCAATTTCCCACTCATTACCTTGCTACTATAGAAATCACGAGAGAGATTCATTTATACGAGAGTCTCATTCAATTTCCCACCCATTCTCTTTTCACTTTGCTATACCACCCGAAACGGCAGCTTTTCAAAATACGCTACAACGGTTTTTCTACTAATTTAAACCTCTGCTATTAATGGTAACTTGAAAATGCATATAATTACCGTATAGAGTTCCAGACTTTCAGTAATCAATACTACTTGATTTACTTTCAAATACTACAAACTTTTCAGGCCTAAAAGGGAAAATCTGCATGACTTTCCAGGGTCTCTATCGCTTAGAAAACACGAATGACTAAGTCATGATTAGTTTCAGATTTCCATCTCATTGACCAAGTTTGTCGAACGAGTCTTGAAATCTATGACATATCGCAGAAAAACAAAACGTACAAAGGTACTTTTGACTCTGGAAATAAATTTTCTTTAAATCGTGGGGAACACGAATACTTTGGAAAAAATCCACTTACCAATGCCAAGAGGAAGAACTGCTGATGCAGGTAGCTTACACTTTATCTCTTGAACAACATCATCCAAACATGACAGCACCCAGCCAACTGTGCCATCACCACCACAGATCAAGACACGAAAATCAGAAATAGATCTGAAAGCATAAACTCTGAAACAAAGATAAAAATCGATTCATATTTTAGATATTCAGAGATTTAAAGACGATGGGACAAAGCTGACAGAAGAAGACAAAGCTTATAGTTTTGAGTATAGAATAGCTGTAAATGATTAATTTGGGAAGCAACCTATACAACAAAATATAAATCGCTCTTCTGCAGGACAACGTCATATAAGGAAAACTAACCGCCATGCCTTTTTTGGACTAAAAATTTTACATCAATCTTTACCACTTCTTTGCTTGTTCCCCCTTGAAAGCGAGGCTTGGGGGGGAAACATTGGGTTATCTCATGTAAATATAGGTATCGCCCTTTAAAGGGTGCAATCTGCATTGGAAAGATTCTGCACCCACCCATATCTGCACTATGGCTTGATTAGCTTGGCCTTGGTCAATTCTCGTGGACACAAGAGTCTAAGGAGATAGTTCTTACTAAGTAAACAACTTCTGTGTAACCTCAACAAATTCGGGTGGGAATTCGTCTTGATATGTAGGGGGAGCGAGTTTAACATACCCTGATAATGGGCCTCCCTCTAAGAGGCTGTACACCTGATTAGGGTTGAGCAGTCTCTGGAAAGCTGTGAAAATGTCCGCCCCCTGACCGCCACCACTTTTGGAGTTTACCAGTACTAGAAGGGGTTGGCTTCCAGGGGGGAACAGTCCAGGCTATAGGGAATAACAAAAAAATCAAAATAGGCATAACTCCTTAACTGTAGGAAGAGAATACCGATATGCAAGAAACAGAAATCTTGATTCCAGTCAGTCTTTTTCAGTTCATCTGTTTTTTAAAGTACTTCTAGGAAATGCTCTACAGAAAGAACACAGAATTCGCTTTATACTTCCCATGGGCACTGCCAGTGATATAATAATGTGTCTTAATTATTAGATACATGAACTGAGCTCTAGGATTACTAGTAACTCACCACAACTTGAAAACACACTTTTCACCTCACAAAATTCCATGGCTACAAAACAATTACAAGAAAAAAGATGAGAACAACCAAAAGCCTCCCTTTGAGTATTTTAATGCGTAAAATATTAGGTCGCCAAGGTGTCGTCAATCTTGTTACCAGGGTCACTGTCACTCTTAAATAGCTGAATGGACATGGCAGATGGTCAGGGAAATGAGGACTCAGGAAACGTACATTAGCCCCTCGTAAAACAAAGATACTTATTTAGAAGCATCTAAAAAACAAACAAAACCGAACTTACTTTCTCCTAGAATGTTGCCAATCAAAATTTTGTATTTGCTCGTGTCAAGGCCAACTGGGAGACTACCAATGCATATGCATAAACTGCCCAAGGGTTCTATGTTTTGCCTCAGGTAGAATCTTGTGAGTTTCATTTTCCTTACAGACTTCTGCAAAGAAAAGAAGTACATTAATTTTTATAAGGAGTCTAACACCTTCAGATGAATATAAGATCTATTATTTATCATTAAAAATCACCTTGCAGTTATCAAAGGAAGTTAATGACAAAATGGGCGCAAAGACATGAAACTATGGAAAGCAAAGTTGTCACCACCTTACCACCATATTCAATGGCTATAACTTAAAAATAAGAAAAGTGGAAGGCAAAAAGGCAGAGGAGCCCCTCACCCAGATAATTAACCCTTTACACCCAAAGATCAGTGTGCATATTCTCCGTGCTGTTTTCTATACATTTCCTACGGTGCTGACATGGAGATTTTGCTTAACAATCAAGAGCGCTGGTATTTGTTGATCATTATTTAATTCTCATGACCTTAATGTTTGATTCAGGGGTGATACTGTAAGGAGAAATTAGATGTTGGTCAGTCTAAGGGGTAAAAGGGTCAAACTATTATACTGTTTAATACTACATAACTACATCTACTGTTGACTTACTACGTGAGAGGTTGATGATTCTATGCTAGCTTCTGTCCTTCAAATGACAACCAATAGATTTTCCAAATGTACTTCCTATTAGTTTTTATTTACAAAATTATATTACATTATGATTTGTGTATTGGTAAACAAACATTAAACTGTTTGTCTCATGATGTCAGAGTCAGGCTTATTGATCGATCAACATCTATCTAATCCATCAACACCTTCATCACGTGTCGAGGTCAAAAGTTGATATGTCACTATTTGTAGCACCTTGGTTTGTAATTATTGGTGGGTTATAGCTTGCTGTCATTGGAGTATTTCAATACTCATTAATTATTCCAATTAATTATTAATTAATTGTTACTGATCAGCTGTTATGCTTTTTGATAGTAAGCATTTCAATTCCATCATCTCTATTGACGTATTAGATTTGTGTATAAGTTGAACAGTTAAAGTTAATATCTAACCCTCTAACACCTTGAGTGTTGTACTATGAATATTGACAAGTTTTCAAGCAGAAAGCTAATGAGAAGACAGGTCCTTAATGGTCGGCTAATGGTCGAATAAATGAATATTAGGTTATATTGTTTGATTCAGTATCAAATTTTCATGGCTGAAAATATAAATATGTATCAATCACACAATGCAGTGGACTGATACGTTGATTTTGCAAGTACAGTGTATAGAGGCCATCTGATTACATCAATCAGAAATATAAAACTATGTAAAACCATACTATGTAAACTTGACATCATTTGATTCCTTATCCACTTACCAAGAGACAATATGCAGACCTCCTTCCCTGGAGAGTTTAAGTGAGATGTGTCTTTGTATTGCCTTCTTTAAGTGATGCACTGTCGCATTTTGGATGACAACTACAGCTGGAAGTTTATTAAAAGGCATATAAAATTATATATATATATATATATATATATATATATATACATATATATATATATAATTTGCACAATGGAGAATGTGCTTCCGTTTTCAACGCTTTATTAAAGACCCGACGCGTTTCGGCATTTGCCTTCCTCAGGGGCCTTAACATGCAATTGTTACAGAGTCGTAATTCTTTCTAATTGGTAAACAGTTTTAAAACCTTTATAACGTATGTTATAAACAATTTATGTACCTAAAACTTTATAAAGGTTTTCGCGTAAAAGCTTTATCCAGTTCTTTTGTTTAGTCCATATGGCTGAAAGGAGTTTAATGTTCTTTGCCAAAAAATCTCTCTTTCTCTAAGAACTTCTTTCTTTTTGTCAGTCTCTAAATGATCTTTTCGGATTTGCTCTATAATGGTTATGGTAACATTATTGTTAAAGTCGTGAGTTCGTTTGTTATGTAAAAAGTGTTCCGTGAGTTCGCAGCTACTCACTCCCTTTTTAATATGGTTTCTGTGATTGTTTAACCGTAGGTTAAATGCAGTTTCGCTTTTACCAATGTATTGAAGTTTGCAAATGTTGCACTCGATTATGTAAATGATCCATGACGATTGGCAGTCCACTGTATGAAATATGGTATAGGTCTTGTTGTTATTGGGACTGGTGAAAGTTGTGGTCTGGTTGATCTTTTTACACCAACTACACTTCGTTCTTTCACATGCTCTACATCCCTTTGGTATCAAATTCTGAGGTGTTTCATTTACAAATCTTGAACGAACAAGTCTGTCTCGTAGACTTTTCGGTCGTCGGTAAGCTACTAAAGGTGGCTTGTTGAAGATGAGTGATAATGTTTCTTTTGATTTGAGAAAGTTCCAATTTCGTTTAGCAATTTCTGCAATAAATGTGGTATATATATATATATAAAAAGAGTGGATCTTCCACTATGTTCCCCAAATTTTTTCACCAAAGAGAGCCATCACTTCTAGATGCGATAGAGAGTCAATCTTTTCCTCCGATTCTCTGGGCTCTCTTCGTCCGCCATATTGAGTTGAGGTTCATACCCAGGCTTTCTCGAAGTGCAAGAAGAGTGCGCCTGCCTCCGCTTGCCACGATTAGATTACAGCCGACATTTCAGTACACTCAAAGATCGCGTAAATTGGATAATGATCTCCAATGAAGAACAACTTAAGATTGTTGTTCTTCTGTGGTACTTTTGTTTTTCATGTGGGTATGCTGCTGGAGCCAAAAAGAAGAAGGATCTATAAACTATTGTTGAGGTATGTGAAGAGATTGAAATCTCAGCCAAGCTTCTTGCGCTAAAATTACTGGTAGTATTTCTTTGTGATCGATCGAGTGCTAATTTCTGCAATTTTGAATTTGGATTTTATCTTTCTTCGAAAAAAAAAGCGAGCATTTATAAAGTCTGTGAAATTGGTATTATTTGAGGGAAAATTCACGAAATTTGTCGCGATAATAACCTACCCGCGCGGATTTTGTTATGCAGTCGAGAAAATTAGAAACTTTGCATACGTACGGTACGTACGGGAGGACTTTGGGTGAACTTTATGGCAAAATATGTAATACTGAAAAAAAATCCATATTGGATTGTTAGCCAAAAGTGGCTAAGCTAGAGGTTGTTGTTGAAATATCGATTAAACTGTTGATATGTATTGTGTATGCCAGATGATAACACTTCTGTGGTAAATGTGAACGAGAAGATTAGTCCTTCGAAAGAGAAGGCGAAAGATACTAAAATATCACGCGATTTTTTTTTTTGTCCTTTTATCGCGGTATTTCAATTCATCGATATTCAAAATAATAGTTTTTCAAGCGCTCCTCATGGAGAAAAAGTGGAAAATTAAATAACTAAGAACATTTTTGCTTTTTTTGTTCAAATATATGCACACTACATAATACCCTTGCGAAATGGCTTTTGGAATTCCTAGGAATTGCTAGGAAAATCCTAGGAATTCCTAGGAATTTATTCCTAGGAATTCCTAGGAATTCCTAGGGATTCCTAGGAATAAAGGTGTGAATTTTCACGGTAAATTCGGACTGGGAATTCCTAGGAATTCCTAGGAATTCCCAACCATAACAACTCTGGTTCAAAAAAACTTGAAATTCCTAGAAATTCCCAGAAATTCCCAGAAATTCCCAGAAATTCCAAGTTTATAGCCAACAGGACTTGGAATTCCTAGGAATTCCTACGAATTCCAACTCAGAGAACCAATGACTTTCCCTGAAAAGCTGTAAATCTAAAAAATTCCTAGGAATTTCTGGGAATTTCTGGGAATTTCTAGGAATTTTTGGGAATTTTTAGGAATGTTTAAGAATTACTGGGAATTTTAAGCAAACATTTGAGGCTAATGATATAAAATAAATACTTAAAATTAAAAAAACCCGGCTAAAATTCAAGTATTCAATGAAATTTATTTAGAAGCTTAATTAAGGCTTACATGTAAAATATTTTTGATTAATTATTAACATCAATGTGTGGTAATATTAGGATGGAATTTGATTTATTTTTCTTTTCTTGAAAACTTCATACGGATTAATCCTCAATTACAGCTATTCATATAAAATAGTTCTAATCAATCATTAAATTTGGTTTGACACAAATTTTGAATAAAATCTGTTGATTCTTTTCCATAAAATACAATATCTTAAGTTATATTTATACAGTTATATTCTTGGGAGTGAAGGGGCTGATTACAGACAAATAAAATTGATTTTTTGATTAAAACCTTGTTGTAACTGTAACAATAAATTAGAATGAAGTTATCCTAAACTGCAAACTTAGCTGCTGTTTGTACTGTTTGTATTTTTTTTCCTGGGCTCACAATGAGTTGGCCTTGAATGAGGTTGTCAACAAGAACCTTGACCATTTTGTATCTGGATTCCTTGACATCTGAATTTGAAAAAAAATAATATATTAAAATATGTATGTTTAAAGCTCAGACCAGTCTTTTAAGATGGCTATGAGGAAAAGGGCATTCATTGGATTCTCAAATTGAGAAATGTCTGTTATGGAGTTAGTACATCTCTCTCATGGATTTTACTTAAAAAGGGCTGAATACATTATTTTGTTTTTACCAAGGAGGGCTTCTTTATATACTAAGGTTTGTTATGAATCTTGAATGTTCCCAAACGTGACTAGAGGAATCTTGAAACCTTACTGATAGGTTTATTTCATTGTAAAGCATAAGCTTAAGAAACTGCGGCATGCAAGTGACCGATTCGATTCTCAGAAGTATTCTAGTTTCAGCTGCGCCGAGCGTTATGTAAGCTTAATTAAACCCGCTACATTTATTCTTTTATAAGATTTTGATCACAACGAATATCGCAATTTTTACTCACCACAAACTTTCAAAATCGTAGCTTTACAGATGGCCACTCGACCCTTGTTTGTACCGGTCCATGTGTCAACTGTTGTCCCTTCTTTTAACTCCACGGCGCCAACGACTTTCTTCTCTTTTACAACACTCACGCTATTCTCGTTTTCCCATTGAACCACAATAAAAGCTATCTTTAGAAATGTTATATTAAGCAAAACAGTTGAGAAAAGCGATCAACCGATGAAAAGTACATTTAAAGATGAGCGCCAAATGGAGTTTTCTTTGTTTCCGATCACGGGCATGATCACGTGGATCTTTTAGGACTTGTCATTGGCTAGCAAAGTGAATCCGCTGGCTTGCCGATTGCAGTGTTAAGAGAAGCGCCCAACTTTATTCTGACTTCTCCGACCGGTTCTCTGCTTCTAGAAGATGGATAGCTTGGTGATATAAATAAAGATGTGAGCTCACTCTATGTAGAAATAATCGACAAGAATCGATCGTATTACAAATGCACGATTTGTGGCCGAAAGTTGTCGAGGAAACAAAGACTCGAAACTCACTTGAGTTGTGTTAATGGCAAAGGTGAGAAATAACACAAGCCAATCACAGTTTTGAATGCGACTACAAATCGTCTTTTACCCTCATATTTATAAAAGAAGGATACCACATTCGGAAGTGTAAGAGATACATAGATGATCCCAGTGTACCAGTACCTAAATCTACCAAGCTTGACCGTAGCAAGCGTTCAGCAACGCGTTCCAACACCGCCATCTCGATTCCTCAGTCAGTCGTTTCCACTGAACTTAAAGCAGTATTGACAACAGAGTAGAGTGCGTCTTACAAAGGAGAAACATTTGTACAAGAGACAGGAGTAGCTATATGCGATTACAGAGGTGCGTTGGAACTCTGGTCCACAAATAGTTATGCACTGCCCGAAGTATAAAACAATTTTGTTGATAGCTGACAGACAGAAAAGAACAACAAGTAAACTTAAGAGCTGTTATTATTGAAGTATGACTAGCACTTTTCATTTTTATATAAAGAAGGACTTGTAATTTGCACCAAAAATAAAAAGATGTAATATTTTTTTGGGAGATCCAGTGATTGGGACATTTAAGAAATTAAGTTATGAAAGGAAACTTGGTTGGTACTTCTCACTACTAACAAGTTTTGTTGACAAATATTTTCAGATCAGAGTTTCAAATAAAGTAAATTGAAGACGTCATATAAAAGGTGTTTTTCCTCAAAGGGTACATTGACTACCTCTGTCTTGTCTGCATGCCAAATGTTTGCAAAGTGTGTGGATGATCCACAAGTATTGGAACTCTTACAAAAATGTTTTGTAAGAATAAAAACAGCAAAACAAATTACAGCAATTACTCATGAAAATAGAGCAAAAAACTGAAAAAAAGCAGCAACAACAATCATGAAAAAAGAAAGATTAATTAGGTGTTGAATTTGTTTGTCTAAGGCATGAAATTTCTACTAAAAGTATTGTCAACAAAAAGTCTCTGACAGCATTTGAGGCAACTGAGCTTGACTGTTCCAAGGTTTTGTAACAGAGGCAACCAGTAATGTAGGTTAGGGAAGTAAGATAACAATGTAATTATTGTTAATTATTGTGGAAGTTGGCAATTTCCATTTAACATAACTGACAGCTGGTTCATGAGAAAATCCATATTAATGTAAAGATTTACTAAAACTTAGTTTGAGTAATAAATTTCATGATCGTTAAGTAATAAACGTGTACATGTATGTATATCTCTTGGTAAGTTTTGTATAGCATACCTTTTATTGAGCCAAAGTTTTAAGCCTCTGAAATTACTCTTTTTCTTAAAACCTTCACATTCAAGGTATTGAGAAATTCTTAGAATTTATGTGGACCTCAGGGTATTAAAATTGCCTCAAATTCAATTCCCAGAAATTCCCAAGAGTTCCACACTTCTTAAATTATAGGTAGTTTGTAAAGCTGAGAATTCCTAGGAATTCCTAGGGATTCCAAGTCCTCACAAAACTGGAGTCTTCCTTTCCCAGAAATTCCCTGTAATTCCAAGCTTTTTAAATCAGAGTTAATTTGCATAAGTGGGAATTTTTGAGAATTCCTAGGAATTCCTAGGAATTCCTAGGAATTCCCAGAAATTCCCAGAAATTCCCAGAAAACTGGGAATTCAGTTTGCAAGGGTCATTTGCATAATTGGGAATTTTTTAGAATTCCTAGGAATTCCTAGGAATTCCCAGAAAACTGGGAATTCAGTTCGCAAGGGTAGTCTGGGCTATTTGAGAAGGAGAGTCGCGACAGGTGGTCTAAAGTGATGCTAGAAATTAATAATTTATTACAAATCTCGTCTCCTGGCAGCAGTGATTAGGTTAATATCATGGCTTTGATCTTCTAGTTTACATGAAATATAATTTGTAAGGACTTAAAAGCATAGATCTTATTAGAAATCTGTAGACTGTTCTTCAATAGATGGGTGCAACTGGTTCATATGTGATTCATACAACGTAACTCATACAATGTAACAATGAATTATATTCATACATGTACCAATTCAATAAGCACAAGATTTTAGTTGTAATATGTATTAGTGAAAAAGTATGATTTGTGCATTTCTGAAGAGTAGTTTAAATACCTGACTGTGTATATATTGTTGAATTAAGACAAACAAAATGGAGTTGAGAGGGAAAATTCCTACATTCTCATTAAAAAAACATTCACAAGATTTTTCATTCAAAGTATGGTGTTGAAACTCAGTAGAATATGAGTGACGCAACATGTTAAGAATATTCTCAAAATATTTATACAAAAAAAAAGTACAGGCCACTATAATTTTAGCAAGAAAACATGGTCTGCACAGTAATCTGAATGTTCTCTGATCTGTGATGGCTTTTGGTGTTCTTTTCAATGAACTATTTTATTGCCAAATTTGGAAACTGGTGGGCAATGGACATAATCAAGTAAATTGTGTTAAATTGGATGAGTATTGTAAATACAATTAAGTAAGGGGGCAAAATCAAATAAATTAACTTAAATTCCCTCTTGGGTTTGCACAAAATGCAGTTATTTAATTTCTTAAATTATAGAAACTTTCACACTAATCAGGAAAGAATGCAAAAATGAAGACTAATTAATCTACTAGGTGAAATTTAGAGTTTTTAATTCTTTTTCAGTTTAGAAGCTTCTAGTAGAGCTAGTAAATATGAGATCATTATCTGTCTGTACTTGTTTGGTTTTATATCAGAAATCTCAGTCCTTGAATATTTTAACTGCTGACTTGTGCATAATTACCATATGGACAGACTTTCATGAAGTATTCTATATAAAATCATATGATCTTTCTATTTCAGTACAAGCCTGCTACATGTGAGGACAAAGCAGATAATGGCGACATTGTGTCTGTTCACTATACAGTATGTACATATATGACTTTCATGTTGTCTGCTTCTTACTTGAAAGCATTACAGTGAATTCCTAAGGAAAGGATGTTCTCACATCCTTACATTTTTCAAGCCAGAAATTTGAACCAAAATTGTTTTAATCACTTGGGTGCCAACATGTTATCAGTAAATAGAATTTGGCATCCTCTCCCATTAGCTTTCTATTATCATTTTAAATTAGACTGCCTAAACAAAAAGACAAAAATAAACCGTCAAAATAAAAAATAAAAAAACAACAACAACAACAGCACAGAGTAAACACCAAAAAAAAGTAAAAACCTGTTCTCAATTCTTATTAAAGATGTAGCTATTGCAAATGTTTGAATTTCCTTAATTTGTCAATGAACTTTTTTAGGGTACACTGGTGAATGGACAAATGTTCGACTCATCCCTGGCAAAAGGAAGGGAGCCACTTGAGTTCCAGTTGGGCAAACGGAAGGTTATCAAAGGTAACTTGCTCCAGGCCTTGTTGATTATTTTGCAATACTATCAGGGTGATTTAGTTTTGGATTCATAAATTAAGCCATTAATCCAAAGTTATCAGTCAACTGCTCTCTATAGCAAAAAAAAAAATTTTAAATCATGAGCTGATGAGAACACAGTTTAGCAACAATATATAAAGCATGAGAACACTCAAGAGAGCATTTGACTGGCAATTGGTTTTTTTTAAAATCTGATTTGTTGAGAATATGGAGCAACTGTTGTTGGCCAATCGCATAGAAACTTGAAGTGAAACCATAAAATTAACACTGGTGAAAAACCTCACAGGATCTTTGAGGATCTTCAAGGATTGACAAAGACCTGCCAAAGATCCTTAAGGACAAGGATCTTTAAAAGATCTTTAAAGGATCTGTAAAAGATCCTCAAAGATCTTTGTAAGCAAAAACGTTTGTCAAGATCCTCAAGGATTTGATAAAGATCCTCAAAGGATATTACAAAGATCCTCATAAGGATCCTCGCAAAGATCCTTTCAAGGATCCTTTCAAGATCTTTGTAAGGATCCCTAAGGATTTAATCAGGATCTTGCAAGGATCCTAGTCAAGATCTTTGCAGGATCTTTTTGAGGATCTTTCAAGATCCTCAAGGATTTAATGAGACCTTCCAAAGATCCTTTCAAGGATCCTATTAAGATCTTTGCAAGGATCGTTAAGGATTTGATCAGGATCTTACAAGGATCCTACTCAAGATCTTTGCAAGCTCTTATCAAGGATCCTTCAAGATCCTCAAGGATTTAATGAGGATCTTTTAAAGACCTACAAAAGATCCTTTCAAGGATCCTGTAAAGATCTTTGCCAGGATCCTTAGGAATTTGATCAGGATCTTACAAGGTTCCTTAAGTCAAGATCTTTGCAGGATCTTTTCAAGGATCCTTCAGGATCCTCAAGGATTTAATGAGGATCTTTTAAAGACCTTCAAAAGCACCTTTCAGGGATGCTGCTAAGATCTTTGCTAAGATCCTTAAGAATTTGATCAGGAGTTACAAGGATCCTAGTCAAGATCTTTGCACGATCTGTTCTACAATCCTTCAAGATCCTCAAGGAATTGAAAAGGATCTTCCAGATATCTTTAAAAGATTCATTTCATGATTTTGTACAGCTCTTTGCAAGGATCCTTTTTGAATTTGATGTGGATAATTTAAACACAACAAGGAATTTTCGCAGAAAATTATTGTGCAATAAGTGTAATGAAGGTTACCGCATAGCAACGCCATGCTTGAGGCTTTAGGGAAACTTTGTGACAACTGACATGACATTAAATAGGGTTTTGCATTATGGGATAGGAATTTATACGCGCCGAGATCTTTAACGGTCGCATAAAAACATAAGAAGCTCGTTGTTACGGCAAATATCATCGACAGTGGTCGGAACTAAAGGGAAAATGTACACAGAAATAAAAGTAAAGGAAAGGCGTTTTCTGGAGTTCAGAAACAAGCGAAAAGAGAGACAGAAACAACCGCAATCGTCAATCAAACTCCAAGCAGGTCTCGCGATTGCTCTGACTCTGAGGCTGAATGAAAAGAATTCATTGGTACTTCTGGAAAGAAAATGAAGAAACCATCCTCGCCTAATGATTCTTGCTCTGACCTCTTGGAGAGTGAGGATGCAAATGATGTGTTACAGGGACAAGGATACATGCTTATCGATCTAGAGAGATTCTCCTCGACGCTCACTGAAGGACATGTTTCTGAAGAAGGTGTGAATTTACTTGGTTCTGTGTAACCAATTTAAAAAGCTCTTTTAGAGGTTGTCATATGAATTCCCTAAAACACTTATTTTGTATCTCAGGATGTATTAGTTCAATTAATCTGAAGTTTTCAGGGCTGTATCCTCTTACTGAGTTGAGTTGGATAAGCTGACAGTTTCTCCATAAGCTGAATTTTAAGTAAGATATTGTGGAATAAATCACCTAATAATCTCGGTGAACTTTGAACGGGCACTGTGCCCATAATATAAACGACTCCAAAAGTTCCTCAGCTCATCCAAAAGAACGACCCTAGTACTTTGTTTTGACACTAAAAACACTTGATTTCATGCAATCTTTGTGCAGTTATCTTTTCTCAAGTATACCTAGGTTTTTCACAAATGGACAAATTGATCTGATGTCAAATAACAAATTAGTTTAGGGCAACATATTAGTTATATTCAGTATGTGTGATTCCTAAGCTTTCCTTTGGTATATAGGTTAATATGGTTCAGAAATATAGTCATTGAAGTACTCTTGTTTGCCTTTTTTTCATGTTTACCCCCTCTGTAAGAGTAGTCTGAGTCTGGTCATAGTCTAGTCCTAGACAAGTTTAACACATATATTTTGGTCTTCTTATCTTTGAGCTGGACTGTTGCCGTTTTTTTTGGAAAATGAAAATCTTAGTACTAACCTAAAGTCTGAACAGAAATAGCGTAGAAGTAGTCCTACTAGAAGAGGATGGGTAATTCTCGTTTAGCAATAAAAAAAGTTTTATCTTCATTTTTTTATGTTTGGTTCAATTTTTCTTTTTAACTTAGTATGAGGATTAAAGTATGCTTATTTTCTTGTTAAAATTTCGAAGGTTCTATAACATTCTTGCTAAGATCTTCAACGATCTTCCATTTCCTTGCCAGGATCTTCAAGGATCACTGACATTCTTGTCAAGATCTTTAAGGATCTTCAAATCTCTTGCAAAGATCTTTTATTTGGCTGTCAAAATCTTCAAGGATCTTTCTTTTTTTTGCCAGGATCTTCAAAGATTTTTCAATTTCTTGCCAAGATCTTTAAGGGTCTTTTATTTTCTTTCCAAGATCTTTAAGGATCTTCAAAATTTTCAACAAGATCCTTGAAGATCTTGGTAAGAAAATGAGAGATCCTCAAAGATCTTAACAAGAATTTGGAAGATCCTCAAAGAATTTTCAAAGATCTTTAAAGGATCTTCAAAGTTCATGTAGAGATCTTTGAAGATCCAGACAAGATCTTCAAGGATCTTGACAGGAAAATGAAAGATCCTTAAAGATCTTGGCAAGAAAGTCAAAGATCCTCGAAGACCTTGGCAAGAAAATCAAAGATCCTTGAAGATCTTGGCAAGAAAATCAAAGATCCTTGAAGATCTTGGCAAGAAAATCAAAGATCCCTGAAGATCTTGGCAAGAAAATCAAAGATCCTTGAGGATCTTGGCAAGAAAATGAAGGATCCTTGAAGATCTTAACAAGAATTTTGAAGATCCTCATGAAGATCCTCAAGAGGATCCTCAAAGGTCCTCATGAAGATCTTGTAAGATCCTTAAAGATCCTTGAAAGATTTTCACCAGGGAAACTTGGTTACTGTCAATACTTATACTTAGTTAAATGAAAAAAATTGTTTTAATTGCAATATTTTGACTTCTTTTACTATCTGGTTTCTGATTCTTTTTTAAAAGCTCCTAGTTAAAACAATTTTAGAGATGCTATGATATCCCAATTCTTCATTTCATGTAAATGAAGTAATCTCTTGACTTATAATATGTGAATTATTTAGCTACTAGAGTTTTACTTACAACTATGTGACGCTTTGTTGGTGATGTATACATACATAGTGAGGTATAAAAATTATAAGGAGGAAACATTAAAAGCTAAACTAGAAAGGAACCATTGTCCTCAGTCAAGTGTTCTGGTGAATTTGATTATATGAGGTTACCTTTTGTCATATCTAATGTTGTGAGCATAATAATTTTTGAAAATAAAAACCAGTGTAATTACTGTATAGTGATTTTAGATATATGAAATTCATATATTTGCACTGCGATGAAGAAACAAATTTAGGAGATCCTTGCAGCTAAGGACACTACTGAACTAGTGGTTGAAAATGGGACCTGAGAAAAATTCAGGCCTGTATGGGATTTGAACCCATGACCTCTGCGATACCAGTGCAGCGCTCTACCAACTGAGCTAACAAGCCAACTGGGAGCTGGTCAATATGTTGGGTCCAAATAAGCCATCCAGGTGATGAATAATAATGACTTCCAATATTTTGAGTTCTTCTTTTGCCTGGCTGGTAATACTTTTTTTAAAAAGCTCTCAGTTAAAGCCCTTTAAGAGATGTTAAGATTTCCCAAATTTTGATTTTATGTGAACTGCAGTGACAGAAAGTTCACCACTTTACAAGTAATTGCCACCTTAACTTTTTCACTTATTTCTGTAATTTTTTTTTTACAGGTTGGGAGATGGGTATAACGGGAATGTGCATAGGGTAAGTTTTAGAAATACAACAGTATGTGATAAAAAACACAATGTCAAATATTTTCATTATGAGCAGATTTTCATGATTAGCAATTAGTGCCATTGAGGAGGGGACTTCTTCTAAAGTGGGGCTTAGCTTAGCAGGATTTCCTCAAGTGAAAAAAAATACCTGCTTAAAATTTTACTTCTAATTATGCGACAAGTTGGGCTGCAAAAAATCATGCCCATGGATGGATACTATTTTCCAAGTTCTATCCATTTGAAATAAGCTATTTGCAAACAATTAACTGACAACAAGATTGGCATGGCAACTTTTAAGTAAAACTTCCTTTTGGGCTTCATAGCCCCTTACTGTCTTAACTGCCTTTCTCATTCCTCTTTTCACATTGTTTATTCTCGACAAATAAATTCAAAAACCCCTTTTGATTGATCATTTTTGTGGCTCCTTCAAATGAGTTTAAAGAAGCAGTGCTCAGGCTGATATTTTTCAACAGTCCTCGATTCTACTTTTTCTCTTTTGCAGTGAAAAAAGAAAATTGATCATCCCTCCTCACCTAGGGTACGGAGCTCATGGAATTCAGAATGTTATTCCTCGTAAGTAAATGTTGATTGTAAAAATGACCATGGGGGAACTAAGGGGGCCTATAAATACAGAAAATTGTCCAAGCACAAGTGCAAGTCCTGATTTATGACACAAGTGATATTTGGGAAGTTTACTTAACCCTTTCACTCCCAAGATCTGATCGTTAATTCTCCCCTGTAGCTGCTACACATTTCCTTATAAATTAGTTGTGAGAACTTGATGCTAGATCAAGATAGCAGCTTCTACCTGATAAGTTTGAATATTCTCATTACCTGTTTGCTGAAGAATGTATGGATATTGTAGGGAGAAGTTTTATTTTAGTCACTTCTGGGAGTTAAAGGGTTAATTGAACTTGGACGACCAAAACATTTCAGAATGTCACAAGCAGCCATTAATCATTAAATGCAAAAGCAGTTTGTGTGATTTTTGATTTTTAAGTCATTTTTCAAATCTCTTTGTATGTCCTCAGTCACACATTACTTAGAATAAGAAATTTCTAACGAGTTGGAAAATTCTCATATTTTCTTTGTAATGGCAATTTGATAAAATAATTATGACATTTCAACCAAGTTTAAAGTTTTTTGAAATGTTTAGAACTTAGCATTTTTTGTTTGTCTTTAATTCTGAGCACATGCAATATGTAAATCCTGTGTTGCAAGCTAGAACTTATTTTATTGAGCATGAGTCATTGACCAATCATGAACAAGATATCTATTGGATATGTGGTAATAGCCAAATAGGGAAAAATTTTCTTTTAAATTTCTTGTTATAACACAGAATGGGAATGGTTAAGAAGCCTTTCCTTTTCGCTCTCCTAGCAAGATTTCTGCGCAGCCCCATTGTTCACTATGCAGATAGTTTATGGATAAAAAAAAAATAATGGCAGAAACAATATTTTGCCTTTAGGACTACAACTTTTATTTGTTTTAGAATAGTATGGGGTTATGAAGAAATCTTTCTGCTAATCATGATATTAATATCATTCTACGTTACTGAATAAAAAGCAAATCCTAACATTTTCTTATTTTTGCTTTATTCTCACATAGCCGACTCTGTACTTATTTTTACCACCGAGCTCATGTCCATTAAGAGGAAGTCGCTGTTCGATCCAAAGTTATTGCTGCAAATAGGATTTTGGCCGCTCCTGGCTGGAGTGATTTTGTACTATCTGTATAGAAAGGCATCTAAGAAATCTGGCAAGCCTGAAACAAAGTCGAGCAAGAAAAATAAAAGGAAGTAATAAAACTGTGAACCTTTTTAGTAATGAGGTTATTCGTAAATGATATCAGAGTATGCCTCTTTCTCGGCATCAGTTGACTATGACACGATTTGATACCCTAATTTTGGAAACTTTCCATGCGCAACGCTTAAAAATTCGTCGACCACTCTGGAGCAATCAGCATAGAAACCAAAACTCGGTTAGTGACTGATAAAGGTGACAATTAACCCTTTAACTCCCAAGATCTGATTGTCAATTCTCCCCTCTAGCTACTACACATTTCCTTGTTAATTGATTACGAGAATTAGGTGTTTAATCAAGGAAATAAATTGTATCTGATGAGTCTGAATGTTCTCATTACCTGTTTGCTGTATAATATATGGATACTAGAGGAGAAGTTACTTGGTAATCACTTCAGGGAGTCAAAGGGTTAAAGTACATTGCCTGAAGCGCGGGCGAACGCGACTGACCAAGTCGCGATTAGCTTTTAATTTAGATTTGATTGGTTGACAGGATGTGCGAGTTTTCTGGACCAATCACAGAGCGCAGTAAAGCAAACCCAGAACGAACTTGGCTTGCTTTTGACACTTCACACTTACTTTAGAAAGCGAAGATTGCTCTACATTTTCTTAAGAACCAGTCAATGATCTATCGAAAAGTATTGTCCGCCTCTATTTACGATTATTCAAAGGTAATGCTACTCACTAAAGGACATGGAAAGTCACAGTTAGTAGAATTTGTTCGTTTGCTCGTAATGGCGCTTCTACATCTTATCTCTCTTCTCATGGTTAACTGAAGAGATAACTTTACAAGAAATGAGGGCATTTAATTCAGCTTTCGCTCCCTGAATTCTTTCGGTTTCTGATGTGGAAGCCCCAATTGAAAGAACTTACCGAAATTTTAGTTTAGAAGAACTCATAACTATGCTTAAATTTTGTTCACCGAAAAAATTAGGAGAATCCAGGCATTAAATGACTGAACGTGAGGATTATTAATTAAAATGCCAATAAATACCTTTCCAAGTCATTTTGCAAAGGAGTGAAAAATACCTATGGTGTTTAGACCGCGTGTCAAGAGTTATAACCCAATCAATGATATATTTGCGATAACAAATTTGTTTCGAAACCAATTTTACGCAAACAAAGAAAATGATTTGAGGAGTAAAACTTTACATAAGTCATTTGTAAGGTCAACCCTAGTAGTAGTGATCTATGAGAAAGGCCTTAAACACGCTGTCCCCCGCTGGCAAAAAATGGATCTCTACATATAACACAACTCATCACCTGACGGATATCACCCGCTGTGAGCGTGTGTGGGTGTGTGGGTGTGTGAGAGGAGGGGGGGGGGGGGTGGGCGGTAAGGGAAGAAGCGGGACTGCCCGCTCCTAGAACCGATCAGATCACAAAATTGTAAAATACCCCCCCCCCCCCTTCACGAACTGAGAAAAAAAGAGAAAGTGATGGTAAACTATCAACCGGCTGAGAAAGGTCCTTGTGGGGTAAACTTGAAAACCCTGCCCTCTAACGGAGATTTAAACTCTAAGAACCTCCCAGTCGGTAAATAACATATTTATCTTTCCACTGACGGGTCATTTTCAACCCAGGGACATTATATCGCGGAAATAAGTTTCGTTTTCGAGAAGTTGGTAAAAGAAGAAAATGAAAATGTTTTTGAGATGAGATCCGTAGTATTGAATTCTCGGTTCAAAAAAGTAAGTCAGTGTTCATGAAAATAAAAAAAATGTATTTAGGGTAAAAAAATTTGGCATAATTTGGATTTGAAAGTCGAATACTGTTATGACTGAAATAAAAAAAGCGTTTTTTGCCGATGAATAGTCACGTTAGTCATATAATTTAGTCAGTTTATTCAGTTCATTGCAACATTATATAAATTAGTTTTTAAAACTGCTCAAAGAGAAAAGGGAGAAGAAAAAAAAACAAAAACAGATATACCTTATTTCAGTTCCTCTTTTGAGGTAGACATGGACTTAGGAAATTACGTGATGGAAAATTTTGTCTATTTAAAACTCTCAATTTGTTAAAAACAACAGTTGAAACAGCTGTAAAACCCTTTACCCCTGTGTGAATTAATTTTCTTCTGCATATGCGGATAAATGCGATCAGATTCTTACAGAGTAAAGGGACAATCAATATTCAGGTACTAAACATAAGAGCTTCGTTTCTTTCTGTTCTTATTTCATAATAGAGTTTAATTCATCTCTCTCGCTTGCTATACGGTACAAAAGTTAGATTTGAAAGTAGAGAGAATTTTTTTGTTGATAGGAAATAAGCTTCCTAGATGTTGACAGATGGCGATCCTTTCGATGACATCATTTTTGTTATGTTTGCTACCACAATATTTATCCTAAAATATTCTAGCTTCTGAAGTTCTGTAATTCGATCATTTTAGTTTGTTTTCTCTATTTTTGTGATTTTTATGTTATCGTTAGGTGCATTTTCCGCCTTTTTTGAGAAACAAAGGACTCGAAAAAAGTTAAACAAATTAATCGAGTAGTTGATCGACATAGAAAAGAGTCTAAATTCTTCGAAAAACACAAATAGTAGTATCATCCTCGAAATAATAAACAAGAGTGTATGTTTTGTAATTGTATTTTACAATGGAGATTCGAATTTTACTGAAAGGGAAACATATTCCTTGTAAGTTGTTCAAACGTTAATTTGAAAGTCAAATGGCACCTGAGAAAAAAGGCACGAAGAAGTCAGTTTGTGAACGATAAACAATTATATTCACAGAGTAACGGACACAATCTTAAAAAAAATAGTTTACAACTCTTCGATTTTGTGGAGTCTTTCCAGAAGCCTTGTTCAAAAATCTATGTCCTAATGAGAAATTGAAAAATTGCTGAATTAATTATTCTTTTACGTGATATGGAAAGCGCGCAACGCATACAGATCTTTTTTTCTGTCAGTTCTTTGATGATGTGCTGTCTAACAATTATTGCTGTAGAGTGACAAACTGCAATTTCTCTTTCTATCTTCAATATATGATGATATTAAGCAGATTTACTTTGAGAAGAACGAGACCGGTTAAACCACAAAATCGCAAACCCAACATTTCTGCGGCTTTTCTTCATCCAATGATTAAAAAACACTTTTAAATAGTTCCTCGCGACGTTCGCACCATAAATTATGCAAAATAAAACTAGTATATATATATAGATATTGAAACATCTGTTGTTTAAAGGGCAATAGCCTTTCTCTTGCCAAAAAGAACGAATAA
This sequence comes from Pocillopora verrucosa, assembly GCF_036669915.1. Classification (NCBI taxonomy): domain Eukaryota; kingdom Metazoa; phylum Cnidaria; class Anthozoa; order Scleractinia; family Pocilloporidae; genus Pocillopora; species Pocillopora verrucosa. The sequence goes on along the minus strand of NC_089316.1, from coordinate 4,987,099 downwards.
TGACGTTTTTCGAATTCAAGATAAATTTTAAAACAATGAAGAACCTAGTTATTCTATTACGAGCTCTTTTTATCTAAAGGTGGCAAGCCTTCCTTTTTTTAATTGCAAGATACCCACATGTACACAGTCAGTACAGATGTCGATCCTGTTGATGAATATGCTACGTGCTTTACCACAATATAGTTTCTAATATGTCTAAATTATGTTTCCATTCCAAAATCAACTCGATTCCTTTCAGTTTATAACCATAGTATCTGTGAGTTATGCTATAGATGTGCATTCAATTCATCGAAATCTCATTTCCCTCCACCAACATCGTTATATTGTCAAGAAAATTAGTGTTGAGAATTTTGGAAAACGATCAACTCGATCAAATGAAAAATCCAAATGACATCAGAGCACAAACAGGAAGCAGGAAGCTTGTAAATTTATCAGTTGAGTGATGGATAAAAGGATAACTATTTACAGCGCGAGGATTTCAATTTATTTCATCCAAAACTCTAAATGCGTCATCAATATTCTTGCCGAAGAGGTTGGAGAACACCACAAGGGAAAAGAGAAGCACTTTCTTTGTGGGAAGGAAAATTCCAAAAAATTTGTACATTCTTTCTTCCTTACATTAAAAGTGCATGAACATAATATTTACTTTGCGCAACGGTCGGGATTTTGTTCGGCTTTTCCAAAGGAATAAAAATCACCTTTATATTTCATGTTTAGAGGATGAAAAGCGCCAAATATAGTATGGAATATTTTTATCAGTCGCCATGAATTAGCAATAAGTTTATCAATGATTCATCTCCTAACTGAATTCTAACTAAGCTCAGTGATCACATTGGAATTCCTATTTCTTATTTTATAGGGTTGTTAAGTACTCTGTAAGCGAGAATTGAGAGACTGATTCATTTCGGGTGCATGTTGATGGACTGCGTAATTTAAACCTGATAATATGAACTTATCGAGATACTTTGAATGGCCTCTTTTCCAAGATATTTTGGCTAAGGAAGGAAAAGAAGAATAATTATCCGCTCTACAAAATTTCGTACGTGTATTTGAGGTCATTTTTTTTAAAAAAAGACAAGAATCGTGATGAGGAATCAAAGTGGAACTAGCTTTTACTACCTTTTACTATTCCTCACATTCAGGATTAGTAGGGGCTTTGGAATCGGTAGCAAACTACCAAGATTTTTTAGGATTAAAACTTTTAATATTCTTCACATTACTATTATTACTTTTTTTCCAATTATCTTCTTATTCAAAGTTCAAGAAGTAAACGTAAACGAAGCGTGTATCCGTTAGTTGTTCTTAGATTTTTATTTGACATTTTCATGTTTTTTTCGATTTTTATGGGTTTTGTCATTATTTTGTAAATATTTTTAGTAATTACAGTGAATAAAGGATTATTATTACTACCTGTCTATGATCAAAATAAAAGGGAAACAGCGATTTTTATTCGAAAATTGCCAACTCTATGTAGATGAAGTTAATATAAAAATTGCTTTCTTATAAGGTGAATACATATGGCTTCTGTAATATCAGACGAAGAAGAAGAGACTTCGAGTAAACACAAGCTAGCACGAGGTTTATTCATGATGGCCGACCTTTAACCCAGCATGCAATGCAAAGCCTAATCCTACAGCTTCCTTAGATACATATATCACTCTACGCGTTAATACAAGACAAAAACTTATATTCACAAAGCTGCTCTTTCAATTATTTTTTCTTTTTATTCCGTGTTCCTATTTTGGAATTCTTAGTCCAACAAAAGATTTTACAACCGGTTTATTAATCTTTCTTGTTGGCTTTTGCTGACCATAGACAGGGACTTTTTTCCCCTTTACCATAAAATATTGAAAGCTTTAAAAAAGACAGCACTCGAATTCAATTTCTATTTAGATTCTGAATGCAGAAAAGTCATCCATCAGTCATAAGGGTTCCAAGAATTAATATTTTTTCTATGCTGATATTAGATGACATCAGCCTCAGTAACCAAAGTACATTATCCCAATTTCAGGTTTCAAAAAGAGTTAACTCTCTCAACATATCAACATGTTTTTTTCAGGAAATAGGTGTCGAGAAAAACAAAATTCATCATTTATGGACTATCCAGAATAAACCGTATAATAAATGATCTTGTTGTTTTCAATCTTGGTCCCAAACTACGTAATGGACCGATCAAGAGATTCGGCTTCTTTTCAATACACTTTTTTCTAGAGTTGGTTCTCACACTAGCAATGATTTCCAAAACTCAGGTGAAGTAATGGTCTATAGAAAAGAAAATGTCAATCAATTTCGTCGAAGATAAAAGCATACATAAACATAATTTTCTATTTGAATACAATTATTGCATTTCACTGTGTCTACATGTATTTTGTTTACAAATCTCTGTTGGCTTGATGTAAGCTTACAGTGAATAAGGAAAAATTATCAACTTTACTTCTAGAGCACACAACATTGTGATGGTATCTTCAATGGCCAAGTGGAGTTTCATCCTTGTTTTCTGTAAGCGCCTTGGCTGTTTACAACCATTATCTAAAAATTTTAAGCTTTCTCATTCTTTTTTTTCTAATTATGAAGGAGGGGAGGCTCCATGGGTGGGGTGGGCGCCACTGGGAAGGGAACAGAGATAATGAGTGGGATATTCGACGAAGGAGGGTACTGAAGAGTTAGAGGATGAACGAATACGTCATCTGCTGAAAGAACTTTTAGGTTTAAAAACTATGTATGTAAAATGAGCGCTCTCTTTGTTACAAATTGTCCAAGGCGTCAAGATTGTCTCATCTGAGGTTGAAATAAGGATCTCTTGCATATTTTGCTGGTGCACTAATTTTTATGAGATTTCAATCTCTTTCAAGTTCAACAAAATTAACTCAAATTAAAATTCAATAAAATAGTTCCAATGAAATGTATTTGAAAACCAGTGATAAACCAACTTTTCTCTATCCTCGATACACTTTTTTTCACAAGGAAACTAGATTTACGGTCTTAATTCTAAATCGCTGGCACTTTTTCCATTTGGAATCGGAGACTCTTTGGTGCAGTGGCTATCCTCCAAGCTTGGTGAGCCCTAGCCCTGACCGACAATTTCTGTTGTGTTATTGAGCTAGTTACTTCACACAATGTCTGTGCTTATTTCTTCATTTAGCTTTTGTTTGTTTTGTTTCTGCCAAGCTAGGATAACCTCTGCAGGGTAATAAATGGATTTTTTTAAGATTTAATTTAACTCGAATGTTTGAAATCGTCATTCGTTTTGTCCCAGCTGGAGCAGAAGTCGATTTGTGGTATTACTTCACTCTCTCCTGCGCGGAGTATAAAATAAAGTAAAGTATATTTTTATTTAGGATTTGTTTAATGGTCTAAAATTCAATAAATGGAATAATTGTGCTCGCAAGACAGAGCTCAGCTTTTTTGCAAGCCACTGTCTTTTTTCTTGGTCTTAATGTATCATTTATAATTTCTTCATAATAACTATCAACTGTTTTTGTTGCAACCAGACTAATTGACTCGTTGCAGTTATTGCAGGTTTGATTGAGTATGATAAGCAAGCACGTGCACAAGATTGGAAACGAGTCCAGGAGTTTGACGGGAAAAAATTTCTCTCAGTTTCACGGGGAAATTATGTGGAACTAAACTTTACAATACGCAGCAACATTCCACGACTATGTCTATGGGGATTTAATCTTGAAATTCGTGATGGCAGCAGTCAGTCAACCAATCTTCTTGGTGAATTCTGTGGAGATTACGGAACTGGAGTAGTGAGATCCAGTGGACGATACATGTGGTTGAAATTTATCGGGACAGCTCTCTATAACTTCGACGTATTCTATACCGCCAGATCCATCAATGAAACAGGCATGATGTTTCTTTCAATAAATCAATACATACCTATATATATGCATATAGATATATATCTATTACTAATTGTAAATTCCAGAAACAACTAGACTTTTAGTTAATAGAGTAAGAGACGTGGTAGGTTTTGAGCTTGGTAAACTAGTAGAAAAAGATGTTTTTCGTCTAGTCTCGAGCGTAGGACGAAAAAAAAAATTCTGAGTCCCCATGAGGAATCAAACCTCAGACTCCAGGATTCCGCGCTTCGACGCTCTACCACTGAGCCACAGAGACTTTACGGTGAGCGAGGTCTATTATGAAGTTCATATGACACGCGTCCTGCATACTGCTGGGATGAACAACGTCGATGGCGTCATGTTTGTAGGTCAAATTGTAGATCAAATTGTATTGAGCAATTGTTACTTCGCCTACACGTTTTATTCTGTAGAAGTAATAACTACCAAGTTAATGATACGGTAGACCTTCGAGGTCTATTACTGTCAAGTTAACCAATCAAAACTTCACCGGTCTACATTACGTTAGAGGCCATCACGGAGATCCATTTTGAAAGACGCAATTCCCTCACACGGTCGTTTAGGTTGATATCTTGGGAGTCTTCAGACCAAATTACAAGGCAATAAGTAAAGTTTACATGCCCTGTTGACTCTTCAAAAAAATGCACCTTCACGTGCAAACGACGTAGATTGTTTTATGCTTCCAAGGTTTTCCCGGTAATTCACGTCTTTGGGTGAACACATGTCAAGTTATGTCAAAACTCGAAAAAACTTAAAATGCCAACCCCTAATAAAATCATAGAAGCGTCCTGCAGAGTCTCAGGAGGTTCCTAGCAAAAACAGGATTTTCGGTAACTACTTAACAGTAACCCGTGACAGTAACCCTTAAGTTTAATTCTGCTGAACGGCAATTTTGATTTCAATTTTTTTTTCTTTTTTCTTTCAACTTAAAAAGCCACCTAAGGACGCCGCGGCAAAAATGAATGGTTGCTGATAGACTGCGAGCAGCGAAAATTTCCAAAACTACAAGGCCTTATCCACTTTGTGAGATTATTTCGCCATTCCGCAACGAATTTCTTTACTTCTTTTGCTGAAAGCCAGGCTTCTTTTTTACTTTCACCTATGGACTCTTTTCCTTTTAATCTTTCTCCATTCACATGCTAGTTTTAAACGCAGACGGAAAACAGAGATTTTCGTCCGCATTTCAATATCTCACCAAAATGTTCTTTGAAATTATAGTGAACTCAATAATGCTTAGTTTGACATGAGAAAAAAATTAAAACATAAAAAAATAAAAAGTTGGCACTCGAAGGTCTACCGTATTCTTAAATCCACAGCCAGACAGGCGGAGACAAAGGAAGGGGAAGGATACAAATAGAATCCGTATGTTACTTTGGCCTGAACACTGAATTGTGTCAGAGTTAGAATATTTTTTGATGTGCATGTATACGAATTATCCTCCCGAACTGTTTCTAAGGTTTTCTGCATACATACACCATAACAATTCCAACAATTACTTCCCTTTTTTTCTTTGAAATCTAATATAGTCAATCCTTCGTTGGATCAAGCTGCAAATACGCAGTATGTATTTTTGAACAGAACCTCTAAACTGTGGTGCCCAGTGAAAGGTGCGCCAGCTCCATACATTGTATGGAGAAAAGATGGTGTCACTGTTCAAAATAGTACCAGCATAACATTTCAGCTTCAAGTAACTTCAGAAGACAACGTGAATTACAGCTGCGAGGTAAGAAGAGATGGAGAGGTATTAAGAAGAAACATCAGCCTCAGAATTGAAGGTGAGGTATTATTGTTTTGTTGAGGTATATCAGTACTTTGTATAATTGGATTGTCTAAACCTGTACTTTTTCATTTGCTCAAAATTCTAACCACCCCAAAAACGTTTAAGCTACTTTGGTGGTTGGATCTTATTTGACCTTTCAAAAGTGATCTTTCTATATCCCTTTAATTTAATTTGTATGTTGTCTTTAGGTTTGAATGTTAATTATTGGCATGATAGTTATAAGGCTTATATGATGATAACCAAAGGAAATTCACATTTGTACGCTTAAACTTGTTTCTATTCCAAGTGAAGTTACTTTACCAGTTTGTCGATTTTGGCGCCTGCATAGAGTATACCTGAAGTTCGTGTTTTCAATCCAGTTTTCATCTTTGACTCATGATCAGTTAATTTACATCGTAACTCTGAAGTGTTCGTGTAATCTTGGTAATTGTGATTTTACAGTAATGTTCTATCAAAGTGAAATATTCTTCGTTGCCCAAACAACTGACTTAAGTCTTACAAATTTGAAGCCTTTGTTGACGAATTTTAACGGCCAATCATTTCTTGCCTCATTTTAGAGTGCCCAGGCTCTTGCGAATGTGACGTCTTCCACAAAACTATCGTTAGTGTGAATTGCAGTGGAAAAAGCTTTAATTCAATTGCATGGAAATTTCCGCCTGCTATGTCAAAATTGTGAGTGTAATTAAACAAAAACATTTATATCAAGGCTAAAGATAAGGAATAAATTATTCGATCAATGAAATTTGAACCATGAAACAGTTGCCTAATACCAAAGGAAGTAAAAGAACGCCAATAATAAGAAGCACCGCATGAGCCAATTGCTAGCGCTGCTCTTAACACTGCAAAGTTCAGTGGCCAACTGGTGAGAGTGTTTGAATCCAGATTGACGGGTTCAGATTTAAGCCCTGGCCAGATCAATGTATTGTGTTTTGGGAAAAGACATTCTCTCTAGCCAGATATCAAAATAGATACAGTGAAACTAAGAATAATATCCCTTCTCTTCAGAAAGTGGCAAAATATCAGGCAGTGATGGATCATTAGGCTGACGAGAGTAACCTATGATTCAAGATACGATATTAGTCATTTATTAGTTGTTTTCTTTATAAATTTCCTTATAGCTTTGACAATGAAGAGATTAGACGTTCAGGTGTCATTCTTATCGTAACGGTTGTGCTCAGCATGTACTTTACACGTTCTAACATTATCTTGATAGGCACTTAAGCAACAACAAGCTGAGGGACTTGCCCCAAGGAATCTTCAGTAATTATACCCAGCTGGAGTGGCTGTAAGCCAAGACTATTTGTTATATGTGTCAGACACGTTTGTAATGATTCTTGATAGGAATTTGAGTAATAGTGAACTAAAGGACTCCTTACCGAGTAATCTACGGTTGTAATGTTGAGTCTTTCTAGCTCCCAAAAATCATGACTAACTTCGCCCAACCTTTACATGAACACCTGAAGTGTACCTGAACTCATTACTTCAGTTACTGTGTCAGTAACACGGACTGACGTGTGATCTTGTGGCCTGATAGTCCGGATGGGGGTAGTCCTGCGAAAGATTGTTGTCGACTGACAATATTTCTTCACTCGACCCTTAGGATAACCTCCACTGGACTTATCGAAACGTTGGAATTGGTTCCGAACACAATCCTTCGAAGCACCACTTTCACTCGCACAATAATAATTACCCGATAAATTCTTCTTAATTTGGGGAGCCTCCCCGCTAGAGATTGCGAAATCCCCCCCCCACCCCTGCTTTTTTTTAGTGTTAATGGGTATTTAACTAATGCCCCCTCCCCCTCCCCCTCCTCAGGTCGAATTTAACGTATGCAAGTCACAAATTTATTCTAACATTCAAGTTGAACCTTGTGGCGAAGTGATGTTATCTCACTTTTCCAGCTTTACAACAAAATGTGTAAAGCACTTAGTTGTTCTCAGTGCTTAAAAATTTAAAAACCAACAAGTTTCAATTAGTTTTGAGCCATATTATAATTCGTAGTGCTACCTTAGGTTTCTATATGTCAAAAAACGGAAAAGAAGGCATCAGTTCTTGTAGAATATGACTTTGTTAGGGGATTAGAACATTAAAAAATAAGAAATTTCTAGCATACACAGTTCCTTCACTTAACTTTCATAACTGGAGGCACATAGTTTGTCTTCTGACTTTTTTATAGACCTGTTTCATACGTCCCCAATATTAAACTAAAATATATGTAAAGTAAAAAGTAAGGACTATTCTTCTTAGTTTTAATCCTGTTGACATTTTAAAAGGAAGACAATAGGACGTAAACAGATAATTTCAGGGACAATTAGTGGCATTCAAGGCTTTATAATAATTAGACTGTGTCGCTAAAGTGACAGATTTGTATTACTGCTTGATACATTAGTCTTGATAGACCCTTCAGCCCCCGCTATATAAAGCTGAGCTCGGAATCCATCTTACATGCAGGGAGGATGTAGTTTTTAATTACTTGGTGATTATTCACCCCAAGATAATCAAATTAATCGTTAATAATTTATACAGTCATCCATTCAAGCACTTCTCAGCCTTATTCCCTTTGGAGCGTTAAGTTGGGAAAAGGGGGAAGTGGGGGAATAGCCCTTAGAGGCCTATTTTAACTATCCAAAGGGAAGTGCGTCTCGTTGTGTCGTTCAATTGTCCTTGATTTCGATGGATGAAAAGAAACCTCAGGCACGATATCATTTATTCGAGTCTCTCATTAAGGCTCTCTAAGAGTCTAATTCATTGTGCACTGATTTTGGTCCAGAGGATGTGACCATCACTTTTGAATGCGGGTTGCAAGTTTCAATTCTGCGATAAAAAGACAATCTGTATAAAACAAGGTAAACTTTATTTATGCTGGAATGCTGATTATGCGAAGCTGTCGAGAGATGTACCCATTAGTCGCGTCTTCTTCATTTTCAATACATCTGCTTGTAATCAAGTGTAGATAGCGGTCGCAAGTTTCAATTTCTCAGTTAAAGAAAATCCGAATAGGATTTTTATAATATGCTATAACCGAAAAACATCCAATGTAGAGTATGAACCTCGACTTGCATAAAATTATGCATGTTTTGTTGTTTTTCCTCCCAAATTGTAGGAGGGTCTTGTAATGATAGGACTGTGGTGCAAGATATCGTGACCTTGTAGAACCATGTGTTTTTAGGCTAGTAGGCCATCAAACCTGTCAAACATGGAATTTACCCTCGATTTACACTCGAAGCTGGACATCTATCAAGTAGTGTCTCCCACCACATACATCGCGTCAGAAGCCCTCGATATATACACTCTGGTTTAACCTTTACCTCCAAGGAAGAGAAAGGTAGGATCGATACAGTCTTCCAGATGTGGAATAATTACTGTTTGGCAAGACGAACGCAATTTTCGAGCGCTAAACAAATTTCAGTCTTAGTAGAGCGGACTGACATGTAAGAATGTAAGTGGATCTGGACTCATGACCAGAGAGATGCCTTCGAAGAGATCAAAGACGCTGTTAAAAAAAGCGGCAGAACTCAACTACTTCAGAAAGGGTGACCCAACAGAGGGCCAAGGAGATACGTCCAAGAATAGACTTGAATTTTTACTAATGCGGCATGGTGAACCAGTGACACTCCCGTTGGCAAAGAGGAAGTACTCTAAGATCGAGAAGTAATTTTTGTTCCCGGCCTTGGCACGGAGCATAACCACCAATATGTGTTCGTTAAGAAAGTCATCCTGCGGACTGATCAAAAAGCCCTGGTCTTTATTATGCAGAAGCTCTTAGCATCAGCACCCAAGAAGCTAGAGTGCCTTGTTACCACTCAGCAGTATGACTACGAGATAAGCTACAAGCGTAGGAAAAGGATGCTGCCGGCCGGCTTTCTATCGAGAGCTTTCATGAAGGACTGGTAGCTTACCCGCGCAGAACAAGTGGTCGATCGCATTCATACCAACCATTTCCTTTCCGTTCCGGATCACCAACTCAATGAAACTCAGAGAGAGAAATTTGTGAGCCAACTCTAGAGAGGCTAAAAAACACAACCTTGGATGGCTTTCCTGATACAAAAGATGATTTTCCAGCAGTCATCCATCCGAGCCGCTCTAGACGAGCCTCAAGCACCTCTGTTAGCAGACGCTACAATATGACCTAACAACTAGACAAAGCCACAGCGGCAAAACCAAGAACTGGCTAGTCACTTTCTGTAACACCTGACAAGCTCCAAGCAATGGAGACCAGACCAGTAGATCTGGACGGTTGTCAAAGCCGTCAAGTTACTTGCAGGACTATGCTGGCTATAGACCACCAACCCCACCCATCTACCGCTTAAGAGTTCATAGCCACAGAGTACATATCACTGACTGTAAGGCATGCAAATTTTGCATCACGAAGCCTAATCAGGAGACGAACATGCCAGTTTTCTTTTAATCATCTCTTTTGAAGTCCGAAGCAAATTATTTTAAACGTAGTTTTTATTTTAAATCATGACTATACCTGGCATTATAAACCTGGACATAGCGTTCTAGTTCGCACCTGCTCAATTTAACACGTTGTTTATAATTTTTGATATAACTATTGAGACGTTTTGTGTCATTTTTTTAAAATTTTCCACTCTTGTCCTTTATCGGTAACCATCTACAGAACTTCAAGAGGTCAGGGTTGACAAGACCACTCGAAATAAATGGGAAAACTACTTTAAAGGAATGCTAACTCAGCTTTTATGTGCACGTTGTTGATGCTCAAAGGAACGATTACAAAATCATAAAAACAGAGGTAAACATTGTAAGTACTTTCGTGACTAAGACGTAGAGACAGTTATTAACTTATCATTAGCGGTAAAGAGATCCTGTAATTGAGCAGAAAGTACCACACAGGGAGATCGGATAGCTATGGCTTTTTGTGCTTTAAGCATCCAACCTCTTATCACGAGTCTACAGGTAACGTCCACAGCAAAGCAGTGCTCGTTCGCCGATGACGCAGGTGGGACAGGCTCTACTACAGAGATGAAGAGATAGTGAGACATGTTGAGTATCTTGGGTCCAGACTTTGGCTACTTCCCAAACGGCAAAGAGCGCTGGATTATCGCAAAGCCGAACAAGTAAGAGAGTGTGAAAGAAGTATTTAAGGAAACGGTCATTAACATGGGTGAAAGCGAAGATACATCTGGTCGCGGCGATAAGCTCACGGGAGTATCAGGAGGATTACATCAGTGAGGTGTCTGATTGGGTGAGCGAGGTAGTTTAATTGGCAAAGTTCGCTCAGAAAAGAGGCACAGTCATGCTATGCTGCTTTCACCTTCGGCTTAAAATATCCGTCGACTTACCTCCTCAGAACCAGGATCTACTAAAGCCACTGGAGAATGCAATATCTCTACTACTTATTGCTGCAATAACGTATCGCAATTGTAATCAGCCAGATTAAACGGGAGTTCCGTAATGCTGTCAAACTACAATATGACTGGCCAGTCCATGATATTCCCTCCTCATGTCCACGTGTGTATGCGGGAAAGTCTTTACGTTAGACCACGCCATGATTTCGTACAACGACATAATGAGCTGAGAGACCTGGACCCTGAACTCTTAAGTGCGGTATGCAACGATGTTAAAGACGAACCCGTCCTTCAAGACATCAGCTGAGAACAACTGAACAGAGGAGCTAACAAAGCACAAGGCTGGTCATTCTTGCACATGGATTCTGCGAGCACCAACGATGGGCATTCTTTGACGTCAGGGTTTTTCCAACCAAATACCATGTCTTGTAAGAGCCTAGAGCCACAAAATATCTATGGTAAGTATGAGAATGAGAGGAAGCGACAGTAATCAAGGACAGTTCTCGACACTGAACATGGAACATTTACACCTCTAATATTTACCACAACCGGCGGAATTGGCTAAGAATGCTTGACTTCAGATAACACAGTCGTCTCGCGAAAATGATAGTTTTAGCGAAAAGCAATATGCAAAGTAGGGCAAAAACCTGTTTTTTCCTAATAAGATGCGCCTTCATCTACTCGAGGGGTCAAGATTAACGAGAAGAGTCGCTTGCGATGCAAAGAAAGCTGATTTTGACGTCCAGACAGCAGAGAGAAGGAAGTCGACTCCGAAATTTTAGATTTCATCAGCTTTTAATCGATTTTTTAAGCGTAGTTATTTTAAATATGGATTCAATTTCTAGCCAAATATTGCTTTATTTTATTAATTTTTTTAAAATTAAGATCAGTATTAAATCACAGTACATACCTGCTGGATATATATAGCTTGGAATGACCTTTGAGTTTGAGTTGAGTTTGTTAGTTACGCCGAAGATAACCACTGAAAAGACTATCAATGAAGCAACATCACAAAGTTTTTAGCCACTGCGAGACAAATCAAAGCAACGTTCGGTCACATTTTAAGTACGCAGGTTACTAATTTATCCCAGCATCAAAAATAAGTCTAAAAGTTATCTCATTGCGAATGGTTTTTTAATACTCTAAAGGACAAAAGTAATCACCGGTGAAACCTGTACTACTTAGCGTATGAATTAAAGCCCATTAAAAGTACTTATTTTCGATGAATGTACAAGAAAGGAGGAGAGACAACAAGAAAACTCAGGCAGGCAGATATCATTTATTTGAGTCTCTCAAAAAGGCTCTCTAAGAGTCCTCTCCTCTATGCATTTGATCCACAGATTGTGATCATCGCTCTTGAATGCGCGTTGCAAGTTTCAATTCTACGATAAAACGACAATCTATATAAAACAAAGTAAACGTTATTTATGTTAGAATAATTATTAAGCAAAGCTGTCAAGTGGTATACCCACTGATTACATTTCTTCATTTACATTATAACTGTTTGTAATCGGGCGTGGACACCGGTCGCAAGTTACATTTTCTAGTTTGAAGAAAACCTGAAGAAGGTATTTGTGATATACTATCTAGATAAGACATCCAATGCAGAATATGAACCTTGACTTTAAATTTAAAATAAAAATAAAGATAAAATTATGCCTCTTACGTTGTTTCCCCTCCAAATTGTAAGAGGGTTTTGTAATGGTAGGAGTGTGTTGCTAGATATCGTGACCTAGAAGAATTATGTGCTCTAGAGCTGGTAAGCCATCAAACCGGTTCAAAGACTAAACTGGTAGGCCATGAAACCTTAACAAATATGACGTCGCAAGCAGATAGCAGCAGCAGCGCATCAGTTCTCAGTCACAAACAGCAAAGCAAATCTTCACTTCTTTGTGCCAGTTCCTCCGAAGCTAGATCTTTGCGGAGATTTAGAAAAAAATTGAAAAAATTGACTTCAAACATAGAATTTACCCTCCATTTACACTCGAAGCTGGAAGACTACGAGCAGCGACGTTCATCACATGTATCGGGTCAGAAGCCCTCGATATCCTGGTTTACCCGGTAAACCAGGATATCAGGAGCTTCTGCTTTGCCTCTAAAGAAGAGAAAGGTAGGATCGATAAGAATCCTAGTTTCTTAGCGGATGTGTTTTTAGGCTTCATTCAGAACATGAAAGGGATATGTTGTTTTGTATTGTTTGCCCATAACGATAAAAAGTAATCTAAAAAAAAATTACAAAGGAGCTCAAAAATCAGTCCCGCTTGAGCCAAGGGTCAAGATTAAAAAAACATGAAGAGTACAGGTTGACAAGGCCACTCGAAATCAAAGTGTGGTAATACTCAAAGAACCGATTACAAAAACAAAAAAAAACCAACAACACAAAAGTAAACGTTATAGGTACGTTCGTGGCTAAGACATGGAGACAATTATTAACTTATCACTGGCGGTAGAACGATCTTGTCACTGAGCAGAAGGGGTCACACAGGGAGATCTGGTCGCTATGGCTCTTTTTATTCTTAACGTCCAGCCTATGATCACGTGTCTACAGGTGGCGTCCACAGCAAAGCAGTCCCGGTTCCTGGGATAACGAAACGCAAGTGTAATCAGCTAGATACGGACATCCAGCGCTCCTATTTGCCTGGGAGGCGCCTGTGCCTTGCAAATCCAAGGCGGGAGTAGGCTTCATCAGTCAAAGTGATAACGCACCTCGTTAAGCATCTCAAACATCTTTAACACACCAGCTACCCGACAAGTCTCTTAGTAAATCGGCACCCAACGTAATCAGTTCCCGAAGACCAGGAAAACTCAAAGACACCGGGTGAGGGCACAACCAAAGATTAAGCTAGTGCTTGACCTGGCAGCTGTAAAAGGGTCATCGGTGTGGCTGACAGTACTTACTCTCCCAGAAATGGGCTCCAATTTGATTAAACAGGAGTTCTGTAATGCTGTCAAACTACAATGTGGCTGGCCAGTCGATGATATTCCCTCCACGTACCCACGAGTGTATGCAGACAAGTATGTACGTTAGACAACGCCATGATTTGTAAACGAGGCGGATTTGTCATACAACGACATAATGAGCTGAGAATTCTGGACATTGAACACGGAACATCAACATCCCTAATATTTACCGCAACCGGCAGAATGAGTGACTTCGATAAGGAAAAAATATGATTGTACTCGAAAGTAGTATCAAAACTGCTATTATGAATACCATTGTTATCATTACCACTGTTGTCATAGCTGTGGTTGTATCATTTATTTGACACTTTGATTTTAATTGTTTTTCTTTTTTGTCAAAATGGGCCTTTGCCAGGTATCCTTAACGCTCAGAATATTCACTAGCCTCCTGACATTGAAATGCGATCAATATTCGATTTGATGGGATTTCATAAGGCAAGAACAGATAAAATGCAACGTCAGGGAAAGAAAAAGAGTTAAAGAACATTCTATGTGCACCGCTATCAGATAATCAACTATAAGAATTTACCGCTTTGCGCTTACGAGCTGTCGGTGGATTATGAACCAAGTCTCAATACTACCATTAGGCAAAATACGAAAATGCTCTAGCACAAAGTGGAAGTACTCGGTTTGAGTCCAGAAATGTTCTTTAGATTTTTATAGAGCTGTTTCATGCGTCCCTAAAGATTATTAACCCTTCAAGTAAGATCCTTCGTAAGCCAAAATTCTGTGTTTGCAATAATTGTACTAATGTTGGAGACAACTTAAACTGCAGTTACAATTGTTGCTTGTCGGTCTTAACAATAAATTGATATTTCTGTGAAACTTTATCAGCTTCAGAGCTCAGAAGCCTATTTTCAAAGATGGCTACTGTTCTAATGTTGTAAAATTACACACTATTTGCGGCTCTTTTATTCTGCCGTGACCATGGGAAATTAGCCTTTTCCTTAGCAGTCCTACCACAAATTAGTGGCAAATGGTAGAAAGGGAGTCAATTAAATTTATGGGGGTTCCTCCTAGGAAGGATGTAATTGAAGAAATCATAGATGAATTTTGCTATAGGCATCAGCAAACGAAGAGCAAGATTTAGAAATGGATTTGTTCGGTGCTTACTCCAAAAAACTCTAGCTGGTCAAAATATTGATGATAATGATAATGCGTTTAGATTGATAAAGCAGCTCAATACTTCTTACAAACACTAACTGTCGTCTTTTGCTGAAAGGAGCTTGGAAAACAACCAGTTGGAGGACTTGCCAAAAGGCATATTCAGTAACAATATCGACCTAACAGTGCTGTAAGTAAAAAAGTAAAGAGTATTTTCAATAGTTTTACTCCAGGCCTACTGAATTTGTAAAAGGAAGACAAGAGGACATAAACACATAATTTGAGGGACAGTTGAAACATTTAAGGTATAACATTGATTAAACCTTGTAGCCAAGGTTATAAATTATGGCCACATTCTAAGTACGCAGACCATTAATTTGTCCTAGCGGCCAAGTTGCAATTTATTGCGTGAAAAAATTTATCTCCAGACCGGTTTTGGTCAAAGTACTTACCAGTGAAACCTGTAGTACTAAGCGTACGACGTAAAGCGCATGAAATGTGCTTGTTTACAACGAATGAGCCTGGAGAGACAACAAGAAAACTCAGGCACGATATCATTTATTCAAGTCTCTCGATAAGGCTCTCTAAGAGTCCTATTGATTGTGCATTTAACTTACTCCAGAGGATGTGATTATCGCTTTTGAATGCGGGTTGCAAGGTATGAGTTATTTGTGTTGGAATAATAACTATGCGAAGCTGTCGAGTGGTATACCCACTAGTCACATTCTCTTCATTTACAATATAATTGTTTATAATCAGGAAGGACATTGGTCGAAAGTTACAATTTCTCAATTAAAGAAAATCTGAAAAAGGTTTTTGATATATTATCACGGAAACACATCCAATGCAGAGTAAGAACCTCGAATTGCTTAAAACTATGCATGTTATGTCGTTTTCCCTCCAAAATTGTAAGAGGGTCTTACAATGGTAAGACGGTAGTGCGAGATATCGTGAGCTAGTGACCTCAAGTGTTTTTGAGCTGGTAGGCCATCAAACCGGTTCAAAGTCCTGTTTACCTTATTTTTTATAATAATTCGGGTCGCTAACGCTACATGGAAGCAGGTTTTAACCTGTGTTTCAGTCGAATTTAAGCTGACTTTAGACCTAAACACAGCGACAGAATCTAGACACGTGGCTAGCAGATAGCAGCAGCAATGCATCAGTTCCAAGCAACAAACATCGGACCAAATCTTCACTTCTAATGTTCAAGTTCTTTCGAGGCTAGAAATTTGTGGAGATCTAGAAAAATATTGAAATAAATAATGTGAAACACAGAATTTATCCTCCATTTACACTTGAAGCTGAACGGCTATCGAGTAACGTCTTTCATCACATGTATCGGGTCAGAAGCCCTCCATATCCACCCTGGTTTACCCTTTACCCCTAAGGAGAAAGGCAGGATCGATAAAGTCTTAGAGATGTGGATTAATTACTGCTAAGTAACACGAACACGATCAAAAGTGCAGAGATTATAAGGGCTAATGAGGTACTTTTTTAAATTCGTATAAAACTTTTCAAGAATGTAAGAGCCACTACGCCGCCTTTTACGCAAGAATGCTTAGTGGATCTAGACTCATGAGCAGAAAGATGCCTTCAAAGAATTCAAAGACCCTGTTTCTAAAGCACCAGGACTCAATTACTTTAGTAAGAGTGACCCAATAGGGAGACAAGAAGATGCGTCCAAGGATGGGTTTGGCTTTTTACTGTTCCAGCATTGTCAACCAGTGACATATATAAGTGGGGCGCTCTCGGTGGCAGATAGTAAGTATTCACAAGTAATTTTTGGCGTCGGTCCTCGGCATTAAGCGTATCCACCAATATGGACGGCTTCTATGCTGCAGAAGTATGCTGCAGAAGATGATCTCCTTGCGGCAATCCATCCCAGGCGCTCCAGACGAGCCTCAAGTACTTCTGCTACCAGACGCTCATATATTATTTTCACAACTAAGCAAAGTTATAGTGGCAATACCAGCAAGGCCCAGTCTCTGTCTGTAACACGAGACAAGCCCTAAGTAGTGGACTTCAGACCACTAGATGTGATCAAAGACCATAGGGCATGCAAACTATGCTTCATAAAGCCTGATCAGGAGACCAACACACCGGTTCTCTTTTAATCAGCTCTTTTGAACTCTTAAAAAAAAACTGGATTATTTTGCACAAAATTTTGATTTTAGGTCATGACTATAACTGGCAGTATAAACCTGAACATAGCGTCTTCTTCGCACCTGTTGGGATGAACATGCTTCATATAATTTTAAATGTTTTCGGGCACATGAAGACAACACTACATGACCGTACATAATCTTACCCGTAACATTAATTTTTGGGCAGCTTTATAATCTATTTAAGGCATTAATATGAAACACGAAGAGAAAACATCGCATCTTAAACAAACGAGTCTGTTAGCGGGTGTGTTTTAGGGCCTCATGTAGAACATGTTCCTAAGTCTTAGAGATGTGGATTAATTACTGCTAAGTAAGACGAACACAATCAGCAGTGAAGAGATTATAAGGGCTAGTGAGGTACCTTTTTAAATTCCTATAAAACCTTTCAAGAATGTAAGAGCCACCACGCCGCCTGTTACGCAAGAATGCTGAGTGGAAATGGACTCATTACCAGAAAGATGCCTTCAAAGAATTCAAAGACGCTGTCTCTAAAGCACCAGTACTCAATTACTTTAGTAAGAACGACCAAACAGGGGGACAAGACGATGCGTCCAAGGATGGATTTGGCTTTTTACTGATACAGCATGGTCAACCAGTGACATATAGAAGTGGGGCACTCTCGGTGGCAGACAGGAAGTATTCACAGGTCGAGAAGTAATTTTTGGCGTTGGTCCTTGGCATTGAGCATATCCACCAATATGGACGGCTTCTTTGCGGCAGAAGATGATCGCCATACGGCAATCCATCCCAGGCGCTCCAGACAAGCCTCAAGTACCTCTGCTGACTGACGCTCAAATATTATTTTCACAACTAGGCAAAGTCATAGTGGCAATACCAGCAAAGCCTAGTCTCTGTCTGTAACACCGGACAAGCCCTAAGTAGTGGACGCCGGACCACTAGATCTGATCAGTGACTATAACGCATGCAAATTATGCTTCATAAAGCCTGGTCAGGAGACTAACATACCGGTTCTCTATTAATTAACTCTTTTGAACTCTTAACAAAAACTAGATTAATTTGCGCATAATTTTGATTTTAGGTCATGACTATACCTGGCAGTATAAACCTGAACGTAGCGTTCTCCTTTGCACCTGCTGGATTGAACACGCTTCATATAATCTTAAATGGAACAATTGAGACATTTTGTGTCGTTATTTTAAAATTCCCCACTCTTTTCCTTTATCGGTAATCAACCCCTAGCCTCCCCTGCAATCAATGTTTTCTGGCACATGAAGACAACACTACGTGACCGAACATAATCTTACCGTTACATGCATTTTTGGGCAGCTTCATAATCTATTTAAGGCGTTAGTATGAAACACGAAGAGAAAACATCGCATCTCGGGCCTCATGTAGAACATGAAAGATATATGTTCCTCTGTAATGTTTGCGCATAACTGTAGAAAAAGACCTAAAAACAAACTTACAAAGGTACTTACATATCGGTATCGCTTGAGCCAAGGGTCAAGAGTCAAAAAACATCAAGAGGTCCAGGTTGTCAAGGCCACTCGAAATCAAAGGGAAAATTACTTGAAAGGGATGCTGACTCAACTTTTATATGCGCGTGGTGATGCTCAAAGGATCAATGACAAAAACAAAAACAAAAAAAACCTATAATTAAACGCTAGAGGTACGTTCGTGGCTAAGACGTGAAGACAATTATTAAATTATTATTGGCGGTAAAAAGATCCTGTCACTGAGTAGAAGGGACCACGCAGGGAGATCCGATCGCTGTGGCTCTTTTTGTTCTTACCGTTCAGCCTATGATCACGTGTCTACAGGTGGCGTCCGCGGCAAAGCAGACGTAGTTCCCCAATGATGCTGGTGGGACAGGTTATACTACAGAAATGAGATAGTAGGGCATGCAGATTTTGGGTCCAGATTTTGGCTTCTTCCCAAACAAAAAAAAGTGATGGATTATCGAAAAGCCAAACAAGACGGAAAGTGTGAAGGAAGTATTTAAAGAAAAGGACATCAAAACAACATTATAGAATGGAAGGCACAACGAGGCGCGGCCATAGGCTTACGAGAGTAGCAAGAGGAATTCGTCAGTGAGAAGGTGTCTGATTGGGTCAGTGAAGTAGGTTAATCGGTGGAGTTCGCTCAGACACAGACACAGGCATGCTATGCCATTTCCATCTCGGACTTAAAACATCGGTGGACGCACTTTCTGGCAACACTGCCCGAGGCATCAGGATCTACTAGAGCCACTGGAGAAAGCAACAACTCTGAGACTTATTCCTGGAATATCGAAACGCAAGTGTAATCAGCTGGCAACGACCATGCTAGCCCTAATGTTCGCCTTGGAGGCGCCTGTGCCTTGCAAATCTAAGCCGGAAGTACGCTTCATCAGTCAAAGTGTCAACGCACCTCGTTAAGTATCTCAAACATTTCAAACACAACAGCTAACAGGTGAGTCTCTTAGTAAGTCGGCACAGAACGTAGTCACTTTCGAAAGACCAGGAGAACCACAAAAGATCAGGCGAGTGCTTAACCAAGTAGCTGGAAAAGGCTGACAATACTTCCTTTCCGAGAATTGGGCGCCAACCTGATTAAACAGGAGTTCCGTGCTGCTGTCAAACTACAATATCACTGGTCAGTGGATGATATTACAGCTGAACAGAGCATCTAAGAAAGCACAAGGCTGGTCACTCATGCACGTGGACTCTGCGAGCGCCAATTATCGGCATTCTTTGATGTCAGGGTTTGCCACCCAAATGCCGAGTCCTATAAGAGCCTAGAGCCTCAAAAAACCCACAGATATACATGATAATAAGAAGAAGCACCACTAATCAAGGACAGTTCTCGACACTTAACACGAAACATTAACATCCCTCATATTTACCACCACCGGCAGGAAGAGTGACTTCGATAAAATAAAATATGATAGTACTCGAAAGCAGTATCATAATTGTATCTTTGTCATCATTATCATTGTTATTATTGCTATGGTTGCTTTTTTTTTTCCACAAAATGGGCCCTTGTTTGGTAACCTTAACACTCAGACTCTACACCGGCTGCTTTCTCACTGAAATGCAATAAATTTCGATTTGATAGGATTTAATAAGGCAAAAAAAGATAAGATGCAACGTCAGGGAAAGAAAAAGAGTTAAAGAACATTCTATGAAAAGGGGGGTGGAGGGGGGGGGAGATGGCCACTACTAGAGTCCTATTTTTTTGCCACCCGAAGAGAAGGGCGCTTCGTTGTGTCGTTCAATTGCGCTTGGTTTTGAATCTGCTAAAAAGGATGAGTTTGTTAGTTACTCCACAGATAAACGATAGACCATCAATGGAGTGACATCACAAAGTCTTTAACCTCTATGTGACATATCAAAACAAAGTCCTGTCATATTTAAAGTAGGTAGTTTACTAATTTATCCTAGCATCCCAGTTAAACCTTGTTGCGTCCAAGAGTTGATTCAATCTGACAAGTTTATGAGGATCTAAGAGTCACCAGTACTCACCAGTGAAAAGTGTAGAACTTAACGTTCAATGTAAGGTGAAGAAAGGTGCTTATTTTCGATAACTGTACTCATTTTCGAGCAAACACGGGGCCTGCACCATGTTTACAAGCACAATGTAATCAAAACCCCTCCCTATTGCTTTTGGTTGGCTGTTGGGCAACAACCAATTGAAGAAATTACCATCAGGCATTTTCAGCAACAACACCCATCTGAGATCTACATACCATTCTCATTTATATATCTTCATATTTTGCTCGCTTTATAAATTATCAAAGAAAACTTGTGAAGTGTATTCCGAAGTTAATGTGTTCTGAAGTTAGTGTTTTCAAAAACAATTTCCTTTTTAGTCGTAGTTTATTATATTGTATAATCTCTTTGTCAAAGACTACACTCCCAAGTTTCGCCTTTTAAAAGTTTTCCCATGATAAGCTTCTTTGGTCAAACAGTGGCATAGCTCGTCGAAAAGAAAATCTAGTAAACCAGAGAAAGAAATCTATACAGTGAAGGAACATCATACAGCGTCAATCTCCAGGCAACAAATCGAAACAGATTCAGGTCAATAATCCCTAGGACACTCCTTAATTAACCTATTGCTTTATCTTTGTGAAATGAAAGTCAAAAATACCGGTAGTGACATTTATAGTGTTTCATTTGCACAGGGAGGGGCGTTCAAATGTTATCAAGTAGTTAGTTTGTTTATTACGATTTAGACATTCGTTCATATTCGGCATGTATTTACTATAGGAATTCGAAGTCCGAAGGTTTAAACCATCGTGACGAGTTTCCAAGTTGAACATGTGTTGTTTAACTTCCATGAGTGGAAGCGCATAGTTTGTCTAATAACTTGTCATAGAGCTGTTTCATACGTGCTAAATAATTAACTAAAATATCTGTAAGTCATAGAGTTAAGACTCTTCTTTGTAGTTTTCATCCTACTTACTGTTAAAAAGCAAGAGAAGAGGACATAATCAGATAATTTTAGGGACAGATAGCGACATTCATGACATCAGAGTAATAAGGCTTTGCCGCCAAAGTCACAGATTTGTATCATTGTTTGATACATCAGTCTTAATACACCCGCCAGCCCCTAATATAACTAGTAAGCTTGGAACTTATCTCATATGCAGGAAGTCTGTAGTTTTGATTACTTGGTGATTATTTACCGAAATGAAATCTGATCAATCATTAATGATTATTTTATAGTAATCCATTGAGCGCTTCTCGGCCATGAAGCAGGGATGGGCCACTACAGGCCTATTTTTGCTTTCCAAAGGAAAGGGCGTCTCGTTGTCTCGTTCATTCGTGCTT
Source organism: Pocillopora verrucosa (assembly GCF_036669915.1). Taxonomy (NCBI): domain Eukaryota; kingdom Metazoa; phylum Cnidaria; class Anthozoa; order Scleractinia; family Pocilloporidae; genus Pocillopora; species Pocillopora verrucosa. Next base: position 4,965,145 of record NC_089316.1, on the reverse strand, counting down.
GATTTTACATACTCTGACAAGGATGAGTTCGTTAGTTACGCCGGAAGATAAACAAAAGACCATCAATGCAGCGAGATTACAAAGTCTCAAGCCATTATGTGACAAATCAAAGCAACTTCAGGTCAAATTTTAAGTACTTAGCTTAATGTGACCGGTTTTTAAGGACGCAAAGGTCAATAGTGCTAACCGGTGAGACCTACATACGGGAAGCCCATGAAAGGTGCCTATTTTCGATGGATGCATGAGACCTGGTGGACAACAAGAAAAGTTAGGCGTGACATCATTGGAGGGCATGGGAAGTTCTCAGCAAGACATAAAGCACATTTTAAACTGTGTTTGAGCCGAATTTAAGCTGATTTTGGACAGAGAAATGGTGACAAATATGACAGTGAAAAATATGACGTTCCAACCAGATAGCAGCAGTAGCGCATCAGTTGTAAGCCTCAAACAACGCGGCAAATCTTCACTTCTACTGTTCCATTTCTAGGCCAGGTCTTCCAGGAGCTCACATGTATCGGGACAGAAGCTATCGACATCCACTCTGGTTTACCCTTTTTCGTCATGGAAAGTCGTAGAGATGTAGAATAATTACTGCGTCGGCAAGAAGAACACAATTTTCTACCGCTACACAAATTTCAGTCATAATAGAATAGGAGTGTCGTGGAGCAAAATTCATCTAGCTGAAAAAGGAGAGGTTCGAATTCAAATGAAACGAAGTGCCATTCATTGGACATGTGATGAAGAACAATGGATAGGAGGCAACAGTCAAAATGGAGCGACCAGCAGATGCATCAGCAGCGCAAAGATTTATAGGGCTAGGAGGTATCTTTCTATATTTCTTTAAAACTTTTTAGAAATGAGAGGGCCACTGCAAAGAATGTTATTTATATTTTTCTAGAGCTGTTTTATATGTTCCGAAAGATTATTAACCCTTCAAGTAAGATCCTCTGTAAGCTAAAGTTGTGTGTTTGTGATAACGGTACTTATGCTGTAGACAGCTTAAACTGCAGCTACAGTTGTTCTTCATCGGTAATAGTGATACAATGATATTCATTGCGGTTCCAATGTAAGAAAATGACACACTACTTGCGGCTATTTTACTCTGCTGTGACCGTGGGAAATTAGGCTTTTCCTAAGCTGCAACACCTGGCAAGCCCCAAGTAGTGGAAGCCGGAGACACTAGATCTCGACGGTTGTAAAAGCCATCAAGTTACTTGCAGGACTATGCATAAGTATATTCGAATGGCTGACTGCAGACCACCCAAAATCTAAAAAAAGGGAAACATTGAACAAATAGAGCCTGACTTTACTCGTTAGAAAGATTCACAGTAAGTTTCTTTAAATTTAAGCCTCTTCAAAAGTGTTAAAATTGTGTCTTTTTACCATTTTCTGTGAGAAGATGGATGTAATAGTAAGCCTGTGGTGTGAGGTCACGTGGCCTAGTAGACCCTATTGGTTTGAACTGGCAGGCCAGGAAACCTGATCAAAGCCGTGTTTACCATGTCCCCTCTGATATTTTGGACTGCTAACATTGCTAATATATTTCATTATTTTCCCTACGAAATTTTGACACCGAGACGAAGATTCCGTGACGTTACAACAAGGGGCACTAGAAGAGCTCTCACAGCACATACTATCAGCACACAGAGATTCTGCGAGCCTCATTTGCTGGCTGAGGCGCGAAACGTTTTTATTCGTTAGCTTCCTGAGATGAAAATTAAATTGAAACGACCATCATACTTTAACTAATGACATAATGACCCTGATATTATTTACCGTTCAACAGAATTCAAACTATGTTTAAGTTCTCGCATTTGACGTCTCCTTGAAATATGAGAAAGCCCATACTATTTTTCCGTCAATGATAGATTTTGTAAGCGGCCCATAATCAATCATAAGATATTTTTTTATGAAGTAAGAAAGATCTTATCAGCAATCCCCAGCTTTCAAGTGTTTTTAACCCTTTCGCTCGCAAGATCTCATCATTAACTCTCTCTACTGTCTGCCATAAATCCTTAAGATGTTAGTGCGGAGAATTTGGCATTGGATCGACTAATAATCTACTAGATCATCTTTTTCTCTATTCTCATCACATGTGTACTTGATATTGTAAGGATATATTGAAGAGAAATTCTGTCTTGGTCATTCATGGGAGTTAAAGGGTTATAGCGTCTTTTTTTCCGGGGGCTTAAGGCTTAGTGGTAATAATGCCTATATACACTCATCACGACAGTGTTTGCACGTGAAGTCCTGTTTCCTTTGAAGGTTCAGGCCCACTACCAATTGTATTTCTGATCAAGTAAACTTTGGGATACGGGCAGCTTTAAACCTACAAAGCGACCACACTTAATGAAAAATAAGATGCTATACGTCCTTCTACTGAGCTTTTTTTTCCGAGAAGTTTCTTCAATATGTGAGGGCTTCTTGGCTATTAACAGGATTAGAAAGGTGTAAAAAAATTGATACCGAGAGAATTTTTTGTGGAGACTTTGTGGTTAAACAACCTCGGGTATTTTCATTTCAAATATTTTGAAAAATAATATAGAACCAGCTATATTCAACATGGTTTCTTCACTGTGGACCACTATCTTTGACGTTATTCGTCTCCAAGAGGAAATAATGTGCCTAGTCCTCACATATCCATCACTCGAGAGTTCAAAAACACGGAGTATATATCACTGACTATAAAGCATGCAAATTATGCTTCATAAAGCCTGAAAGGAAGAATAACATGCCGGTTCCCTTTTAATCATCTCTTTTAAAGTCTCAGACAGATTTTTTTAAACAGGAATAAAGGGGGTAAGTTTCTAAAGAAACTGTGGTGCTGCGTTGGTGGGAAAGTATAACAGGGTAATTTAGTGTTAACAACTGAGTTGAACACGTAAATTGGTCACCGTAAAGAGTGTAAAGGCTTTATCCTCTACGGGGGCCGGCTTATGTTTTGAAGTCAGTTGATGACACCAAATTACCTGTTAAACCAAAGCATAGCATTTTCATTTGCGCATGCTCAAATGAACACGCGGTGTACACAAAGCGGATAAATGAGTGTACATGCTTGTAACACACGAGAAATTTTACGCGCGTAAAGGAATAGGAACGACAATATTTACATAGTATAATGATCGAGGCAAAATGGCGGCATTTTTTAAATTCCCATTGTCTGTTTTCATTTCACAAGGATAAACCCAAACCAAAACAGACAAGACTACCGATTTCAGGAAAGTTTCCGTCTACGTCACTAAAACCTTTTAAAACCTTAAAACCTTCTACGTCACAAAATAAAAAGATGTTGCAGAAGTAGGTGTGGATTTATCAACCGAAGTAGAGCATCCTTAATATGGCTACAAAGTTCGTAGCACCTTTTGCCTTAAGCCGGCGACACACCTTGGGATTTTATGCGCCAATTGCAGCCAATTTGATCGCCACAGATAGCTGCGGACACACTTGGCGATTTTTTTCGCCAATCGCGACAATGTGGCGCTTCATCCTAGGTTCCATAGGCTGACGTTTGAAAATTGTGCGAACCAATATAAACAAACAGAATGGCGACAGCGAAGCGAAAAAATTGTTGGCTGCTGCCATAATTTTGCACCCAAAGCGCTCCAGGAAGCGTTCTTAAAAGTGGGACAATGGAAAAGTAAGGTCAAAGACATGGATTTATTGAAACGCAGAGTCTTTCTTGAGACGATTACCGTAGTCACTCGACGTTACACCAAATAAGCATGGCTTTTTTGACCACAATGTGGTCAAATTTACCTCTTTTTCTTCGGTTCAGAAACAATTTTCGATGCCTTCCGCCATTTTGAAAAATCATGTGATAATATCGCCCAACTTGATTGGTTAATTTTACTGCCGATTCCCAGAGTAAAAAGGCGAGAAAATCGGGGGAACGGGCAGACTTAGCGAATGCCGGCGAATTAAATCGCCGATATCTGGCATGTCAGATATCGGCGATTTTATACCCCGATCGCGGGGATTGGCGAATATCGCAATCGCCGCACCGAGCACAATTGGCGATTTTCGCCGATCACCGTGATCGGCGTATAAAATCGCCAGGTGTGTCACCGGCTTTAGCGCTTCTTTACGTCATCGCCTGTTCGGTGGCCAAATCCCTGGCGAAAAAGTTTGTTTTTTTGGTGGAAAACCAGCGTCAGCTTTGTTTGCAAAGGAATAAAATGGTAGCCCTAAACGCTCAAAAGGCACAAGTAATGAAGCATGTGCAGTCATTTTGTCGCTGTGTCTTACGGGCATTATTTCAAATAAAACTGTTGAGACATTTTGTGTTATTATTTTAAATTGTCCCACTCTTTAAAGAGTAACATTAGCACAATAAGTTTGTTAGCGGGTATTTTCCAGGACCTCAGGTAGAACATGAAAAAATGTATGTTCTCTTGTATTTTTTGCCCATAACTATCAAACGTTACCTCAACAAAATAACGAATGTGGGCCAAGGGTTGAGTCAAAAAACGTCACTCAAAAAAGGCCACTCGAAATCAAAAAGAAAACTTCTCTAAAAGGATGCTAACTCGGCTTTTATATACGCATGGTGATGCTCAAAGGACCCATTACAAAATCAATAAAAACATAAGTAAACATTATAAGTACGTTCGAGACTAATACGTAGTGACAATTACTAACTTATCGCTGGCGGTTAAGGGATCCCGCCACTGAGAAGAAGGGACCACAAAGGGAGATCCGATCGCTACGGCCCTTTGTGCTCTTAGCATTCAGCCTCTATCCAGGAGTCTATAGGTGAGGTCCACAGCAAAGCAGTGCTGGTTCGCCAATGATGCAGGTGGGGCAGGCTCCACTACAGAAATCAAGAGATGGTGGAACATGTTGAGTACCCTGAGTCCAGATTTTGGCTACTTCTTAAACGCCAAGAAGTGCTGGGACAAGAAAGAAAGTGTGAAAGAAATATTTAAGGACACAGACATAAATATGACAATGGAAGGGAAGAACCATTAAAGAGCGGCGATCGGCTCACGAGAGGAATTCGTCAATGAGAAGGTGTCTGATTTGGTCAGTGAAATAGTTCAATTCGTAGAGTTTCCTCAGATATAACCAAAGGCATGCCACGCCTTTCACCTTCGGCTTGAACATCGCTGGACTTACTTTCTAAGAACACTGCCCGACATCCAGGATCTATTAGAGCCACTGGAGAATGCAATATTTCTGGTGCTTATTTACACTTTTGCTTCCCAGTGCCCTAATATGGTGAAATGACTTAATTTTGGGGTACAAAACGAGTGTATCTTCAAACCTCATGAAGCCTCTTATGTGATGCTGTTCAAATATTTTTGCGACACGTAGGATTATATCAAAACAGATATGACCGGACAGTACCTAAGAAAGTTTTATCAACACCTAAAACAAAACAATTTTTACTGAAACAGATATCTCGATACAAATAACCGTGCTGCGATCTGTCGGCGTTCGGTCGATAAATAGGTGACGTGACAAACATTTGGCTTTGGGTGACTGACAAAGATTTCTCCATCTCTCTTTTCTACAACAGTCCGCCGCGACCGACAACAATCCTTCGTCACTCGTAACATACATTATTCAATCTTTCTCTGAGGCATACTTTTTGCGCTTTTCCATTAATATGCTTAAAATTTTGGTTTCTAACCTTGAACACCACTCTCTTCACGGGCTTCCTCACGTGGCATCTCGTGGATAAAGATTGTAAACTGTAATTATCTAAGAAAAGTTTGTAAGAGTCTCAGTGGAAAACAATTTGAAATTTTTAACAATTTGAAATAAGTTTGAACATGGCGTTATCACTTGGGCTGAAGACACTGTGTATGTAAACTTAAACAAAAACTATCCAGATAATTTGTGTCGCGGTATATTACCCTCCCCTCCCTGCAATCGATGTCGCCTGGTTCATGATGAAGACTATTCTGAAATACAAGCCTTACGTATTGCATTGCTGGGCAATGAAAGGAGGGAGAAAAGGCATATGTAAGGCATTCAGTTGTTTTTAGTGCTTAGAAAACAAGAAGTCTCAATTAGTTTTGAGCCAGATTTTAATTCGTAACGCTACCCTAGGCCTCCTTATCTATTTCTGAAAAGAAGACATCGGTTTTTGGACATGTGATTTTGTTAGAAGATAAGAAAGTTAAGAAAAATACGACATTTTCAACACCCGACACCCTCTTTCTATTACTTTTGGTAGGTTGTTGGACAGCAACCAGTTGAGGAAATTACCATCAGGCATTTTCAGTAGCAACACCGAGCTTCAATATTTGTAAGTTTGGACTCTGTTTTATTTTTGTCTAAGGAACGCGTCAAATCCATTGCGCATTGGTGAAAAAAAAACCAGCAGATAGGAGCAGCGTTATCTTGGCTCTTAATAAATATCAGCTACGAAGTAGGAATGTTTAATTTTCTTGAACATGTAATTTATTTCCTCTGCAAGTAAAATGGGGTATGGGTGTGGGTCAAGTGCATCCTCAGACACCACCCTCCAACCCCCATGTTACATCCCTGTCCTCACTTCTGCTGAACTCTACTTTACGAATCTTTAAATTTTTTAGATCTTTTAATTTTGCTCGTTCTGAAAATTATCAATTATCATGACGTCTATTTTAAAGTTAGTATGTTCTGAAGTCAGTGCTCTGAACGACAATTCCTTTCTATCTCTGGTTTTTTATTTTTTTTCTTTACACAATCTCCTTGTAAAATACTACACTTCTAAGTTTCGCCTTTTATAAGTTTTCTAATGGTATACTAAGCTTCCTCGGTCAAAAAAGTGGCATAGCTCATTTTAAAGACAACCAAGTAGACCAGAGAAACAAATCTATTCAATGAAGCATCATTACACAGTGTCGATCTCTAAACTCCATGCAACAAATCGAAACAGGGTCAGGGCAATGTTCAGTGGAGCACTCATTTACCTATTTCTTTATCTTTGTGATATGAGAGTCATAAGTACTTGCTAGTGACACTTATGTTGTTTAACTTGCACAAGAAGAGACGTCAAAATATAAATAGTTTAGAATATTTAAAGTCCAATTTCATTGAAAGGAACGACTTCCTCCGTATAATCTGAGAAATACTGGGATCATAATTGCACTTCTCCACACAGAATTATTGAAGTGAAGCTCTAGTTAAATCTCTGTTTCAGTCGAATTTAAGCTGACTTTAGGCCTAGACACAGCGACAGAATCTAGACAAATGAGGGCAGATAGCACCAGAAATGCATCAGTTCCAAGCCACAATCATCGCAGCAAATCTTCACTCCTAATGTTCAAGTTCTGCATTTTTGGGCAGCTTTATAATCTATTTAAGGCATTAATATGAAACACGAAGGGAAAACATCGCATCTTCAACAAATCAGTCTGTTAGCGGGTGTGTTTTAGGGCCTCATGTAGAACATGAAGGAGATATGTTCCTTTGTAATGTTTGCCCATAACTGTAGAAAAAGTCCTAAAAACAAACTTACAAAGGTACTTACATATCGGTCTCGCTTGAGCCAAGGGTCAAGAGTCAAAAAAACATCAAGAGGTCCTGGTTGTCAAGGCCACTCGAAATCAAAGGGAAAATTACTTGAAAGGGATGCTGAATCAACTTTTATATGCGCGTGGCGATGCTCAAAGGACCGATGACAAAAACAAAAACAAAAAAAAACTGGAATTAAACGTTAGAGGTACGTTCGTGGCTAAGACGTGAAGACAGTTATTAAATTATTATTGGCGGTAAAAAGATCCTGTCACTGAGAAGAAGGGACCACGCAGGGAGATCTGATCGCTGTGGCTCTTTTTGTTCTTACCGTCCAGCCTATGATCATGTGTCTACAGGTGGCGTCTGCGGCAAAGCAGACGTAGTTCCCCAATGATGCTGGTGGGATAGGTTATACTACAGAAATGAATAGAGTGGAAGGCACAACGAGGCGCGGCCATAGGCTTACGAAAGTAGGAAGAGGATTTCGTCAGTGAGGTGTCTGATTGGGTCAGTGAAGTAGGGTAATTGGCGGAGTTCGCTCAGACGCAGCCACAGTCACAGTCATGCTATGCCGTTTCCATCTCGGGCTTAAAAAAATCGGTGGACACACTTTCTGGTAACACTGCCCGAGGCATTAGGATCTACTAGAGCCACTGGAGAAAGCAAGAACTCTGAGATTTATTCCTGGAATATCGAAACGCAAGTTTAATCAGCTGGCTACGACCATGCTAGCTCTAATGTTCGCCTTGGAGGCGCCTGTGCCTTGCAAATCCAAGCCGGAAGTACGCTTCATCAGTCAAAGTGTCAACGCACTTCGTTAAGTATCTCAAACATTTCAATCACAACAGCTAACAGGGGAGTCTCGTAGTAAGTCGGAACAGAACGTAGTCACTTTCGAAAGACCAGGAAAACCACAAAAGATCGAGAGAGTGCTTGACCAAGTACCTGGAAAAGGCTGGCAATACTTCCTTTCCGAGAATTGGGCGCCAACCTGATTAAACAGGAGTTCCGTGCTGCTGTCAAACTACAACATCACTGGCCAGTGGATGATATTACAGCTGAACAGAGGATCTAACAAAGCACAAGGCTGGTCACTCATGCACGTGGACTCTGCGAGCACTAATGATCGGAATTCTTTGATGTCAGGGTTTGCCACCCAAATGCCGAGTCCTATAAGAGCCTAGAGCCACAAAAAACCCACAGATATGCATGAGAATAAGAAGAAGCACCACTAATTAAGGACAGTTCTCGACATTTAACACGAAACAAAATATGATAGTACTCGAAAGTAGTACCATAATTGTATCTTTGTAATCATCATCATTGTTATTATTGCTATGGTTGCTTTTTTCCCCAAAATGGGCCCTTGTTTGGTAACCTTAACACCGGCTGCCTTGTCTTTGAAATGCGATAAATTTCGATTTGATAGGATTTAATGAGGCAAGAAAAGATAAAATGCAACGCCAGGGAAAGAAAAAGAGTTAATGAACATTCTATGAAAAGGGGGGAGAAGGGGGAGGGGGGGAGATGGTCACTACTAGAGGCCTATTTTTTGCCACCCGAAAAGAAGGGTGCTTCGTTGTGTCGTTCAATTGTGCTTTGTTTTTTAATCTGCTGACAAGGATGAGTTTGTTAGTTACGCCGTAGATAAACGATAGACCATCAATGGAGTGACATCAAAAAGTCTCTAACCCTGTGACATATAAAAAAAAAGTCCTGTCATATTTAAAGTACGCAGGTTACTAATTTATCCTAGCATCCCAGTTGCACCTTGTTGCGCCCAAGAGTTGATTCAATCTGACAAGTTCATGAGGATCTAAGAGTCCCAAGTACACACCAGTGAAAGAACTAAATGTTCACTGTAAAGTGGAGAAAGGTGCTTATTTCGATAAGTGCGGGAGGCCTAGAGAGACAAGAAGAAAACTCAGGCATAACATCATTTTTTGGAGTCTTTCAATGACAAATCCATCCTTTGAGAGATAAAAATCACAGGGAGGACACTGTGTATCTAAAGTTAAAAAAAATTATTCGGACAATTTGTGTCTTGGTATGTTAAACTCCCCCTCCCTGCAATCAACGTCGCCTAGCTTGTAAGAATGCTCTAAATGACAGTGTGTAACCTTAGATCTCAATATGTAAAACTGGGCAAAAGACATCGGTTTTTAGACAATGTGACTTTGTCAGCAGATTATAATTCTAAAAAATTGTCATTTTCGAGCATTCACGGGGCCTGCACCATGTTGACTAGCACAATGTAATCAAAACCCCTCCCTATTACTTTTGGTAGGCTTTTGGACAACAACCAGGTTTTTTTTTTACCAATTTCAATTATTTTACCCTGCACGTACAATGGATCAGTGGTGTATGTCAAATGCACCCTCTGACTCCACCTTCCTATCCCCTGTGCTACACTCTCCCCTCACTTCTGCTGAACACTACATACCATTCCCATTTATATATCTTCGTATTTTGCTCGCTATATAAATTATCAAAGAAAACTTGTGAAGTGCATTCCGAAGTTAATGTGTTCTGAAGTTAGTGTTTTCAAAAACAATTTCCTTTCTAATCATAGTTTATTATATTGTATAATCTCTTGGTCAAAGACTGCACTCCCAAGTTTCGCCTTTTAAAAGTTTTCCCATGATAAGCTTCTTTGGTCAAACAGTGGCGTAGCTTGTCGAAAAGAAAATCTATTAAACCAGAGAAAGAAATCTATACAATGAAGGAACATCACACCGCGCCAATCTAGAGTTTGATTAGCAAAAAATGGTTTAAACATGGCGTTATCATTTGTGCTGGTACAAGTGAAGACACTGTGTATGTAAAGTTGAAAAAAACTATTCAGGCCATTTGTGTCTTGGTATTTCTTAAACTTCCCCTCCCTGCAATCAATGTCGCCTGGATTATAATGAGGACTGCTCTAAATGACAGTGTGCAATCTTAGGCCTCTATATGTAAAACTGGACAGAAGACATCGGTTATCAGACAATATGACTTTATTAGCAGATTATAACTAAATTATACGTCATTTACGAGCATACACGGTGCCCCCACCATGTTGATAAGCACAACGTAATTAAAACCCCTTTCTGTTACTTTTGGTAGGAGGTTGCACAACAACCAGTTGAAGAAATTACCATCAGGTATTTTCAGTAACAACACCAAGCTGAGATGGCTGTAAGTTTTGAGTCTGTCTTATTTATGTAAGGAACGCGTTAAATCCATCGCGCATTGATAAAAATAACAACAGATACGAGCAGCGATGTCTTAGCTCCAAATGAAATCAGCTACGAAGCAGGAATGTTTCATTTTTGTGAACATGGAGATTTATTCCCCTGCAAGTACAATGGAGTAGTGGTGTAGGTCAAATGCACCCTTTGACTCCATATTCCTGCCCCCTGTGCTACATCCCCATCCTCACTTCTGCTGAACACTATATACCATTCGCATGTATATATCTTCAAATTTTGCTCACTTTATAAATTATCAAAGAAAACTTGTGAAGTGCATTCCGAAGTTAATGTGTTCTGAAGTTAGTGTTTTCAAAAACAATTTCCTTTCTAATCGTAGTTTATTATATTGTATAATCTCTTGGTCAAAGACTGCACTCCCAAGTTTCGCCTTTTAAAAGTTTTCCCATGATAAGCTTCTTTGGTCAAACAGTGGCGTAGCTTGTCGAAAAGAAAATCTATTAAACCAGAGAAAGAAATCTATACAATGAAGGAACATCACACCGCGCCAATCTAGAGTTTGATTAGCAAAAAATGGTTTAAACATGGCGTTATCATTTGTGCTGGTACAAGTGAGTACAATGTGTATGTAAAGTTGAAAAAAAGCTATTCAGACAATTTGTGTCTTGGTATTTCTTAAACTCCCCCTTCCTGCAATCAATGTCGCCTGGATTATAATGAGGACTGCTCTAAATGACAGTGTGCAATATTAGGTCTCTATATGTAAAACCGGACAGAAGACATCGGGCCTTAGACGATATGACTTTGTTAGCAGATTATAACTCTAAATTATACGTCAGTTTCGAGCATACACGTTGCCCGTACCATGTTGATAAGCACAACGTAATTAAAACCCCTTTATATTACTTTTGTTAGGTTTTTGAACAACAACCAGTTGAAGAAACTACCATCAGGTATTTTCAGTAACAACACCAAGCTGAGATCGCTGTAAGTTTGGAGTCTGTCTTATTTATGTAAGGAACGCGTTAAATCCATCGCGCATTGATAAAAATAACAACAGATACGAGCAGCGTTGTCTTAGCTCCAAATGAAATCAGCTACGAAGGAGGAATGTTTTATTCTTGTAAACATGAAATTTTTTTACCCTGCACGTACAATGGAGTAGTGGTGTAAGTCAAATGCACCCTTTGACTAAACCCTCCTGCCCCTGTGCTACATCCCTCTCCTCTCTTCTGCTGAACACTACATACCATTCCCATTTATATATCTTCATATTTTGCTCACTCTATAAATTATCGAAGGAAACTTGTGAAGTGTATTCCGAAGTTAATGTGTTCTGAAGTTAGTGTTTTAAAAAACAATTTCCTTTCTTATCGTAGTTTATTATATTGCGTAATCTCTTTGTCAAAGACTACACTCCCAAGTCTCGCCTTTTAAAAGTTTTCCCATGATAAGCTTCTTTGGTCAAACAGTGGCGTAGCTCGTCGAAAAGAAAATCTAGTAAACCAGAGAAAGAAATCTATACAGTGAAGGAACATCATACAGCGTCGATCTCCAGGCAACAAATCGAAACAGAGTCAGGTCAATAATCATTAGGACACTTCTTAATTTACCTATTGCTTTATCTTTGTGAAATGAAAGTAAAAAATACAGGTAGTGACATTTATAGTGTTTCATTTGCAAAGGGAGGGGCGTTCCAATGTTATCAAGTAGTTAGTTTGTTTATTACGATTTAGACATTCGTTCATATTCGGCATGTATTTACTATAGGAATTCGAAGTCCGAAGGTTTAAACCATTCGAGACGAGTTTCCAAGTTGAACATGTGTTGTTTAACTTCCATAAGTGGAAGCGCATAGTTTGTCTAATAACTTGTCATAGAGCTGTTTCATACGTATTAAATAACTAAAATATCAGTAAGTCATAGAGTTGAGACTCTTCTTTGTAGTTTTCATCCTACTTACTGTTAAAAAGCAAGAGAAGAGGACATAATCAGATAATTTTAGGGACAGATAGCGACATTTATGACATCAGAATAATAAGGCTTTGCCACCAAAGTCACAGATTTGTATCATTGTTTGATACATCAGTCTTAATACACCCGCCAGCCCCTAATATAAATGGTAAGCTTGGAACTTATCTCATATGCAGGAAGTCTGTAGTTTTGATTACTTGGTGATTATTTACCGAAATGAAATCTGATCAATCATTAATGATTAATTTATAGTAATCCATTGAGCACTTCTCGGCCTTGAAGCATGAATGGGCCACTACAGGCCTATTTTTGCTTTCCAAAGGAAAGGGCGTCTCGTTGTCTCGTTCATTCGTGCTTGATTTTACATACTCTGACAAGGATGAGTTTGTTAGTTACGCCGGAAGATAAACAAAAGACCATCAATGCAGCGAGATTACAAAGTCTCAAGCCATTATGTGACAAATCAAAGCAACTTCAGGTCAAATTTTAAGTACTTAGCTCAATGTGACCGGTTTTTAAGGACGCAAAGGTCAATAGTGCTAACCGGTGAGACCTACATACGGGAAGCCCATGAAAGGTGCCTATTTTCGATGGATGCATGAGACCTGGGGGACAACAAGAAAAGTTAGGCGTGACATCATTTGAGGGCATGGGAAGTTCTCAACAAGACATAAAGCACGAATTTAAGCTGACTTTGGACAGAGAAATGGTGACAAATATGACAGTGAAAAATATGACGTTCCAACCAGATAGCAGCAGTAGCGCATCAGTTCTAAGCCTCAAACACCGCGGCAAATCTTCACTTCTACTGTTCCATTTCTAGGCCAGGTCTTCCAGGAGATCACATGTATTGGGACAGAAGCCATCGACATCCACTCTGGTTTACCCTTTTCCGCCATGGAAAGTCGTAGAGATGTAGAATAATTACTGCGTAGGCAAGAAGAACACAATTTCTACCGCTACACAAATTTCAGTGATAATAGAACACGAGTGTTGTGGAGCAAAATTCATCTAGCTGAAAAAGGAGAGGTTCGAATTCAAATGAAATTGCCTCTCATTGGACATTGAAGTGCTATTCATTGGACATGTGATGAAGAACAATGGATCGGAGGCAACAGTCAAAATGGAGCGACCAGCAGATGCATCATCAGCGCAAAGATTCATAGGGCTAGGAAGTATCTTTCTATATTTCTTTAAAACTTTTTAGAAATGAGAGGGGCACTGCAAAGAATGTTATTTATATTTTTATAGAGCTGTTTTATATGTCCCGAAAGATTATTAACCCTTCAAGTAAGATCCTCTGTAAGCTAAAGTTGTGTGTTTGTGATAACGGTACTTATGCTGGAGACAGCTTAAACTGCAGCTACAGTTGTTCTTCATCGGTATTAGTGATACAATGATATTCATTACGGTTCCCATATAATAAAATGACACTAATTACGGCTATTTTATTCTGCTGTGACCGTGGGAAATTAGGCTTTTCCTAAGTTGCAACACCTGGCAAGCCCCAAGAAGTGGAAGCCGGAGACACTAGATCTCGACGGTTGTAAAAGCCATCAAGTTACTTGCAGGACTATGCATAAGTATATTCGAATGGCTGACTGCAGACCGCCCAAAATCTAAAAAAATGGGAAACAATGAATACATAGAGCCTGACTTTACTCGTACGAAAGATTCCCAGTAAGTTTTTTTAAATTTAAGCTTCTTCAAAAGTGTTAAAATTGTGCCTTTTTACCATTTTCTGTGAGAAGATGGATGTAATAGTAAGCCTGTGGTGTGAGGTCACGTGGCCTAGTAGACCCTATTGGTTTGAACTGGCAGGCCAGGAAACCTGATCAAAGCCGTATTTACCATGTCCCCTCTGATATTTTGGACTGCTAGCATTGCTAATATATTTCATTATTTTCCCTACGAAATTTGACACCGAGACGAAGATTCCGTGACGTTACAACAAGGAGCACTAGAAGAGCTCTCACAGCACATACTATCAGCACACAGAGATTCTGCGAGCCTCTTTTGCTGGCTGAAGCGCTAAACGTTTTTATTCGTTAGTTTCCTGAGATGAAAATTAAATTGAAACGATCATCATACTTTAACTAATGACATAATGACCCTGATATTATTTACCTTTCAACAGAATTCAAACTATGTTTAAGTTCTCCCATTTGACGTCTCCTTGAAATATGAGAAAGCCCATACTATTTTCCCGTCAATGATAGATTTTGTAAGCGGCCCATAATCAATCATAAGATATTTTTTTTATGAAGTAAGAAAGATCTTCTCAACAATCCCTAGCTTTCAAGTGTTTTTTTTCGCTCGCAAGATCTCATCATTAACTCTCTCTACTGTCTGCCACAAATCCTTATGATGTTAGTGCGGAGAATTTGGCATTGGGTCGACTAATAATCTACTAAATCATCTTTTTCTCTATTCTCATCACATGTGTACTTGATATTGTAAGGATATATTGAAGAGAAATTCTGTCTTGGTCATTCATGGGAGTTAAAGGGTTAAAGCGTCTTTTTTTCCGAGGGCTTAGGGCTTAGTAGTAATAATGCCTATATACATTCATCACGACAGTGTTTCCACCTGAAGACTTTCAAGGGTTTTTTCTTTTCTTGTTTCCTTTGAAGGTTCAGGCCCACTACCAATTTTATTTCTGATCAAGTAAACTTTGGGATACGGGCAGCTTTAAACCTACGAAGCGACCACACTTTATGAAAAATAAGATGCTATACGTCCTGCTACTGAGCTTTTATTTCCGAGAAGTTTCTTCAATATGCGAGGGCTTCTTGGCCATTAACAGGATTAGAAAGGTGTAAAAAAATTGATACCGAGAGAATTTTTTATGGATATTTTGTGGTTAAACAACCTCGGGTATTTTCATTTTAAATATTTTGAAAAATAATATAGAACCAGCTATATTCAACATGGTTTCTTCACTGTGGACCACTATCTTTGACGTTATTCGTCACCAAGAGGAAATAATGTGCCTGGTCCTCACCTATCCATCACTCGAGAGTTCAAAAACACGGAGTATATATCACTGACTATAAAGCATGCAAATTATGCTTCATAAAGCCTGAAAGGAAGAATAACATGCCGGTTCCCTTTTAATCACCTCTTTTAAAGTCTCAGACAAATTTTTTTAAACAGGATACATATTTTATAATTATCATGACAATAGCTGGCAATATAAACCTAAACACGAATAAAGGGGGTAAGTTTCTAAAGAAACTGTGGTGCTGCGTTGGTGGGAAAGTACAACAGGGTAATTTAGTGTTAACAACTGAGTTGAACACGTAAATTGGCCACCGTTAAGAGTGTAAAGGCTTTACCCTCTACGGGGGCCGGCTTATGTTTTGAAGTCAGTTGATAACACCAAATTACCTGTTAAACCAAAGCATAGCGTTTTCATTTGCGCATGTTCAAATAAACACACGCTGTAGACAAAGCGGATAAATGAGTGTACATGCTTGTAACACACGAGAAATTTTACGCGCGTAAAGGAATAGGAACGACAATATTTACATAGTATAACTATCGAGGCAAAATGGCGGCATTTTTTAAATTCCCATTGTCTGTTTTCATTTCACGAGGATAAACCCAAACCAAAACAGACAAGACTACCGATTTCAGGAAAGTTTCCGTCTACGTCACTAAAACCTTCTAAAACCTTAAAACCTTCTACGTCACAAAAGTAGAGCATCCTTAACATGGCTACAAAGTTCGTAGCAACTTTTGCCTTAAGCCGGCGACACACCTTGGGATTTTATGCGCCAATTGCAGCCAATTTGACCGCCACAGACAACTGCGGACACACTTGGCGATTTTTTTCGCCGATCGCGACAATGTGGCGCTTCATCCCAGGTTCCATAGGCTGACATTTAAAAATTGTGCGAACCAATATAAACAAACAGAATGGCGACAGCGAAGCGAAAAAATTGTTGGCTGCTGCCATAATTTTGCACCCAAAGCGCTCCAGGAAGCGTTCTTAAAGGTGGGACAATGGAAAAGTATGGTCAAAGACATGGATTTATTGAAACGCAGAGTCTTTCTTGAGACGATTACCGTAGTCTCTCGACGTTACACCAAATAAGCATGGCTTTTCTGACCACAGTGTAGGTCAAATTTACCTCTTTTTCTTCGGTTCAGAAACAATTTTCGATGCCTTCCGCCATTTTGAAAAATCATGTGATAATATCGCCCAACTTGATTGGTTAATTTTACTGCCGACTCCCAGAGTAAAAAGGCGAGAAAATCGCGGGAACGGGCCGCCTTATTGAATTTCGGCAAATTAAATCGCCGATATCTGACATGCCAGATATCGGCGATTTTATACCCCGATCGCGGGGATTGGCGAATATCGCAATCGCCGCACCGAGCACAATTGGCGATTTTCGCTGATCACCGTGATCGGCGCATAAAATCGCCAGGTGTGTCACCGGCTTTAGCGCTTCTTTACGTCATCGCCTGTTCGGTGGCTAAATCCCTGGCGAAAAAGTTTGTTTTTTGGTGGAAAACCAGCGTCAGCTTTGTTTGCAAAGGAATAAGAATGGTAGCCCTAAACGCTTAAAAGGCACGAGTAATGAAGCATGTGCGGTCATTTTGTCGCTGTGTCTTACGGGCATTATTTCAAATAAAACTGTTGAGACATTTTTTGTTATCATTTTAAATTGTCCCACTCTTTAAAAAGTAACATTAGCACAAAAAGTTTGTTAGCGGGTATGTTCCATGACCTCAGGTAGAACATGAAAAAATATATGTTCTCTTGTATTTTTTGCCCATAACTATCAAACGTAACCTCAACAAAATAACGAAGGTGGGCCAAGGGTTAAGAGTCAAAAAACGTCACTTAAAAAAAGGCCACTCGAAATCAAAAAGAAAACTTCTCTAAAAGGATGCTAACTCAGCTTTTATATACGCATGGTGATGCTCAAAGGACCCATTACAAAATCAATAAAAACATAACTAAACATTATAAGTACGTTCGAGACTAATACGTAGTGACAATTACTAACTTATCGATGGCGGTAAAGAGATCCCGCCACTAAGAAGAAGGGACTACAAAGGGAGATCCGATCGCTACGGCCCTTTGTGCTCTTAGCATCCAGCCTCTATCCAGGAGTCTACAGGTGAGGTCCACAGCAAAGCAGTACTGGTTCGCCAATGATGCGGGTGGGGCAGGCTCCACTACAGAAATCAAGAGATGGTGGAACATGTTGAGTACCCTGAGTCCAGATTTTGGCTACTTCTTAAACGCCAAGAAGTGCTGGATTATCGCAAAGCGGGACAAGAAAGGAAGTGTGAAAGAAATATTTAAGGACACAGACATTAATATGACAATGGAAGGGAAGAACCATTAAAGAGCGGCGATCGGCTCACGAGAGCAATTCGTCAATGAGAAGGTGTCTGATTTGGTCACTGAAATAGTTCAATTCGTAGAGTTTCCTCAGATATAACAAAAGGTATGTCACGCCTTTCACCTTCGGCTTGAACATCGCTGGACCTACTTTCTAAGAACACTGCCCGACATCCAGGATCTATTAGAGCCACTGGAGAATGCAATATTTCTGGTGCTTATTTACACTTTTGCTTCCCAGTGCCCTAGTATGGTGAAATGACTTAATTTTGGGGTACAAAACGAGCGTATCTTCAAACCTCATGAAGCCTCTTATGTGATGCCGTTCAAATGTTTTTGCGACACGTAGGATTATATCAAAACAGATATGACCGGACAGTACCTAAGAAAGTTTTATCAACACCTAAAACAAAACAATTTTTACTAAAACAGATATTTTGATACAAATAACCGTGCTGCGATCTGTCGGCGTTCGGTCGATAAATAGGTGAGATGACAAACATTTGGCTTTGGGTGACTGACAAAGATTTCTCCATCTCTCTTTTCTACAACAGTCCGCCGCGACCGACAACAGTCCTTCGTCACTCGTAACATACGTTATTTAATCTTTCTCTGAGGCATAATTTTTCCGCTCCCATTAATATGTTTAAAATATTGGTTTCTAACCTTGAACACCACTCTCTTCACGGGCTTCCTCACGTGGCATCACGTTGATAAACTGTTATTATCTAAGAAAAGTTTGTAAGAGTCTCAGTGGAAAACAATTTGAAATTTTTAACAATTTGAAATAAGTTTGAACATGGCGTTATCACTTGTGCTGAAGACACTGTGTATGTAAACTAAAGCAAAACTATCCAGATAATTTGTGTCGCGGTATATTACCCTCCCCTCCCTGCAATTGATGTCGCCTGGTTCATGATGAAGACTATTCTGAAATACAAGCCTTACGTATTGCATCGCTGGGCAATGAAAGGAGGGAGAAAAGGCAAATGTAAGGCATTCAGTTGTTTTTAGTGCTTAAAAAAAAACAAGAAGACTCAATTGGTTTTGAGCCAGATTTTAATTCGTAACGCTACCCTAGGTCTCCTTATCTATTTCTGAAAATAAGACATGTTCTTGGACATGTGATTTTGTTAGAAGATAAGAAAATTTTAAAAAATACGACATTTTCAACACCCGAAACCCTCTTTCTATTACTTTTGGTAGGTTGTTGGACAGCAACCAGTTGAAGAAATTACCATCAGGCATTTTCAGTAGCAACACCGAGCTTAACTATTTGTAAGTTTGGACTTTGTTTTATTTTTTGTCTAAGGAACGCGTCAAATCCATTGCGTATTGGTGAAAAAAAAACCAGCAGATACGAGCAGCGTTGTCTTGGCTCCAAAAAAATATCAGCTACGAAGTAGGAGTGTTTGGTTTTCGTAAGCATGTAATTTATTTCCTCTGCAAGTAAAATGGGGTATGGGTGCGGGTCAAGTGCATTCTCAGACACCACCCTCCTACCCCCGTGTTACGTCCCTGTCCTCACTTCTGCTGAACACTACTTTACGAATCTTTAAATTTTTTAGATCTTTTAATTTTGCTCGTTCTGCAAGTTATCAAAGAAAACTTATGACGTCTATTTCAAAGTTAGTATGTTCTGAAGCCAGTGCTCTGAACGAAAATTCCTTTCTATCTCTGGATTTTTTATTTAATTTTTATTTAATTTTATTTTTTTTACACAATCTCCTTGTCAAATATTGCACTTCTAAGTTTCGCCTTTTACAAGTTTTCTGATGATAAGATTCCTCGGTCAAAAAAGTGGCATAGCTCATTTTAAAGACAACCAAGTAGACCAGAGAAAGAAATCTATTCAATGAAACATCATTACACAGCGTCGATTTCTAAACTCCATGCAACAAATCGAAACAGGGTCAGGTCAATGTTCAGTGGAGCACTCCTTAATTTACCTATTTCTTTATCTTTGTGATATGAGAGTCATAAGTACTTGCTAGTGAAACTTATGGTGTTTAACTTGCACAAGAAGAGACGTCAAAATATAAATAGTTTAGAATATTTAAAGTCCAATTTCATTGAAAGGAACGACTTCCTTCGTATAATCTGAGAAATACTGGGGTCATAATTGCACTTCTCCACACAGAATTTTTGAAGTGAAGCTCTAGTTACGGCAATACAGTGTTGTGAAATAGCTTAGGTCGCCACTTGCGTCAAGGGTCATCGCTGACAGAATTTAAACTTTAATAAACCGTCCCAATTTTCCAGTCAGTTCTCCTTTCATTATATCTGTAGCACGGCGTCCATGCAAATCTGTATTATTACTTCCTATATTTTAATCTTTTAGAAGTACAGAAGGTAGAAGTACGACGTTTTTACTTGGTAGACTCCGTGTCAGTGTCACTATTTATAATCATAATCTTGTAATTCCATGAGGATTGACCGTGAGTAAACGTAAAGGTCTTTCACGTAAATTAAGTGACACATTCTGACATGTAAAGGTGGCATTTTATGTTGAGAGCGTTTTATCGGATAACCATTTATTTTTTTTTATTCTTTATATCAGTATGACAAATGTCTTATGCATATCGATGTTTTACCTGACAATGCCAAACTGACGGCTTAAAGAAGGCCACTATTAACAAGTTCAAGTTGCATTTCTAATTTTTTTTTGTTTTTTATCTTTCAGGCTCTTGTCTGATAACCCGTTGAGGAGTTTGCCATCTGACATTTTCGCTATAAATACTAAATTGATTTGGCTGTAAGTTAATTTTTCCTCTATTAAGGGACATCAAACAATATTTGTCTTTGTATTTTAAAACACGCCAACTCACTCTTATGTGAAATGTCTGGGTACCACTTTTAGTTTGAAAAACAAGAATATTTCACTCTGATATTATAATTATACGCTGAGACTAACAGATCATATGACGACATTCTCAGGTTAATTAAGGCCTGGGTCACCCTGCCTTTAACCCACATTTTTCACAAAATTGAGAATAACTTAGCTATTTTTCGAGGGATTTTTCTCATACTTGGCAAAAATGTGTATCACTACCATCTCTCTCGGACTAAATTGTGGCAACGTAATATGATTCTCTCAACAGCCAAAAACAGTCAATTTAGGCGCCAAATTCGTCGGTTGTTTTCTTGAGCAAATTCCCACAACTAAACACAAGGCAAATCAAAATGCAGTTATCGCTATGAATAGTTGAGACGTTTTTTATTGTTTTCCCATTTGGAATGGCTGCCAAAAAAAAGAGAGATGTGCTAGGCAGATTAAATCAAGTTTTGTCTCTGCGAAGCTGCTTCCTCTATCATGGTTTTCGCCCGAAAACATCTTAGCCTTCACCTGGTTCCAACCGCTGTCAATGAAAGTAATCCTACAGGTTCCTATTTATTTGGAAAAAAGACAAATTAAAACTGTTTAAGAGATGGGAATTTTGAAAACTCGCAGTCACGTATTCAACTTAGTGTCCGCCATTTTGACGCGCGAGTGTTCAGAAGCAATTAAACTTACCTAACTGCTTTGGGGGATTACTTTTGTTAGTAAATTCATCTGCTTCTTGAAGAAATTGTTTCCAAAGCATTCAAAAGCCTAAATTTTGATAGACACCATAAGTATACACATCATGATATGATAGAGGATTTATCAAGCTAAATTTAATTTCAAAATTGAATGGTATATCCACAATGAAACTTTTTTCTATGCATTTGTTACAAAACATAGTACTTTTTTCTATGCATAAGTATTCTAAGCATAATAAGCCCGAAGATAAATTCAGGCTTCAACAAAATTCAAACCCGTGCCTCCCCAAATCTAGTGGGGTGCCTCAACCAACTCAGCTAAAACGCCACTCGTTGAGATCAGGGCACCTTTTGGAGGGTTCTTCTTTTCCGTAGAGGAATATTATCATATTTTTTGATGAAATAAATTTTGCGGATGAAAATCAAGCAAAGCAATGATCCCTGCAGGTAAGGTGCAATTGCACAACCGCGCCTGCGAAGATCAGTTTTGTACTTGATTTTCATCTGCAGGTCAAAATGAAACTTATTTCTTAAGAAAATAGGATCAAAATACAAGACAAGATATCGCAAGAACTTTCGGAATCATGTGAGGAGGAAAATACGATGGTGTATTCGAGAATCAGAAAGATAACCTTTCTATATGTTTTCGGAGCAACAGATTCGGAAAGGAAACGGGGAACCACAAATTATCGTAAGATGAACCGCCAAAAAAAAAGAAAGCCTGCTTCAGTTCATCTATCATGGGAAAAGGCCCGAAAGGTGGCCTAAGACCGATGTAGCTGGAGGATTGTTTCGAGGCCTTATGAGTAGCTTGTTTCTCCGTCAAAGGGTACATAACTGAGTTAGGATAAGCACGACAGACAAAACCTTGCTCGTCTTGACAAGTGAGAATATTAAAATACATGTACATGGCTGCACCATTTTTATTTCACGGTAAAATCTCAATAATAATCATTTTGAGTTGTCTACACAATCCTCAAGCTGCATTTCAAAACTGAGTTTATTCCATTAGTCATCTGGTTTATTACTTTATATGTATCCCAGCTCTGGCCTTTATTTAGTGTGCTAAGTTTTAATCGAATTCATAGGTACTTGTCTGAAATACAATTGCACCACCTACCTCCAGGAATCTTTGACAAGAACACGCAGCTAAGAATTCTGTAAGTAACCTCTCTTTTCTGTCTGGTCCGCGCTCCTAGATTCTTAGTGATGCAATGTTAGCGTTAATAAGCTTGACAAAATTTGCAAATATTTCATTCATAATATGTAGCTATTTAAGTACAAAATAAATTCATCTTTAATTAACACTACTAGTCAACTTTGGCACCTGCAGAATAAGAACTCTAATCTCAGACCAGCTGCACAACAGTTCTACAGGCCTCCAACTGCTTTTTGTTGTTGTCGTTGTTTTATTAAATTTATCAGATTATTCGTTTCGCTTCGTAAATCAAGAATTAATATGAAATATGATAAAGATCATATATCTACTGTTGCATTCTGGATCTTTGTCCAGGACTGACCGTTTGTGAGATTCTGTCCTCTGCATAAAAGGCATCAAGAAGTGCCTTCATTAAATAAGAAGATCGTTCCAATTTCCATCATTAACAACTTTCCATATCTATGTCAAATTTGATTATAATCTTACGTTGTAAAATGAGTAAACGGTGAAGTTAGCACAAACAACTCTTCGCTCAATGACAGTGCTGCCTTTTGCTCACAAGTCAAAACAACCGTAACTGTCGACAACAGCCCTGAAAGGTTTCAGTAGTACCCCTATCTAAGCAGATAAACTTCTGGTGGATCTTTAAACTAATCGTCAGTTTTATATGGTAAATAACGCAGACGCCTGAATGACAACGACATGAAAGGGTTGAATGGAAGTGCCTTCAAAAACTTGACAATGCTAGAGGAACTGTAAGTTAGTGTATCAATATTGCTGTGGAAGGAAAACTGTTTTTGTAACGCAGCAGCATTCCCCTCTCTTACCGCCTTGTCTATACTTGTTTTTCAAATTAACTTTTTTCCTTTCTCTTTTCTTCCCTTCCACTCAGTGATCAAAAGACGAGTCGGTTTATAACTGTTTTAATGAAAATAAACATATTTTACATACAGGTCACATACTTTTTTTTTAATTTCAACACAGATGGTTGCAAGACAACAACTTCACGGAATTGCCTCCTAATTTATTCCAAGATCCAAAAAGCTTGAAAGAACTGTAAGTTATTTCATTCCAAGCTTTCTCTTGTTTTAACTCAATGACTACATAAAGTGTTCCAACACTTAGTAAAATTTTCCTTTGTTTTGTTAAATCACTGCTAGTGTATTTTAACACAGATTCTGGTAGTATCATACTTTTCGTTCCATTCTCTAATTAGAGCATATAGAAAGAAAATCTTTTCCAGTTGCAGATTATAAAATCTTTCCATCTGCACTTATAACACGTTTTAAAATTGAACCATCTAGAATTTTGTGTTTGTTGCTGAACTAACATTTCAGTGACAACGATCATACATACAACAATGAAACTCACGCATGTTATGAATATCAGAGTTGTTTTTATGGGTTGTCTTTCTCTGTTTTGTACCATGTTGGCATATTTTCTTAGATCACGAGCTTAATGATTTCATTATTGATCCAAGAGGTGGCCATTGCCAGTGTTGGGGAAAAGAGTTCAGTATGCACGCAGATTTCAAGTTTTCAGCGGCCTTCAATTGCTTTTTGTCCTAAATATTGACCAAACTAAATAAATGAAGTGACTCTTGAATATTCTCTGTACTGTAAGACAAAACATTGCATGTGTATCACTACGTACTTCTCTTTGTTCTTTGGTTGTTTCTGATGACCAGAATCTTTATGTATTTTTACCTATAAATTTCAGTTTGCAGACTTAATGAAAATGCATTTTCTTGTTTCGTCATTCCTATCAGCTATCTGTCAAATAACAAGTTGAAGAGTCTACCAGACGGACTTTTTAACAGCCTTTCCAAGCTGACATATTTGTAAGTGAGTTAGTTATTTAACCAAGGAGATAATTGGAAAGAAACAAATGATCATTCTTAAAATATTTTTTTAAAACCACAGCCATCATAGTTGAAACATCATGAAGTTTTCCAGCTCGTATCTGCAAATCTTAATTGAAGTAGACGATGCTATCTTATGTATTTCTTGTGCTTCGGTTAGTAATGTTAAGTTACTTTGTGGTGTAAGAATTTTATAGCTTCTGATTAAATAGCACACTCAACAATTCCCAGATTTCAGTTGGTAGCTCTAGCATAAACGAAATTTTAGTAACTGTGTAATAATTGTTTTCAGGGATTTATCAAACAATGAACTTGAAAATCTGCCAGCGTATGCTTTCATAAACATAAGAGCGGTAAAATTTCTGTAAGTAAGATTGATATCGTCCCAAAATATTAAGAACTGTTTTAAAAGATTTTCGTGAAAATAACAGCACTTGGTGACTATAAAAGCTTCTCAGTGAATGACAACTTACATTGTAAATTACTTCTGGAAGGCAAAGGTTGTTTTGTTTCCTTTTTATCTGAGTTGACAATATCTAAGAATTTGTTGTATTGCCACATCAAACTACCCTGGCACTAATTTTTTAATTTGTCACAGAGAATGAACTTGAGAGTTTTCGCGCTTAATATTGAGATCATTATAGATAAGACTAATGTGTTCTTTGAAGATTAAGATATAAATACTGGGAGCTATTTTACTGGAAAACGTTGCCATTCCCTGCCTTAACCGCAAATCTTACAAAAAAAAAGTAGAGCTAAAGATATCACTACACATTTCATTCTAAACTGCACATAATGCTTTCTTCAGGAAAATGGAGTACAACAAAATTAAGAAGCTTCATGAAGATCAGTTCCAGGGCTTGGTGGAGCTATTGGATTTGTAAGTGCATCTAGAGTTTAAACCATTTTCCATAATGATCTGAATCTCAAACCGTATACAGTAATATTTTTTTACTGTTAACTCCGTCATTGCTCAAATAAAATTTGCCCTACCCAATCATATTATGTTACTGTACTTTAATATTTATTTCCTTATCCGTTTCCTTTGTTTAAGATATCTCTCGGAGAACAAAATCGAGGCTCTGCCTGATAAAATTTTCAAGGGCGTTAAAAAGCTCAGATCTCTGTAAGTACAGTTAATCACATACAAAACATTCCAGAATATTTGAAGTGATAGAATGAATATGATATCAGCGTTCAAAATCTGAGATTTTTGTCTACAAATTTACCACGATGTAGAACAGGGGTGGTGCCAGTTATCTTCCTCAACAAAGCAATGTTTTTTTAATTTATATTGCACTAAAAATGTGCCTTTATATAACATACTTTTGATGCACCTAGGTGGATATTATGAAAAAGCGGAAACAAACATTGTGGAGATCTATGTGGTCTTAACTGAAATTCCATGAGAATTTATTAGAATGAGGAATGTGACTGCTGCAAGTCCCCGTTTTGGTGTTAGTTGTAAATAGTTACGTTCTTCGTTTCAGGAATATCTTCGGCAATAGGATACAAAACGTTACCAGCACGACTTTCAACTATGCCCACGAATTGCGAATGTTGTAAGTTTACTGCAAATGACAGATGTTTATCTAGGCAACTAAACTTAGTTGCATATATTGAAATCAGATAACATTCTTTTGATTTCGTTTTGTCAAAGAAAAGACTCGTGCAAAGTATTTTGGAAAATAACATAAATATACTAAAGGAATTTTTCCCTGGAAGAGTCCGGAAAGAGGCTTTTGTACAGCGAACGACCTCAACCGAATGGGCTGTCACGTCCATAAAATCAGTAGCCATCAAAAATTTCCAAGAAAGCAAGACGAGACTTATCTTAGGCTAAATGACTACTTTTCAAAGAATCTTTGAGAAAACATCAAGCTAGGGTCCGTACTGAAGATCCTCAGCTAGGTTCCTGATTTTGTCTTTTTGGACAGTCAATTTGAACATTAACATTAACTTAATGAATCTTATTATTGAAATTCACTTTTTTAGGTTATTTATGATATAAACCGACTTAAAATGCACATTATGATTATTTTAAATCACAGGTTCATGCATTACAACCTGATGGCCGAGCTCCCCAAAGGCTTTTTCAAGCATTTGACGCACATCATCAGAGTGTAAGGTTCCATGACGATCCTTTCCTTCACTCATCCCTTCAAACAATTATTTTAATAATAGTCTATGTTAATAATCAATTAATGATTATTAAGGGATTTCAATGATGCAATAATAGTGTTATTTCTTCTTTTTTTTTCTTCTTTTTTCGAATTCCAGAACTTTGGACACCAACCTGATGTGCTGCCATCTCGATCTTTTCAGGCAGGATGCTGATTGCGAATACTCCTTCAATGACAATTTCGCCAGCTGCCACTCCATGTTCCGCCACCATGCTCCGAGGAGAACTCTTTGGATTGTCGGTCTTCTCTCGTTGCTAGGGTCTTTATTCGTAGTTGGGTGGCAGTATTTCTACCCTGATAACAATGTGGTCCAGTCTATCATGTTGGTGAATCTGGGTGTATCTGACGGTATCATGGGTATATACCTAATCATTATAGGCATAAAAGACCTGCAATGGTCAGGGGAATACTACCTGCATGACTATGAGTGGCGCACCGGTTGGTTTTGCCATTTCAATGGTGCCATGTCTGTCTTTTCAAGTGAAGTGTCAGTGATGATGATTTCTCTGATCGCATTGGACAGACTCAAGAACATCGTGTTTCCTTACACCTTTGCAAAAATTACCCCAAGGCAGACCTGTCTAATGTGCGTAGTTATCTGGCTGGTGGGAGGCGTTATGGCATTCCTTCCCTTGTCTGGAATGCACTATTTCAGCGAGTGGTACTATGGCAATAATGTAGTGTGCCTGCCCCTGCAGCTTTCCCCTGAATTACAAGAAGGCTGGGAATACTCCACTTCCATTTTTATCGTTTTGAATTTTTCCCTATTCATCTTCATCACGGTTGCTTACGTTGCCATCTTGTGGAAATCATGGTCGTCAAGCAGACGGCTTGGTGCACATGGAACTGTTCGTGAAATACGAGCAAGAGCACAAAGTGCACAAGCTAAAAGAGAAAGAGCACTTGCCAAAAGAGTCTTCTTCATTATTCTGACAGATTTCTTGTGTTGGATGCCAATCATTGCTATCGGCATCCGGTCCCACGTCGAGAAAACATTTGATCCTCCTGGTGATCTGGCAGTGTGGATTGCAGTGTTCGCTCTGCCGATCAATTCAGCTATCAACCCATTGCTGTATACGCTTTCTACTCCACAGGTAACGTTTCTTTTTTGGTTACTTTGGAATAGCACCTACCGTTATGTTCAAATTTGGTTTCGTGTCAGAGCAGGCTGGCAACTTAATTTTTTAATTGTAACGATTGACATACAAAACAAGCATGAAAAAGTAAATGATCGGACAGATTTTTTTAGCTTCTCCACCGTTAACTTTAACCATAGAGACCAACGTGACTTCTAAATACGTTACTTGAAAGTCTTTACGTAAACTATTCAATATATTTTGAATGTCTAGGTTCAGCCTGTGTTGAAAGCAAAACTGAGGAAGCTGTGGTCCAATGTTCGATCTATTTTCAACAGAAGACAAAATCAAGAAGGTACAGTTTTAAGCTCCATTGAAAAATACCATGATAACAATAATTGTATTACAAACCTTGAAATGAACAAACTTTAAGTTTCGCCAAATTGAGTATTAGCAACCCAGTTTTCTTTAAGTAACATATGTCATTTTTACTCATAAGGCTTTCAAGGGGGAGAGGATGGAACTGGTATGAAATCGTAGAAAACTCATGAATTTTTTAATTTTCTCGAATAAGAAACTGAGCAAATTATTGAAACCACAAAGGTGCAACTGGCAATATGTAAAGTTGTAGCAGACGTAGAGGAGAAAACCAGAATGATTCTAAATAGAGAGGGGATCAATGTAATAAATCATGAAGTTTAATGAAGGCAACGACACGTTTAGAAATCATGATTTCAGTTCGATTTTCTTTAATACACAGCTTTAGAGATACTAACCATCAGGAACATTGAGACGAATAGGTGCCGTTTGCCACAAATTTTTAAAATAAGGTGCTAGCAAAACCTCATTCTACAAACAATTCTCAAAATATGAATCGCTATACTTCTGTCTGAAATTATTAGATGACGATCCATTCTGAATTGTTTGTCTGAGCGTCTTTTTTTTTTCCCTTTGGATAAACCTAACAATGACCATTATTTTTTTATTGGTGTTCCTTTTTATATCAAAGAAGCAGAAAATGATCAGCAGGGACAGATTGGAAATGGGGATGAACATGCTAACGTCGAGGAGGGTAAAAAATATACTGCTTCTCAATCTAATCACATATCTTCTCTACACCTCTGTAGGGTTCTATGTGCGATACTTTTCTTTCCTTTCTCTTTTCAGTACTTAATTCCTTTTTTTCATTTTTCTCCCCCCCTAGGAGAACAGATTGAAATGCAATTAATAGCACAGATCGAAATCCCAGAAGTGGAAGCCCCTGAATTGCCTGCTCCCCAACCAGGTCAGTAAATAAGTGTAGAATTTTTTATGCCAAAGACAATGTTGTAATTGACTTTGTAATTCAACTCTCTTGACAGGTGTGTATAGTCTAATTAATTAATCTATCAAATATGAGTTCTTTCAAATAAGATGCCCAGAAACCACGGTATTCTTTTTCTGCTCTGATAGTTGCTGTAGGTGCACTTCGAGAAAGGAGAGATCAAGGAAGGGTTTCTCGTATGACACAAATGTAATGAAATTAGCTTGGATTACTTTTGATTGATAAGTTACCTCCAGATATTCAGGTGATAAATTGCCTTATGCACTTTTAACTCCTCCACTCATGATATCACCATTCCTTTACATTAGGAAACTGTAATGTGCCAGAGTATGTAGTATTCCAGTATGGAAGGAAGATACCATCGTACCCCATATGATGTGGTTGTAGTAAATGAATGATACGTATATATTGACAATGATTATTCGTTGTTTCCAGTTTTCAGTTATATTATATGAAAAATAACTTAAAGATAACTCTTTGCTCTGTTGGCAGAGATTGAACAAGCCTGTGAGGGGGATGCGAATCCATCTTCCTCAGGTAAAAATTATTTATGAAAGAAATATCAAAAGAAGGCATAGACAACCGCTCTATTTACAAAAGAAGTACTGCAAAAATCACAGTTATACAAGGTGACTTCAACTGCATATTGCACTTTACAACCGATCATAACAATCGCCAAAATGAAGAAAGGTAATGCGTCTTAACCAACTGTCTTTGGCAAAGGTATTATTCCAGCTACCATTTTCATGCCCACTAATTAACTTGCAGATTTAAATGTGAGCTTTGTAACTCAGTGATATTTCATCAATCAGTGAATACTTGAATAAATATATGAAAATCTAACGTACGTAAAATACATTTGTAAAGAAATTTATTTCAGAATAAAACATGAACCATGAGCATTATGTCATGTTTTATTCTATTTGTTCCTTAAAACAGATTATGAGGATGATTTCGACATCAAACCAGCCTCTGCAAAGACTGTGGAAGGTAAACACCTTTTCAATTTTCCTTTTTTTTTAGAAATGTCATAACTCTACAAAACAGCGAAAGGTGGCTGGTGCTAACAAGCTGGTGCACTTGGTATACTTGATTGCATGGCTTTGTATGTCAAACCAATAAGATTAGGGTTATCATATTAACGCTTAATCACCAATCAAATCATAGATTCTAAGTCTGTCTCATGAAAAAATTGACGAGAGCAGCTTTTTGGCCACTATTTCCCGTAAGGTACAAAACCCTTCCTCAGTTACTAAATCTAATAGGTCAATGCAATCAAAAAAGTCTTGTTGGAAAGTTTGCTGTTGTTAAAGACTTAAGACATATTTGCGTTATTGACGTTCGAGCCTTTCCGGAACAACTCGCGGTTTATTTAAATGGATGGTATTCTTTAATACAATCACTGTTCAACATGGCAAGAGCTAGTATCGACGAAGAACACAAAGAGAAGGTAATAGTTGACATCTTCTGTAAGTAGGAGTGTCTCTACACACTAACAGAAGTTTTTTGTTGAGAATCGCCCAGTTTTAAGGAACCTCTTGTTGCAATTGCAATTAACCTTATGAAAGGTTTTAAAAAATTATCTGAAGTGATCGAAGGTTGAGCTACTTACAAGAACCTTTTAAATGATGGATACTCATCTTCAGTGTTACCTACAGCTTCTGATAATAGTTGAAAAATAAGCCGAATACTGCGGATTTCAGTGAGCACAATACTTTATTTTCTATAATGTCAAGATAAATTTAGAGTAAAATTGTGAAACTTTCCTGACAGAAAGCCAGCACCATCTTCATTTCAGTCATTTTTGGTTCACTGCTATGACAGAGTTATAGTTTTGTAAAGTTTAGGGGTAGCTACATGTAAGCTACAGGGCTGGGGTTAGCCAGTATGGTAACAGAAGGAACAAAGAGGTTAATGATAGGGCAAATTGGTTACCTTCAACATAGGTTTTAAACGGTGATAAAAGTGCACAGCTGACTGTCTCAGCAATCTTGCACAATCAAGTTATGCCCTGTCCCTGGTGATCTTCTCAAAACATTAACCATTTTGTCGAATTCAAGGACAAAAATTAAATACAATATATCTTTAATATTTGTGTGCAGGTGAAGAAGGAGGAAGTAAGCATGAACCTAAAAAGACAACTGAGGAAGGTAAAAACAATGAATTGCTTTTTAGGAACTGAACATTTGTCCCACATGGGTCTCATTTATTCCAGCGTACAGTGTAAGTAGCAACAATGCTAATTTTCTGACTAAATAGCGGGCAATGGGCCGCGTTGTCTAATCCTATGGATTTTAACAATGAATCTGATTTTACACAGCTGTTGAATCTGAGGAGCAGGTGGAAATTGAAGAGATTTCAGTACCCAGTAACAAAGGTAAAGGAGATAATGGTTTTTGATTGGTCACTCAAGAGAGTAAGGCATTTTATGAGTAATTAAAACATCTCTTTTCCGTTGGTAGTCACTGGAAAAATTCTAGTGTTGAAATTGGTGAAACATTTATGATTTTAATTCCTAAGTACAAAGACAAAATTTAATGACTGTATACTAACTTACATTGCATCAAATAAACATTTTTTAAAGAAGCTAGAAAAGCTGACGAAGAAGAGGAGACGCATGAGCCTGACATGGATGTCGTAGAGGAAGGTAACATTTTTTATAAATCAAAAGAGATAAACTCAGATTGGTCCACATATGCTTTATAAGGTGACGCATAATCAGTCCACTCAATTGGCTGAAGATCACTTGAAGTGCTCTGTAGAAAGGTTGCGATTCACATCGGGAGTTGATTACATTGAGGAAAAAAACACACCACTTGAGTATTATTATACCTCCTCGTAACGAAGAGCCATAACTTTTTATACACTGCTAAAATCCAACATTTATGAATTTATTGAGCCGTTTTACATGTTTGTTTGTTTTTTAAGCGATACAATAATAATTTGCCCAGATACAGAAAACAGAACCGCCACTTACCACAACTCATTGAATGGAAATAGTGACTTTGATGTTGTGTACCTCAGGTTTCAAAACACTTCAACACAAGCAAGCAAAATTAAATGAGCTGTAATAAGTGGCAGCTCTGTTTTCTGTACTTGTGCAATTTAGTACTGCATCGCTTGAGAAAAAATGAGCGCGTTGCATTTCTATCTCTTTTCGTGTCCCGTCCAGGGGAAGAAGACGTGTTTGATACCAGGCCGCTTTAGTACTTTGTTTTTGCATCAAGGTAAATGCTTATTACGTTTGCTTTAATACCGAATACCGCTGACTAAAGGGGTACGGAAAACAAATCCCTCTAAACAAGGTAGATTTTTTTTGTTACATGTATCCAATCAGAATAAGTGTAATATTTGAGATGTAGTGTGAAAATCTTTGATGCGTTACGGTGTGTATGCATATATAGTTGACTCATGATTACTTAAACTATCAGTTTGTTGAACCCGATCTATATTCTGAATCAAAAGTGACTTTTTTGATGCCATTCACAAAGCGTAACTCTATCCTAAATTTTTAACTCCTTGGCTAACTCAAACCAGTCTCAAATTAGAGATTTCACTGCAACTGTAAAGGTTGAAGTTATTGGAGATGAAGAAGATGAAGTCTGATTTGTTGTAGCCATAATATACTGCTTGTCTTTTTCAAAGTCACTTGCAAATTTTTTCAGGCAGCCCATTCATTGTTGGCAGTAAGGCTACCAAAACATTTTCAAACTTATCAATTTTTTCTCTGCTTGATTATGATTTGAAAAAGTATAACTTCAAAAAAAAAAAAAACTTCTGGGTGGCTAATACGCTGCACTGATGAGTGCTCTCTTTGTATATGCTTGTATATTCAAATTTGCCTTCTGTCCTTAATGCACTGACCAGCTTCCTGATTTACAGTCTTGTCACCCGACTATCTGTGCAACTGGCCGGTAAGCCGTCAAATTGAATTGACAACCTAAGCTATGACCACTGGCTGACTCACAGATGGGCTGATTGTCTGCCCGACTGTCTGCTGGACTCTCCACCCGGCCATTGGGCATCGTTATAACTAACTGAATTAGATTATGGCTGCAAAACACTTCAATACAGACATGCAAACATTCAACGCTTGACTGACTGAATTTCGGGTCCGTAGATCAAACAAACAACTAATCGATAAGTTAATTTTGCGTTCACTGATAAGCGTGCTTTTTCCTTTGCCTCTAACAGTTTCCAAGAGCCAAAAACACAGAAAAAAAGAGAAACAGTTACTGGATAAGACGTCATGCATTAGAGATTTAACAATATATTGAATGACCTGAGTAGCTCATTTCTAGAATTTTTATAACTCGTATGAGAGCATAATGATAGCTAAAAGGTAGTGACGTCTATTTTCGCTATGTTACTACGTTCTTTATGAACGCAAATTCCTTAAAAAAGAAATTAGAAAGATGTTGTGGTAACGAGTAACAAGTCAGATATAGGATATTAAGTGGTACGACAACAATCTGAATAGTTCATTTCCACAACAAGCTTGCAAGTGCTTTGCATAAGTTTAGAATTGTTAGAGGAAAATAGACTAGGTCAGAATTCATTTGTTAGAGATTTTGTAGACTGAAAATGATCTAAATAGATCATGTCTTAGGGCTTTTATAGCTCGTTTGCGAGAATTATAGTCATTAGTGACCTCTGTCATGGCTGAAGCGTGCTTCTTTACATAATTCGTCATTATTATTCACATTAGCCTGAAAATCAAAAAAAGGAAAAAAGGAAAAGGGTCTTAAATACCACTAACTTAGATATTTAGTAGTGTTTTTAAGTCTAATTTTGTAGCCCATTTCTAGATTTTTTTTAACTCACAACGAGAATTCTAGTTCATTGTAGTATGTGGTATTTTTTTTATATCTTTGTTCAAACGTGATCTTTAACATGGCTTCTACAGTAAGAATAACTTGAATGTGTGTGTGGCTTTTTGAGGGAATTAACACAGAGTTACGAACAGGGGTTCAAGATTTACTGTAAAACGTTAACGAAGACTTCAATAAAACACTTTTAAGACCCTTACACATGAGTTCGTTCTCAATTTACTCTATAAAGGTATCTAAGTCATGCTTCAGGTTCATCCACAGTGTGGATTATGTACCACAATGACCTGTGACAAGTAAACTGATACAAAATTGCCTTCTGTATCTCTCATAATGTTGAACTTTTTGTTTTAATGAATTATTCAGTTTTAATTTTTCCAAAAAGCTGAACCGTTTTCTTTTGACACCATAATGTCCTTGACGCGACTCTCTTGAGGGTTTTTGGTTACCCCCCCCCCCCCCCCCCATGTAAAATAAGGGGTAACCGATATATATTTCCGGTAGGTTAGGAAACATTTATAAGTTTTACATTTTCTATCCAAAGACTTCCCCCAAGGGTGGGTGCGAGTGACGGGTTAGTATTTCAAAAACCCTCAGATATCAAATCTTTACTGCACTGTGATTTGTTTGGAAATCTCGCACCACCCTTTGTTCTGCCTTTTAGGGTGTTGACTCGTCATGAATTTTTGTGTTTAGTGACTGCTTGTGATATTTCCTTCTTGTCCACCGCAGAGATAACTTAAGAAATTCAATAATTTGCCAGTGCAGTTCAATTTACTAGGGGAATAGAATTTACACTCTAAAATTTATATTTCTAGTGAAGGACTCAAAGCTGTAACATGTAGAGCTACACAGCTAATTATGACCAAATTTGAAAGAGACCTTCAGCTAAACCTGAGTAAATCGAGCCAGAAACCTGAGTGAAACTAACTTAACCAAACGAACTTAACGTCTTTACAACCCACAAGAAGCAAACCGGAAAATCTTCCACTCCATTCTACACTCTTCCTCATGCTACACAGTTAACCTTGCCTCTGGAAGCCTGACACAGTGAGGACGAGCATAAACGTGGGGTAAGTAAGAGAAAAATCTAATTAGGATGAAGGAAAGTGTCATGCCTTCCAAGAACATCACCGACTATTGCTCGCTCTCTTTTACTCTTCTCTCCTCTTACATAGGACCTATCACCAGCTATGCCTTTTGTGACCAGAAAAAAAAAAGCCACAAGTAGCTTCTCTCTCAAATTTAATTCACTCAGAACACATCTGCATGAACTGATCATTTTATAAAATGAAACATATGGAGAAAAGGTAAATCTATAGAAGGCGGCCATGCATATCAGCTTGTAAATGAATACTTCTGCAGTTAAACCACTTTTTACATATAATTACAAATACAACATTCTTTTGAATTATACTCGAACTTATATTATCTTCAAATTCACCGGTGTCTTCTGTAAAAACTCCATTGACGGGAGAAGCTAACCTTTCAACTCCACCTCGAGACAGAGATTTCAGCATTTTAGTTCGCACCTTTGATATACGATTGTGGAACACCAGGGTACGCGTATCGTCGACTCTCAAGTGTTTTCATTCCTATCTGAAATTGCGTTAGTTAATCGTATTCTTTCCCCTTTTTTCTTAAGCATGAAATCTTTAATAAACTTTGATTCGTCTAGAAATCTCGCGCCACCCTTTTTTCCTACATACGACTATGGAATACCAGGTTACGAGTTTGGTTCGTTAGCGCGTAGCGTCGACTACAACGCCTTTGCGCATTTACGGGCGGAACGGGGAAAGACAGAATGTGGCCGAGACTAGTCCAGAATCATTTTATACCACTTCGCTAAACAAATCATGGCCGGTGATAGAAATTGACTCCAATAGCACGAATGGTAATGTACACTGAAGAGGTTCGAATGGTGAGGACTGAGCCGCTCTCCTTGTTTCAGCCTATATGACGAGCACGTGATGTTCATGTGATTGCTCAACCAGCATGCATTTCGTGCTGGTAGAATTTCACAATTGGTTCCATTTAACGCACTATAAAGATGGAATTTTAGTCTGCACTGTTTACAATACAGCGTATACCCAAAGCGATACAAATGACAATAATATCCTTTACAATTTCGAATTACATTTTCTCGGCTAAAGCAGTACTTAACTAGATGTAACGTTACAAGATTACCAAGTTAAGTATAAATCAGAGCTGGAAAAAATATCCAGTATGGTTTCTAATTAAGCTGCCATAAGCCCGGGGTAAGTGTTTAATCATCATGAAAATAGTTCTTTTTGCGCTGGGGCTTGCAGGAGGGCGAGACGAACTTTTGGGTCTTCTTTTGTTTTTTACTTTAAACTTCCTCTTTGACAGCATCAGCGCCTAAAGAAAAAAATAAGTGAACTTACGATGAAATTTCTAGAAGTGTTCGATGGCCGTTTGGGTTCTAGCAATATTTTCTTCATTCTTCAAAGAATTCAGAACCAAAGTCGTCCGGTTATAAACGTTCTATTGAATTCTTGGATGTAAATAATGACAAAAAAAAACAAACAAAAAAGTTTCTCAGGTGAAAAGCTAAAACGGAATTGATTTTTCGGTATGTTCTAGGTGCTTTTTTAACACTGAGATATGAAAGTCCAATCATAAGCCTTTCACTTTCCCTAAAAAGTAATCTTTTACAGCGTCGTTACACAGTTTTCTGTAAATACCTGTGTTAGTATGGGCCGTACAATCACATTACCAGGGGGCTGCATCCAAGGTTCGCCATCTATTCGTACGGGCATCTCTGATTTTAATTTGATGTTGATCTGTAATGAAGTAATAATAATTGTCATCAATTAAAAAAAAGCATTGAAGCGGATGGATGAAGAGAGTAATTTCTAAGGAAACTGTGGTTCTGCGTCGTTGTGGGGGGAGGGAAGGGGGGAAGGGAAGGGGTGGTATTACATGATAGTTTCTTTTATCAACTGATTTTATAAAGTAAATATGCAGAACAAATGACGCTACGCCACTGGTGGGAACATAGTAACGTGAAAAACAGAAATAAGAAGAGAATAGTACGAGGATAATCAACTTATGGCTTCATTATGTTATTTACTGGATTACAACCAGACATCTATACCTGGGCTCCCTGTGCTAGCCGAATACCAGTCCTGAGTCCACTTTGAATTTGACCCTTTTAATAAAGAATTCGTCTCAATTAAGAACTAATGCACCATTTTTATTGCTAAATAAAAACGTTTCCTATGCAAATACTTAAGAAAAAAGGAAAAGGCAGGATACCAAAATTGTGGCTATTAGTAGAAAAAAATACGTGGAGCAGATTGGAGAGAACAGTATGGTGAATATGCCTGCTGATGTTAGGGTCGAACGGGTAAAGATGGTGGTGATTCTGACTCACTAGGTGCATTACTCCCTGAAGTCCAACCACCTCGACAAGACCGTCACAGTGACAAGTTGAGGCATGACCCTGCAAAAAGATTCAAGCAATTTCAATTATGTGTGGAAAAGGAATCCGGGATTGCACTTATTTCGTTTAACTTCGCTTTGCGATTGGTCCAGATAACTCAAGCCACTATCTGAACCAATCATGGGCAAAATTAAAACCAAAAGTGGTTTGGTCATTCGCAACTTCTCGCGCTAATGGCAGTTTGCGCCATTCTTCTCTTCGTACTTATTGACTTCTTGAACTTTCGTCGGTTCTGATCGGCCGTTGTGATAACTTCATGGTTGGCTTCTTCTTAGCAGATGGGCTGAATCTTAGAGTCTTTTCCAGACCTCACCTTCTGAGGACAACATGTCATGGTTATTTTATCAGCTGTTTGGTGCTAAGAATATGAGCAGATATCACTACTAAATTCATGAGGTACTACATACATCTTTGTTTGGTACCCATGCATCTGTGCCTGCTCCCCAACTGGCAAAAAAACAAATTTAAAAACAAAGTAAAAGGGCAAAATTTATACAAAAAGACTTTACAAGTAACGAAGTGATAATCAGCTGCAATCAAAGTGATCTCAGAAAAGAACCCTTAAAAAAATTCCGACTTCGATCAGATTCGAACCCGGGCCTCCCAGATAATAGTTGGGGACTGCTACCAATTGAGCTGTGAAGCCACATGATGTGAGGGAGACAAATTTTGAAAGGTTATTCGTTCCCGTAAAGGAATCAGGTCACAATTATATGAAATAGATAATGTTGACCTACACGAATCATACTTTTACCGGGGATAAAAACCTTGCAGCTTAAAACTACTTGTTGAAGCAGATGTTCTGTGATTTTCTTGCAATTAAATTGAACATCTAACTATTACAAAATTAATTCGAATTAATTTGATTGACCTCAACCTCCAGCTTTTACTTACCTGCCTATGTTAAGAACTACATTCCTTCTAGTGTTCGTAAGTCGAGTTTTTTGCCATCAATCTGCAGCGAAAAGGAAGTCACAACAGAGGATGCTGAGTAAACAAGATACTGGTGTCTGGAAAGTTAAAGAGGAGGAGGCAAACAACCACCGCAAAACGCCAAAACAAAATGCTCTGTTGTGTTTGGGGCATGAAATAAAAAAATTGTGCAACTGATATACATGCAATCATTAAGTGTTGAATACAACTGAAAGACGATGATGATTTGGACCGACACTCAATGCTAAGAAAGTTAAGTTAGAAAAACAAGACTGACTCCCCCTATTGATGGGCTATTTAAGCTTTCCTCAACGTGAAGTGACTTCAAAATTTGCTATTCCACCTGATTATGATGGTTGTCCATTGCAGCTTACACTCCTCCCCCTCTCCCTCCCCCTTCGCGGGATTTTGTCAGGTTTCCCTAACCGTTCGCTCGCTCCTAGGTGGCGAGAGGCTCTCTGAGAAGACAGTGTTCATCCCATGAGGGCATCAACACGAGCTAGCCAAGGCAAGAACATAAACCTTTCGACCCGTAGTACGGTCCATTTTCCATGTTAGCCATCCCTTTAGGTACATAACCCATTCTGATACAGGGTTTTAATAACCTTTTTCCATAAGCAGCTGTCGATGGTAAAATAGGCGGCTGCGCCCAAAAAGGGGGATTATGGTGAAACCTAAACATGAGCCCGCCCACAGGATAAACAGAAGGCAGTGAGAGGTCTTCAATACCATCGTTCTATAGATTAATTAATCACCTCTATTTCGACCTCTTGAGTAAATGTCCGCGAGTAGCCTTTGACCATTCTCTTTATACCTGCTCTAATGTATACTCCTTTGTTGTGAAGCCTGAAACAAAAAGAAACAAAAAAACAAAAACGCGGGAAAATTATAGATTCATCAAAGTCGCACTAACAATAAATTGCAAAACACAAAGTCGGTTTTTTTTTCATTTTTTAAATCTCTTTGTTTGTCCTCGATACATATTACTTAAAATAAGAAATTTTCACGGAGTTGCAAAAAAGTTGTGACATTTCAACCAAGTTAAAAGTTTTTCAAAACATTTAGAACTTAGCTTTTTTTCTTTGTCTTTAATTCTGAGCACGTGCAATATGTAAACCCTGTGTTGCACTCCAGAACTTATTTTGGCATGAGTCATTGACCAATCACGAAAGAGATATCTGTTGGGCATGTGGTAATAGCCAAAAAGGGAAATTTGTCTTTTAAATTTCTTGTAGTAACATAGAAAGGGAATGGTCAAGAAGCCTTTCCTTTTCGCTCAATTAGCAATATTTCTCCACAACCCCATACTTCACTATCTAGATAGTTTATGGATAAAAAAAACAACGGCAGAAACAATATATTGCCTCTAGGACTATGACTTTAAATTGTTTTATTACAATAATAGTATGGGGTTATACAGAAATATTTCTGCTACTCATGATATTAATATCATTCTACGTTACTAAATAAACAGTAAATCCAAACATTTTCTTATTTTTGCTTTATTCAAGCATAGCAGACTCTGTACTTATTTTTAACACCGAGCTCATGTCTATTAAGAGGAAGTCGCTGTTCGATCCAAAGTTACTGCTGCAAATAGGATTTGCCCGTTCGTGGCTGGAATGATCTTGTACTATCTATATATAAAAGGCATCTAAGAAATCTGGCAGGCCTGAAACAAAGTCGAGCAAGGAAAACAAAAAGAAATAATAAAACTGGAAACTGTTTAAGTCATGAGATTATTCGTAAATGGTGTCACAATATACCTCTTACCCGGCTTAAGTTGGCTGTGACACGATTTTTTCCCCTCATTTTTGAAACTTTCCATGCGCAACGCTTGAAGTTCGTTGACCACCTCTGGAACAATCAGCCCAGAAACCAGAACTCAGTTAGTGTCTGAGTAAGGTGACAATTTAGGTACAATGCCTGGAGCGCGGGCAAACGCCAGTGTCTAAGTCGCGATTGGCTTTTAATTTAGATCTGATTGGTTGACAGGATGGTGCGAGTTTTCTGGACCAATCACAGAGCAAAGTGAAGCAAACCCAAAGAGAATTTGGCTTGTTTTTAGACTCTTCACACTTACTTTAGACACCGAATAATTGCTCTAAATCGATAATTTCTAAGAACCAGTCAAATAATTTATTGTAAAGTATTATCCGCCTCCATTGACGATTATTCAATGGTAACGCTAGTCACTAAATGACAAGGAAAGTCACGGTTAGTAGGTTCAAATGGTTATGTTAGAGTTGTAAGAATTTGTTCGTTTGTACGACGTAATGGCGCTTATACATCCTATCTCTATTCCAATGGATAACTGAAGTTAAATGAGATAACTTAAACAAGAAACGAGGCGGTTTAATTCGGCTTTCGCTCACTGAATTCTTTCGGTTTCTGATGTGGAATCCTGTATTGAAAAAACTTTCATAGACTTTCCCAAAGTTTAGCTTTAGAAGAAGAAGGAGTAAAAATATAGATAAATAATTTGCCTGATGAAGGTGGGCCCTACTAGAAGTGAACTACGAGAAAGGTTTTAAACACGCTGTCCCGCCGGGAAAAAAAGGATATTTATATATAACACAGCTCATCACCCGACAGATATCACCCGCTGCGAGCGTGAGAGTGTGTGTGCGTGTGTGGAAGAGGGGGGTGGGGGTGGGGGGAAAAGGGGGATTGCCCGCTCCTGGAACCAATCAAATCACAAAATTGTAAAATTCCGCCCGCTCACGAGCTGAGAAAAAAAGAGAAACTAATGGTAAGCTATTAACCGTCTAAGGGAAGGTCCGTATGGTGGAAACTTGAAAATGCTGCCCTCTAGCGGAGATTTATACTGTAAGGACCTCCCAGTCGGTAACTAATATACTTATCTTTCCACTGACATGTCATTTTCAATCCAAGGACATAATACTGCGGAAATAAGTTTTCCTTTTCGAGAAGTTGATAAAAGAAGAAAATGAAAATGCCTTTGAGATGACATCTGTAGTTTTGGATTCCCGGCTCAAAAAAGTAAGTCAGTGTTCATGAAAAAAAACATTTTAGCGTAAAGAAGATTTGGCATAATTTGGATTTGAAAGTCAAATACTGTTATGACTGAAATAATAAAAGCGTTGGTTGCCGATGAATAGTCACGTTAGTCATATAATTTAGTCAGTTTATTCAGTTCATTGCAACATTATATGAATTAGTTATTAAAACTACTCAAAGAGAAAAGGGAGAATAAAAAAAAAACAAATAAACCTTACTTCAGTTCTCTTTTGAGGTGGACGTGATGGAAATTTTGTCTATCTAAAACTCTCAATTTATTAAAAACATCAATGAAAACAGCTGTAAAAGCCTATACCTCTGTGTGAATTAATTATCTTCTGCTTATGCGGATAAACGCGATCAGATTCTTACAGAGTAAAGGGAAATCAGCATTCAGGTACTAAACATAAGAGTTTCGTTTCTTTCTGTTCTTATTTCATAATAGTTTAATTCATCTCTCTCGCTCACTATACGGTACAAAAGTTAGATTTGAAACTAGAGAAAATTTTTTGGTTCATAGGAAATAAGCTTCCTAGATATTGACACATGGCGATCCTTTCGATGACATTATTTTTGTTCTGTTTGTTACCACTGTATTTATCCTAAAATATTCTAGCCTCTGAAGTTCTGTAATTCGATCATTTTAGTTTGTTTTCTCTATTTTTGTGATTTTATGTTATAGTTAGGTGAATTTTCCGCTTTTGTTGAAAAACAAATGACACGAAAAAAGTTAAACATTTTAATCGACTGATTGATCGACATAGAAAAGAGTCTAAATTCTTCGAAAAACACAAATAGTAGTATTATCCTCGAAATAATAAACAAGAGTGTATGTTTTGTAATCGTATTTTACAATAGAGATGCGAATTTAACTGAAAGGGAAACATATTCCTTGTAAAACGTTAATTTGAAAGTCTAATGGCACCTGAGAAAAAAGAAACGAAGAATTCAGTTAGTGAACGATAAACAGTTATATTTACAGAGTAACGGACATAAAAAAAAAAAAAGTTTACAACTCTTCGATTTTGTGGAGTCTTTCCATAAGCCTTGTTCAAAAATCTATGTCTTGATGAGAAATTGAAAAATTGCTGAATAAATTAGTCTTTTAGGTGATATAGAAAGCGCGCAACGCATACAGATCTTTTTTCTGTCAGTTCTTTTATGATGTGTTGTCAGTTACACAGTTATGCAGGAGAGTGATGTAAGCGCAATTTCTCCTTCTATCTTCAATATATGATGATATTAAGCAGATTTACTTTGAGAAGAACGAGACCGGTTAAACCACAAAATCGCAAACCTAACATTTCTGCGGCTTTTCTTCATCTAAAGATTAAAAAACACTTTTAAATAGTTTCTCGCCGCGTTCGCACCATAAACTATGCAAAATATGGCTAGAATATTTATATAGACATTGAAACATCTCTTGTTTAAAGGGAAGTAGCCGTTTTCTTGCCAAAAAGAACGAATAGTGACGGTTTTCGAATTCAAGATAAATTCAAAACAATGAAGAACCTAGTTATTTTATTACGAGCTCTTTTTATCTAAAGGTGGCGAGCCTTCCTTTTTTTATTGCGAGATAACTACATGTACACAGTCAGTACAGATGTCGATCCTGTTGATGAATATGCTACGTGCTTTGCCACAATATAGTTTCTAATATGTCTAGAATATTTTCCACTACAAAATCAACTCGATTCCTTTCAGTTATTAACCATAGTATGTGTGAGTTATGCTCTAGATGTGCATTTTACGCCCTGTCAAAACCAGTACACAACAAAATGAGTAAAACTTGAATCAATTCATGATAACACTTCATTCAATTCATCGAAATCTCATTTCCCTCTACCAACATCGCTATATTGTCAAGAAAATTAGTGTTGAGAATTTTGGAAAACGATCAACTCGATCAAATAGAAAATTCAAATGACATCAGAGCACAAACAAAAAGCATGCAGCTTGTAAAATTATCAGCTGAGTGACGGATAAAAGGAAAACTATTCCCAGCGCGAGGATTTCAATTTATTTCCTCCAAAACTGTAAATGTGTCATCAATATCTTCGCTGAAGAGGTTGGAGAACACCACAAGGGAAAAGAAAAGCACTTTCTTTGTAGGAAGTGAAATTCCAAAAAATTTGTACATTCTTTCTTCCTTACATTAAAAATGCATGAACATAATATTTACTTTGCGCAACGGTCGGGATTTTGTTCAGCTTTTCCAAAGGAATAAAAATCACCTTTATATTTCATGTTTAGAGGATGAAAAGCGCCAAATACAGTATGGAATATTTTTATCAGTCGCCATGAATTAGCAATAAGTTTATCAATGATTCATCTCCTAACTGAATTCTAACTAAGCTCAGTGATCACATTAGAATTCCTATTTCTTATTTTATTGGGTTGTTAAGTACTCTGTAAGCGAGAGTTGAGAGACTGATTCATTTCGGGTGCATGTTGATGGACTGTGTAATTTAAACCTGATAATATGAACTTATCGAGATACTTTGAATGGCATCTTTTCCAAGAAATTTTGGCTAAGGAAGGAAAAGAAGAATAATTATCCGCTCTACAAAATTTCGTACGTGTATTTGAGGTAATTTTTTTTAAAAAAAGACAAGAATAGTTATAGGGAATCAAAGTGGAACTAGCTTTTACTACCTTTTACTATTCCTCACATTTAGGATTAGTAGGGGCTTTGGAATCGATAGCGAACTACCAAGATTTTTTAGGATTAAAACTTTTAATATTCTTCTCATTACTATTATTACTTTTTTTCTAATTATCTTCTTATTCAAAGTTCAAGAAGTAAATGTAAACGAAGCGTGTATCCGTTAGTTGTTCTTAGATTTTTATTTGACATTTTCATGTTTTTTTCGATTTTTATGGATTTTATCATTATTTTGTAAATATTTTTAGTAATTACAGTGAATAAAGGATTATTATTTCTACCTGTCTATGATCAAAATAAAAGGGAAACAGCGATTTTTATTCGAAAATTGCCGACTCTACATAGATGAAGTTAATATAAAAATTTCTTTCTTATAAGGTGAATACAAGCGCTTAAATTATTTCACATATGGCTTCTGTGGTATCAGACGAAGAAGAAAA
Source organism: Pocillopora verrucosa (assembly GCF_036669915.1). Classification (NCBI taxonomy): domain Eukaryota; kingdom Metazoa; phylum Cnidaria; class Anthozoa; order Scleractinia; family Pocilloporidae; genus Pocillopora; species Pocillopora verrucosa. The sequence continues at coordinate 4,920,690 of NC_089316.1, read as the reverse complement.
GAGACTTCGAGTAAACACAAGCTAGCTAGCACGAGGTTTATTCATGATGGCTGACCTTTAACCCAGCATGCAATGCAAAGCCTAATCCTACAGCTTCCTTAGATACATATATCACTCCACGCGTTAAAACAAGACAAAAACTTATATTCACAAAGCTGCTCTTTCAATTATTTTTTCTTTTTATTTCGTGTCCCTATTTTGGAATTCTTAGTCCAACAAAAGATTTTACAACCGGTTTATTAATCTTTCTTGTTGGCTTTTGCTGACCATAGGCAGGGACATTTTTCTCCTTTACCATGAAATATTGAAAGCTTAAAAAAACGAATTCAATTTCTATTTAGATTCTGAATGCAGAAAAGTCATCCATCAGTCATAAGGGTTCCAAGAATTAATATTTTTTATGCTGATATTAGATGACATCAGCCTCAGTAACCAAAGTACATTATCCCAATTTCAGATTTAAAAAAGAGTTAACTCTCTCAACATATCAACATGTTTTTTTCAGGAAATAGGTGTCGAGAAAAACAATATTCATCATTTATGGACTATCCAGAATAAACCGTATAATAAATGATCTTGTTGTTTTCAATCTTGGTCCCAAACTACGTAATGGACCGATCAAGAGATTCGGCTTCTTTTTAATACACTTTTTTCTAGAGTTGGCTCTCACACTCGCAATGATTTCCAAAACTCAGGTGAAGTAATGGTCTATAGAAAAGAAAATGTCAATCAATTTCGTCGAAGACAAAAGCATACATAAACATAATTTTCTATTTGAATACAATTATTGCATTTCATTGTGTCTACATGTATTTTGTTTACAAATATCTGATGGCTTGATGTAAGCTTACAGTGAATAAGGGAAAATTAAGCATATGAACTTTACTTCTAGAGCACACAACATTGTGATGGTATCTTCAATGGCCAAGTGGAGTTTCATCCTTGTTTTCTGTAAGCGCCTTGGCTGTTTACAACCATTATCTAAAAATTTTAAGCTTTCTCATTCTTTTTTTCTAATTATGAAGGGGGGAGGCTCCATGGGTGGGGTGGGCGCCACTGGGAAGGGAACAGAGATAATGAGTGGGATATTCGTCGAAGGAGGGTACTGAAGAGTTAGAGGATGAACGAAGACGGCAACTGCTGAAAGAATGTATCATGCAACTTTTAGGTTTAAAAACTATGCATGTGAAATGGGCGCTTTCTTTGTTACAAATTGTCCAAGACGTCAAGATTGTCTCATCTGAGGTTGAAATAAGGATCTCTTGCATATTTTGCTACTGCACTAATTTTTATGAGATTTCACTCTCTTTCAAGTTCAACAAAATTAACTCAAATTAAAATTCAATAAAATAGTTCCAATGAAATGTATTTGAAAACCAGTGATAAACCAACTTTTCTCTATCCTCGATACACTTTTTTTCACAAGGAAACTAGATTTACGGTCTTAATGTATCATTTATAATTTCTTCATAATAACTATCGACTGTTTTTGTTGCAACCGGACTAATTGACTCGTTGCAGTTATTGCAGGTTTGATTGAGTATGATAAGCAAGCACGTGCACAAGATTGGAAACGAGTCCAGGAGTTTGACGGGAAAAAAATTATCTCAGTTTCACGGGGAAATTATGTGGAACTAAACTTTACAATACGCAGCGACATTCCAGGCCTATGTCTATGGGGATATCATCTTGAAATTCGTGATGGCAGTAGTCAGTCAACCAATCTTCTTGGTGAATTCTGTGGAGATTACGGAACTGGAGTAGTGAGATCCAGTGGAAGATACATGTGGTTGAAATTTATCCGGACAGATCTCTATAACTTCGACGTATTCTATACCGCCAGATCCATCAATGAAACAGGCATGATGTTTCTTTCAATTAATCATTATATACCTATATATATGCATATAGATATATATCTATTACTAATTTTAAATTCCAGAAACAACTAGACTTTTAGTTAATAGAGTAAGAGAAGTGGTAGGTTTTGAGCTTGGTAAACAAGTAGAAAAAGATGTTTTTCGTCTGGTCTCGAGCGTAGGACAATTGGAAAATTTGGAAAATTTCCAAAACTACAAGGTTTTATCCACTTTGTGAGATTATTTCGCCATTCTGCAACGAATTTCTTTACTTCTTTTGCTGAAAGCCAGGCTTCTTTTTACTTTCACCTATGGACTCTTTTCCTTTTTATTTTTCTCCATTCACATGCTAGTTTTAAACGCAGACGGATAACAGAGATTTTCGCCCGCATTTCAATATCTCACCAAAATTTTCTTGGAAATTATAGTGAAATCAATAATGCTTAGTTTGACATGAAAAAAAAATTAAAACATAAAAAAATAAAAAGTTGGCACTCGAAGGTCTATCGTATCCTTAAATCCCAGACAGACAGGCGGAGACAAAGAAAGGGGAAGGATACAAATAGAATCCGTATGTTACTTTGGCCTGAACACTGAATTGTGTCAGAGTTAGAATATTTTTTGATGTGCATGTATACGAATTATCCTCCCGAACTGTTTCTAAGGTTTTCTGCATACATACACCATAATAATTCCAACAATTGCTTTCCTTTTTTCTTTGAAATCTAATATAGTCAATCCTACGTTGGATCAAGCTACAAATACGCAGTATGTATTTTTGAACAGAACCTCTAAACTGTGGTGCCCAGTAAAAGGTGCGCCAGCTCCATACATTGTATGGAGAAAAGATGGTGTCACTGTTCAAAATAGTACCAGCATAACATTTCAGCTTCAAGAAACTTCAGAAGACAATGTGAATTACAGCTGCGAGGTAAGAAGAGATGGAGAGGTATTAAGAAGAAACATCAGCCTCAGAATTGAAGGTGAGGTATTATTGTTTTGTTGAGGTATATCAGTACTTTGTATAATTGGATTATCTAAACCTGTACTTTTTCATTTGCTCAAAATTCTAACCACCCCAAAAACGTTTAAGCTACTTTGGTGGTTGGATCTTATTTGACCTTTCAAAAGTGATCTTTCTATATCCCTTTCATTTAATTTGTATGTTGTTTTTAGGTTTGAATGTTAATTATTGGTATGATAGTTATCTGGTGAAGGGGAAGGCGTATTTGATGATAACCAAAGGAAATTCACATTTGTACGCTTAAACTTGTTTCTATTCCAAGTGAAGTTACTTTCCCAGTTTGTCGATTTTGGCGCCTGCATAGAGTGTACCTGAAGTCCGTGTTTTCAATCCAGTTTTCATCTTTGACTCATGATCAGTTAATTTACATCGTAACTCTGAAGTGTTCGTTTAATCTTGGTAATTGTGATTTTACAGTAATGTTCTATCAAAGTGAAATATTCTTCGTTGCCTAAACAACTGACTTAAGTCTTTCAAATTTGAAGCCTTTGTTGACGAATTTTAACGGCCAATCATTTCTTGCCTCATTTTAGAGTGCCCAGGCCCTTGCGAATGTGACGTCTTCCACCAAACTATCGTTAGTGTGAACTGTAGTGGAAGAAGCTTTAATTCAATTGCATGGAAATTTCCGCCTGCTATGTCCAAATTGTGAGTGTAATTAAACAGTTATAAACACCAAGAAAAGATTGACTCAAAGGACTGCTTCTCCACTAAAAGCCCTATTCTCAGAGGAATTCCTCTCATGCTATCATAGACCTTATTCTCAAAGGAATTACTTTCGTGTTATGGCAAGACTCAAATCGATTAGGATAACCCCAGGACAATGTGAAATGTACCATAACGGGTAGTCGAGTCGTGGGAATTCTTAACGTGCACAATGTTCTACGCTGGATTGGCTATATCCTCTTAGGATCTACAAGGAAGGGTTTGATCCGAAAAAAAAAAAGAGAGAGATAAGTTCAAGAATAAGGCTTACATGTGGGATTCAGTCACTTCCCTTGATCCTCTCTTAAAACTAGTAACGCGTATGTCCTGAACAGTGCGAATTTAACACACGGTGTGTAGTTTAATAACAAAGTGGGAAATGAGGGATTTGCTTTATCGGGTTGATCAAAGAGTGTAATTAGCTGTCAAGCCACGCTAACGAAGAATCTAAACTCATTTTAAGTCTTAACCATCAATTTCAATAAAGGTTGCAGCACACAGAGCTGAAAACGTTCCATAATACGTTACTGAAATAAAAGTGAAAACAATAAACTTATCAGTTCAGTTTGGTTTATCTGTTGACGTTGTGACAACATTTAGTTTGCGCTACTTTTTCACTTTCACTGGTGTAATAGCTGATCAGAAATCAATGTAACTATCTTGATGCCTGGGCTACAAAACATTTGTATCAAGGCTAAAGATAAGGAATAAATTATTCGATCAATGAAATTTGAACCATAAAACAGTTGCCTAATACCAAAGGAAGTAAAAGAACGCCAATAATAATAATAATAAGAAGTACCGCATGAGCCAATTGCTAGCGCTGCTCTTAACACTGCAAAGTTCAATGGCCAACTGGTGAGAGTGTTTGACTCCAGATTGACAGGTTCGGATTTAAGCCCTGGCCAGATCAATGTATTGTGTTTTGGGAAAATACATTCTCTCTAGTCAGAGATCAAAATAGATACAGTGAAACTAAGAATAATATCCCTTCTCTTCAGAAAGTGGCAAAATATCAGGCGGTGATGGATCATTAGGCTGACGAGAGTAACCTATGATTCAAGATACGATATTAGTCATTTATTAGTTGTTTTCTTTATAAATTTCCTTATAGTTTTGACAATGAAGAGATTAGACGTTCAGGTGTCATTCTTATCGTAACGGTTCTACTCAGCATGTACTTTACACGTTCTAACGTTATCTTGATAGGCACTTAAGCAACAACAAGCTGAGGGACTTGCCCCAAGGAATCTTCAGTAATTATACCCAGCTGGAGTGGCTGTAAGCCAAGACTATTTGTTATTTGTGTCAGACACGTTTGTAATGATTCTTGATAGGAATTTGAGTAACAGTGAACTAAAGGACTCCTCACCGAGTAATCTACGGTTGTAACGTTGAGTCTTTCTAGCTCCCAAAAATCATGACTAGCTTCGCCCAACCTTTACATGAACACCTGAAGAGTACCTGAACTCATTACTTTAGTTACTGTGTCAGTGACACGGACTGACGTGTGATCTTGTGGCCTGATCGTCCGGATGGGGGTAGTCCTGCGAAGGATTTTTGTTGCCTGACAATATTTCTTTACTCGACCCTTAGGATAACCTCCGCTGGACTTATCGAAGCGTTGGAATTGGTTCCGAACACAATCCTTCGAAGCACCACTTTCACCCGGACAATAATAATTACCCGATAAATTCTTCTTAATTTGGGGAGCCTCCCCGCTAGAGATTGCGAAATCCCTCCCCCCTCCCCCAGCCCTGCTTTTTTAGTGTTAATGGGTATTTAACCAATGCCCCCTCCCCCTCCTTCAGGCTCTGGGTTTACATAGAGCTCTCAAATCTAAGAATTAAGGCACAGTCTCCAAAAATAAAAAAAAATACTTCACGTGAAAATGGAACGAGCTCACTTACAGTTCTGGTTAAGCACAAAATAGGCTATATTCATGGCTGATAGAAAAGAAATGATTACATAAATTTGTTTGAGCCCCCCTATCAAAGCTCACACGAAAGTATAGCATTACCGGATGCACCCTTTGATTTAATGTAATTATCGAATACATGGTAATGAACACCACCCTCTATCAATTCTTGGCAGGGATATTAGCAACAACCAGTTGAAGGAATTACCATCAGGCATATTCAGTAACAATACCAAGCTGTCTGCCCTGTAAGTTAGGACCCTTTCTTCTTTTTGTAAAGAAGCCTAAGATCCATCTCGCACAGGGCAAGATAGATATCTTATCAAAGCATGCAAGGAGATACAGCATTACTGGATACACCCTTCAATTCAACGTAATTGTTAAATATATCGTAACACCACCCTCTATCAATTTTTGGCAGGTTTATAGGCAACAATCAGTTGAAGGAATTACCATCAAGCATATTCAGTAACAATACCAAGCTGGACGCCCTGTAAGTTCGGACTCTTTCTCCTTTTTGTAAAGAATGCCTCTAGAGGAGAAAGTTTCTTCTTGTTGCGCTTGATTTTAAATCTGCTATAAAGTATACGTTTGTTTGGTAAAGAAAAATAAACAATAGACCATCAATGAAGCAACACAAAATAAGACAACTGGTCAGGTCGAATTTAACGTATGCAAGTCACAAATTTATTCTAACATTCAAGTTGAACCTTGTGGCGAAGTGATGTTATCTCACTTTTCCAGCTTTACAACAAAATGTGTAAAGCACTTAGTTGCTCTCAGTGCTTAAAAATTTAAAAACCAACAAGTTTCAATTAGTTTTGAGCCATATTATAATTCGTAATGCTGCCTTAGGTTTTTATACTTAAAAAAACGGAAAAGAAGACATCGGTTCTTGTAGAATATGACTTTGTTAGGGAATTAGAACATTAAAAAATAAGATATTGTTAGCATACACAGTTCCTTCAATTAACTTTCATAAGTGGAGGCACATGGTTTGTCTTCTGACTTTTTATAGACCTGTTTCATATGTCCCCAATATTAAACTAAAATATATGTAAAATAAAAAGTAAGGACTATTCTTCTTAGTGTTAATCCTGCTGACATTTTAAAAGGAAGACAATAGGACGTAAACAGATAATTTCAGGGACAATAAGTGGCATTCAAGGCTTTATAATAATTAGACTGTGTCGCTAAAGTGACAGATTTGTATTATTGCTTGATACATTAGTCTTGATAGACCCGTCAGCCCCCGCTATAAAAAGCTGAGCTCGGAATCCATCTTACATGCAGGGAGGATGTAGTTTTTAATTACTTGGTGATTATTCACCCCAAGATAATCAAATTAATCGTTAATAATTTATACAGTCATCCATTCAAGCACTTCTCAGCCTTATTCCCTTTGGAGCGTTAAGTTGGGAAAAGGGGGAAGTGGGGGAATAGTCCTTAGAGGCCTATTTTTACTATCCAAAGGGAAGTGCGTCTCGTTGTGTCGTTCAATCGTCCTTGATTTCGATGGATGAAAAGAAAACTCAGGCCCGATATCATTTATTCGAGTCTCTCATTAAGGCTCTCTAAGAGTCTAATTCATTGTGCATTGATTTTGGTCAGAGGATGTGACCATCACTTTTGAATGCGGGTTGCAAGTTTCAATTCTGCGATAAAAAGACAATCTGTATAAAACAATGTAAACTTTATTTATGTTGGAATGCTGATTATGCGAAGCTGTCGAGAGATGTACCCATTAATCGCATCTTCTTCATTTTCATTACATCTGCTTGTAATCAAGTGTAGTTACAGGTCACAAGTTTCAATTTCTCAGTTAAAGAAAATCCGAATAGGATTTTTGTAATATGCTATAACCGAAAAACATCCAATGTAGAGTATGAACCTCGACTTGCATAAAATTATGCATGTTTTGTTGTTTTTCCTCCCAAATTGTAGGAGGGTCTTGTAATGATAGGACTGTGGTGCAAGATATCGTGACCTTGTAGAACCATGTTTTTTTTAGGCTAGTAGGCCATCAAACCTGTCAAACATGGAATTTACCCTCGATTTACACTCGAAGCTGGACATCTATCAAGTAGTGTCTCCCACAACATACATCGCGTCAGAAGCCCTCGATATATACACTCTGGTTTAACCTTTACCTCCAAGGAAGAGAAAGGTAGGATCGATACAGTCTTCCAGATGTGGAATAATTACTGTTTGGCAAGACGAACACAATTTTCGAGCGCTAAACAAATTTCAGTCTTAGTAGAGCGGACTGACATGTAAGAATGTAAGTGGATCTGGACTCATGACCAGAGAGATGCCTTCGAAGAGATCAAAGACGCTGTTAAAAAAAGCGGCAGAACTCAAGTACTTCAGAAAGGGTGACCCAACAGAGGGCCAAGGAGATACGTCCAAGAATAGACTTGACTTTTTACTAATGCGGCATGGTGAACCAGTGACACACCCGTTGGCAAAGAGGAAGTACTCTAAGATCGACAAGTAATATTTGTTCCCGGCCTTGGCACGGAGCATAACCACCAATATGTGTTCGTTAAGAAAGTCATCCTGCGGACTGATCAAAAAGCCCTGGTCTTTATTATGCAGAAGCCCTTAGCATCAGCACCCAAGAAGCTACAGTGCCTTGTTACCACTTCAGCAGTATGACTACGAGATAAGCTACAAGCGTAGGAAAAGGATGCTGCCGGCCGACTATCTATTGAGAGCTTTCATGAAGGACTGGGAGCTTACCCGCGCAGAACAAGTGGTCGATCGCATTCATACCAACCATTTCCTTTCCGTACCGGATCACCAACTCAATGAAACTCAGAGAGAGAAATTTGTGAGCCAACTCTACAGAGGCTAAAAAACACAACCTTGGATGGCTTTCCTGATACAAAAGATGATCTTCCAGCAGTCATCCATCCGAGCCGCTCTAGACGAGCCTCAAGCACCTCCGTTAGCAGACGCTACAATATGACCTAACAACTAGACAAAGCCACAGCGGCAAAACCAAGAACTGGCCAGTCACTTTCTGTAACACCTGACAAGCTCCAAGCAATGGAGATCAGACCATTAGATCTGGACGGTTGTCAAAGCCGTCAAGTTACTTGCAGGACTGTGCTGACTATAGACCACCAACCCCACCCATCTACCGCTTAAGAGTTCATAGCCACAGAGTACATATCACTGACTGTAAGGCATGCAAATTTTGCTTCACGAAGCCTAATCAGGAGACGAACATGCCGGTTTTCTTTTAATAATCTCTTTTGAAGTCCGAAGCAAATTATTTTAAACGTAGTTTTTATTTTAAATCATGACTATACCTGGCATTATAAACCTGGACATAGCGTTCTAGTTCGCACCTGCTCAATTTAACACGCTGTTTATAATTTTTGATATAACTATTGAGACGTTTTGTGTCATTTTTTTTTAAATTTTCCACTCTTGGCCTTTATCGGTAACCATCTACAGAACTTCAAGAGGTCAGGGTTGACAAGACCACTCGAAATCAATGGGAAAACTACTTTAAAGGAATGCTAACTCAGCTTTTATATGCACGTTGTTGATGCTCAAAGGAACGATTACAAAATCATAAAAACAGAGGTAAACATTGTAAGTACTTTTGTGGCTAAGACGTAGAGACTGTTATTGACTTATCATTAGCGGTAAAGAGATCCTGTAATTGAGCAGAAAGTACCACAAAGGGAGATCGGATAGCTATGGCTTTTTGTGCTTTAAGCATCCAACCTCTTATCACGAGTCTACAGGTAACGTCCACAGCAAAGCTGTGCTCGTTCGCCGATGATGCAGGTGGGACAGGCTCTACTACAGAGATGAAGAGATAGTGAGACATATTGAGTACCTTGGGTCCAGACTTTGGCTACTTCTCAAACGGCAAAGGGCGCTGGATTATCGCAAAGCTGAACAAGTAAGAGAGTGTGAAAGAAGTATTTAAGGAAACGGTCATTAACATGAGTGAAAGCGAAGATACATCTGGTCGCGGCGATAAGCTCACGGGAGTATCAGGAGGATTACATCAGTGAGGTGTCTGATTGGGTGAGCGAGGTAGTTTAATTGGCAAAGTTCGCTCAGAAAAGAGGCACAGTCATGCTATGCTGCTTTCACCTTCGGCTTAAAATATCCGTCGACTTACCTCCGCAGAACCAGGATCTACTAAAGCCACTGGAGAATGCAATATCTCTACTACTTATTGTTGCAATAACGGAACGCAATTGTAATCAGCCAGATTAAACGGGAGTTCTGTAATGCTGTCAAACTACAATATGACTGGCCAGTCCATGATATTCCCTCCTCATGTCCACGTGTGTATGCGGAAAAGTCTTTACGTTAGACCACGCCATGATTTCGTACAACGACATAATGAGCTGAGAGACCTGGACCCTGAACTCTTAAGTGCGATATGCAACGATGTTAAAGGCGAACTCGTCCTTCAAGACATCAGCTGAGAACAACTGAACAGAGGAACTAACAAAGGACAAGGCTGGTCATTCTTGCACGTGGATTCTGCGAGCACCAACGATGGGCATTCTTTGACGTCAGGGTTTTTCCAACCAAATACCATGTCCTGGAAGAGCCTAGAGCCACAAAATATCTATGGTAAGTATGAGAATGAGAGGAAGCGACAGTAATCAAGGACAGTTCGCGACACTGAACATGGAACATTTACACCTCTAATATTTACCACAACCGGCGGAATTGGCTAAGAATGCTTGGCTTCAGATAACACAGTCGTCTCGCGAAAATGATTGTTTTAGCGAAAAGCAATATGCAAAGTAGGGCAAAAACCTGTTTTTTCCTAATAAGATGCGCCTTCATCTACTCGAGGGGTCAAGATTAACGAGAAGAGTCGCTTGCGATGCAAAGAAAGCTGATTTTGACGTCCAGACAACAGAGAGAAGGAAGTCGACTCCGAAATTTTAGATTTCATCAGCTTTTAATCGATTTTTTTAACCATAGTTATTTTAAACATGAATTCAATTTCTAGCCAAATATGGCTTTCTTTTATTAATTTTTTTAAATAAAGATCAGTATTAAATCACAGTACATACCTGCTGGATATATATAGCTTGACCTTTGAGTTTGAGCTGAGTTTGTTAGTTACGCCGAAGATAAACACTGACTGGAAAAGACCATCAATGAAGCAACATCACAAAGTTTTTAGCCACTGCGAGACAAATCAAAGCAACGTTCGGTCACATTTTAAGTACGCAGGTTACTAATTTATCCCAACATCAAAAATAAGTCGAAAAGTTATCTCATTGTGAATGGTTTTTTAAGACTCTAAAGGACAAAAGTAATCACCGGTGAAACCTGTACTACTTAGCGTATGAATTAAAGCCCATTAAAAGTACTTATTTTCGATGAATGTACAAGAAAGGAGGAGAGACAACAAGAAAACTCAGGCAGGCAGATATCATTTATTTGAGTCTCTCAAAAAGGCTCTCTAAGAGTCCTCTCCTCTGTGCATTTGATCCACAGATTGTGATCATCGCTCTTGAATGCGCGTTGCAAGTTTCAATTCTACGATAAAACGACAATCTATATAAAACAAAGTAAACGTTATTTATGTTAGAATAATTATTAAGCAAAGCTGTCAAGTGGTATACCCACTGATTACATTTCTTCATTTACATTATAACTGTTTGTAATCGGGTGTGGACACCGGTCGCAAGTTACATTTTCTAGTTTGAAGAAAACCTGAAAAAGGTATTTGTGATATACTATCAAGGTAAGACATCCAATGCAGAATATGAACCTTGACTTTAAATTTAAAATAAAAATAAAGATAAAATTACGCCTCTTACGTTGTTTCCCCTCCAAATTGTAAGAGGGTTTTTTAATGGTAGGAGTGTGTTGCTAGATATCGTGACCTAGAAGAATTATGTGCTGTAGAGCTGGTAGGCCATCAAACCGGTTCAAAGACTAAACTGGTAGGCCATCAAACCTTAACAAATATGACGTCGCAAGCAGATAGCAGCAGCAGCGCATCAGTTCTCAGTCACAAACAGCGAAGCAAATCTTCACTTCTTTGTGCCAGTTCCTCCGAGGCTAGATCTTTGCGGAGATTTAGAAAAAAAATTGAAAAAATTGACTTCAAACATGGAATTTACCCTCCATTTACACTCGAAGCTGGAAGACTACGAGCAGCGACGTTCATCACATGTATCGGGTCAGAAGCCCTCGATATCCTGGTTTACCCGGTAAACCAGGATATCAGGGGCTTCTGCTTTGCCTCTAAAGAAGAGAAAGGTAGGATCGATAAGAATCTTAGTTTCTTAGCGGATGTGTTTTTAGGCTTCATTCAGAACATGAAAGAGATATGTTGTTTTGTATTGTCTGCCCATAACGATAAAAAGTAATCTAAAAAAAAATTACAAAGGAGCTCAAAAATCAGTCCCGCTTGAGCCAAGGGTCAAGATTCAAAAAACATGAAGAGTACAGGTTGACAAGGCCACTCGAAATCAAAGTGTGGTAATATTCAAAGAACCGATTACAAAAACAAAAAAAAACCAACACAAAAGTAAACGTTATAGGTATGTTCGTGGCTAAGACATGGAGACAATTATTAACTTATCACTGGCGGTACAACCATCTTCTCACTGAGCAGAAGGAGTCACACAGGGAGATCTGGTCGCTATGGCTCTTTTTATTCTTAACGTCCAGCCTATGATCACGTGTCTACAGGTGGCGTCCACAGCAAAGCAGTGCCGGTTCCCCAATGATGACTAATTACTGGGATAACGAAACGCAAGTGTAATCAGCTAGATACGGACATCCAGCGCACCTATTTGCCTAGGAGGCGCCTGTGCCTTGCAAATCCAAGGCGGGAGTACGCTTCATCAGTCAAAATGATAACGCACCTCGTTAAGCATCTCAAACATCTTTAACACACCAGCTACTCGACGAGTCTCTTAGTAAGTCGGCACACAACGTAATCAGTTCCCGAAAACCAGGAAAACTCAAAGATACCAGGGTAAGGGCACAACCAAAGATTAAGCTAGTGCTTGACCTGGCAGCTGAAAAAGGGTCATCGGTGTGGCTGACAGTACTTCCTCTCCGAGAAATGGGCTCCAATTTGATTAAACAGGAGTTCTGTAATGCTGTCAAACTACAATGTGGCTGGCCAGTCGATGATATTCCCTCCACGTATCCAGTAGTGTATGCAGACAAGTCTGTACGTTAGACAACACCATGATTTGTAAACGAGGCGGATTTGTCATACAACGACAAATTAGCTGAGAGTTCTCGACATTGAACACGGAACCTTAACACCCCCAATATTTACCACAACCGGCAGAATGAGTGACTTCGATAAGAATAAAATATGATTATACTCGAAAAAGTATCATAACTGCTATTATGAATATCATTGTTATCATTACCACTGTTGTCATGGCTGTGGTGGTATCATTTATTTGACACTGATTTTAAAATTTTTTTTATTTATTATCAAAATGGGTCTTTGCTAGGTATCTTTACCGCTCAGAATATTCACCAGCTTCCTGTCATTGAGATGCGATCAATATTCGATTTGATGGGATTTCATAAGGCAAGAAAAGATAAAATGCAACGTCAGGGAAAGAAAAAGAGTTAAAGAACATTCTATGCGTACCGCTATCAAATAATCAACTATAAGAGTTTACCGCTTTGCGCTTACGAACTGTCGGTGGATTATAAGTCTCAATACGACCATAAGGCAAAATACGAAAATGCTTTAAACAAAGTGGAAGTACTCGGTTTCAGTCCAGAAATGTTCTTTAGATTTTTATAGAGTTGTTTCATGCGTCCCAAAAGATTATTAACCCAGATCCTCTGTAAGCCAAAGTTCTGTCTTTGCGATATTGGTACTAACGCTGGAGACAACTTAAACCGCAGTAACGATTGTTCCTTATCGGTCTTAAGTGCCACTCTCCCTAAGAGCGGTCCTCTCAACTTCCCGTCGGAAAAAAGTTTTCTTTTATTTTTTGCCCATGAAAAGGGTTTTGGGCACATGTTTCAAAAATAGTTTAGTTGTTCTCCAATTCTCTTTTTTTGCGTCGCCACAAGCCAAAAATGATTTTTGGCCAGACCACCCCTGTGGACAGCGATCGAAAGTGTAAATTTCAAAGAATCATGCAAATGATCTTTGACACGAGCGCAATTGAGCAAACGCATCGATTTGCGTTGTTTTTAAGAAGATGGTGGATGGAAGCTAGAGATATACCCGCGGGTTTGAGGCAATTTGTGACCTCATTGGTGTATAAACTATGCACTGATATGCTTTTTCAGCCCGATTAACGCCTGCATTTTGAGAATTCTTTCGTACAAAGTAGTGAGTTTTTGATATGCAAATTAAGTTCGAAGAGAAGGGTCTCCTCTGATCACGCTGGTATGAAAAATATTTCAGCTGAAGTTTCCATATTTTGTCTGTGAACTAAATGAATACACCTTGTAACTTGTAGCAAGATAGAATCCCGTGAGCTGCATTGTTGTAGTCGCTGCGCGCTGGACAAAATCTTTGAAATTTACACTTTCGATCGCTGTCCACAGGGGTGGTCCGGCCAAAAATCATTCTTGGCTTGTGGCGACGCAAAAAAAGAGAATTGGAGAACAACTAAACTATTTTTGAAACATGTGCCCTAAACCCTTTTCATGGGCAAAAAATAAAAGAAAACGTTTTTCCGACGGGAAGCCGGGAGGACCGCTCTTAGCGGGAGTGGCACTTAATTACAAATTCATATTTCTGTGAAACTTTATCAGCTTCAGAGCTCAGAAGCCTATTTCCAAAGATGGCTGTAGTTATAGTGTTGTAAAATTTCATACTATTTGCATCTCTTTTATTCTTCCGTGACCATGAAAAATTAGCCTTTTCCTTAGCAGTCCTACCACAAATCAGTCGCAAATGGTAAAAAGGGAATCAATTAAGTTTATCGGGATTCCTCCCAGGAAGGATGTAATTGAAGAGATCATAGATGATTGTTGTTATAGAAATCAGCAAACGAAGGGCGAGATTTAGAAATGGATTTGTTCGGTGCCTACCCAAAACAACTCTAGGTGGTCAAAATATTGATGATAATGATAATGCGTTTAGATTGATAAGTCAGCTGAATACTTGTTACAAACACTAACTGTCGTCTTTTGCTGAAAGGGATTTGAGGAACAACCAGTTGGAGGACTTGCCAAAAGAAATATTCAATAACAATATCAACCTGCTAGAGCTGTAAGTAAAAAAGTAAAGAGTATTTTCAGTAGTTTTACTCCAGGCCTACTGAATTTGTGAAAGGAAGAAAAGAGGACATAAACAGATAATTTGAGGGACAGTCAGTAACATTTAAGGTATACCAATGATTGAAATTTGTCGCCAAGCTTATAAATTGTAGTCACATTCTAAGTACACAGGCTATTAATTTATCCTAGCAGCCGAGTTACAACTTATTGTGTGAAAAATTTTTCTCCAGACCGATTTTGGTCAAAAGTACTCACCGGTGAAACCTGTAATACTACGACGTAAAACGCAGGAAATGTGCTTATTTCCAACAAATGAGCCTGGAGAGACAACAAGAAAACTCAGGCGCGATATCATTAATTCAAGTTTCTAGATAAGGCTCTCTAAGAGTCCTATTCACTGTGCATTTACTCCAGAGGATGATTATCGCTTTTGAATGTGGGTTGCAAGGTTGAATTGTACGATAAAACGACAATATATAGTAAACGACAATATATAGTAAACGACAATATATAGTAAACGACAATCTATAGTAAACAAGGTATAAATTATTTATGTTAGAATACTAACTATGCCAAGCTGTCAAGTGGTATACCTAATAGTCACATTCTCTTCATTTACAATATAATTGTTTATAATCAGGAGAGGATATCGGTCGAAAGCTACAATTCCTCAATTAAAGAAAATCTGAAAAAGGTTTTTGATATACCATCACGGAAAAACATCCAACGTAGAGTAAAAAACCTCGACTTGCTTGAAACTATGCATGTTATGTCGTTTTCCCTCCAAAATTGTAAGAGGGTCTTACAATGGTAAGACTGTAGTGCGAGATATCGTGACCAAGTGACCTTATGTGTTTTTGAGCTGGCAGGTCATCAAACCAGTTCAAAGTCCTGTTTAACTTGTTTTTTCTAATTCGGGCCGCTACTGCTACATGGTGACTTTGGAAATTCTCAGCAAGACATGTAGCAGCTTTGAACTTGTGTTTTAGTCGAATTTAAGCTGACCTTGGTCCTAGACACAGCGACAGAATCTAGACAAACGTGAGCAGATAGCAGCAGCAATGCATCAGTTCCAAGCCACAAACATCGAAGCCAATCTTCACTTCTAATGTTCAAGTTCTTTCGAGGCTAGAACTTCGTGGAGATCAAGAAAAAAATTGAAATAAATAACTTGAAACACGGAATTTATCCTCCATTTACACTTGAAGCTGGAAGATTATCGAGTAACGTCTTTCATCACATGTATCGGGTCAGAAGCCCTCCATATCCATCCTGGTTTACCCTTTACCCTTTAAGGAGGAGAAAGGCAGGATCGATAAAGTCTTAGAGATGTGGATTAATTACTGCTAAGTAAGACGAACACAATCAGCAGTGAAGAGATTATAAGGGCTAGTGAGGTACCTTTTAAATTCCTATAAAACCTTTCAAGAATGTAAGAGCCACTACGCCGCCTGTTACGCAAGAATGCTGAGTGGAAATGGACTCATTACCAGAAAGATGCCTTCAAAGAATTCAAAGACGCTGTCTCTAAAGCACCAGTACTCAATTACTTTAGTAAGAGCGACCAAACAGGGGGACAAGACGATGCGTCTAAGGATGGGTTTGGCTTTTTACTGATGCAGCATGGTCAACCAGTGACATATAGAAGTGGGGCGCTCTCGGTGGCAGACAGGAAGTATTCACAGGTCGAGAAGTAATTTTTGGCGTCGGTCCTTGGCATTGAGCGTATCCACCAATATGCACGGCTTCTTTGCTGCAGAAGATGATCGCCTTACGGCAATCCATCCCAGACGCTCCAGACAAGCCTCAAGTACCTTTGCTGACTGACGCTCAAATATTATTTTCACAACTAGGCAAAGTCGTAGTGGCAATACCAGCAAAGCCCAGTCTCTGTCTGTAACACCGGACGAGCCCTAAGTAGTGGACGCCGGACCACTAGATCAGATCAGTGACTATAATGCATGCAAATTATGCTTCATAAAGCCTGATCAGGAGACTAACATACCGGTTCTCTTTTAATTAACTCTTTTGAACTCTTAAAAAAAACTTGATTATTTTGCGCATAATTTTGATTTTAGGTCATGATTATACCTGACAGTATAAACCTGAACGTAGCGTTCTCCTTTGCACCTGCTGGATTGAACACGCTTCATATAATCTTAAATGGAACAATTGAGACATTTTGTGTCGTTATTTTGAAATTCCCCACTCTTTTCCTTTATCGGTCATCAACCCCTAGCCTCCCCTGCAATCAATGTTTTTTGGCACATTATGAAGACAACACTACATGACTGAACATAATCTTACCGTTACATGCATTTTTGGGCAGCTTCACAATCTATTTAAGGCATTAATATGAAACACGAAGAGAAAACATCGCATCTTAAACAAACGAGTCTGTTAGCGGGTGTGTTTCAGGGCCTCATGTAGAACATGAAACACATATGATCCTTTGTAATGTTTGCTCATAACTGTAGAAAAGACCTAAAAACAAACTTACAAAGGTACTAACATATCGGTCTCGCTTGAGCCAAGGGTCAAGAGTCAAAAAAACATCAAGAGGTCCTGGTTGTCAAGGAAAATCGAAATCAAAGGGAAAATTACTTGAAAGGGATGCTGAATCAACTTTTATATGCGCGTGATGATGCTCAAAGGACCGATGACAAAAACAAAAACAAAAAAAAACTAGAATTAAACGTTAGAGGTACGTTCGTGGTAAGACATGAAGACAATTATTAAATTATTATTGGCGGTAAAAAGATCCTGTCACTGAGTAGAAGGGACCACGCAGGGAGATCCGATCGCTGTGGCTCTTTTTTTTCTTACAGTTCAGCCTATAATGACGTGTCTACAGGTGGCGTCCGCGGCAAAGCAGACGTAGTTCCCCAATGATGCTGGTGGGACAGGTTATTCTACAGAAATGAGATAGTAGGGCATGCGGAGTACTCCGGGTCCAGATTTTGGCTTCTTCCCAAACAAAAAGAAGTGATGGATTATCGCAAAGCCAAACAAGACGGAAAGTGTGAAGGAAGTATTTAAAGAAAAGGACATCAAAACAACAGTATAGAATGGAAGGCACAACGAGGCGCGGCCATAGGCTTACGAGAGTAGCAAGAGGAATTCGTCAGTGAGAAGGTGTCTGATTGGGTCAGTGAAGTAGGGTAATTGGTGGAGTTCGCTCAGACACAGACACAGGCATGCTATGCCATTTCCATCTCGGGCTTAAAACATCGGTGGACGCACTTTCTGGCAACACTGCCCGAGGCATCAGGATCTACTAGAGCCACTGGAGAAAGCAACAACTCTGAGACTTATTCCTGGAATATCGAAACGCAAATGTAATCAGCTGGCAACGACCATGCTAGCTCTAATGTTCGCCTTGGAGGCGCCTGTGCCTTGCAAATCTAAGCCGGAAGTACGCTTCATCAGTCAAAGTGTCAACGCACCTCCTTAAGTATCTCAAACATTTCAAACACAACAGCTAACAGGTGAGTCTCTTAGTAAAACGGCACAAAACGTAGTCACTTTCGAAAGACCAGGAGAACCAAAAAAGATCAGGCGAGTGCTTGACCAAGTAGCTGGAAAAGGCTGACAATACTTCCTTTTCTAGAATTGGGCGCCAACCTGATTAAACAGGAGTTCCGTGCTGCTGTCAAACTACAATATCACTGGTCAGTGGATGATATTACAGCTGAACAGAGCATCTAAGAAAGCACAAGGCTGGTCATTCATGCACGTGGACTCTGCGAGCACCAATTATCGGCATTCTTTGATGTCAGGGTTTGTCACCCGAATGCGGAGTCCTATAAGAGCCTAGAGCCTCAAAAAACCCACAGATATACATGAGAATAAGAAGAAGCAACACTAATCAAGGAAAGTTCTCGACACGTAACACGAAACATTAACATCCCTCATATTTACCACCACCGGCAGGAAGAGTGACTTCGATAAAATAAAATATGATAGTACTCGAAAGTAGGATCATAATTGTATCTTTGTCATCATTATCATTGTTATTATTGCTATGGTTGCTTTTTTTTTCCACAAAATGGGCCCTTGTTTGCTAACCTTAACACTCAGACTCTACACCGGCTGCCTTCTCACTGAAATGTGATAAATTTCGATTTGATAGGATTTAATAAGGCAAGAAAAGATAAGATGCAACGTCAGGGAAAGAAAAAGAGTTAAAGAACATTCTATGAAAAGGGGGGAGAAGGGAGGGGGGGGAGATGGTCACTACTAGAGGCCAATTTTTTTGCCACCCGAAGAGAAGGGCGCTTCGTTGTGTCGTTCAATTGTGCTTGGTTTTGAATCTGCTAAAAAGGATGAGTTTGTTAGTTACTCCATAGATAAACGATAGACCATCAATGGAGTGACATCACAAAGTCTTTAACCTCTATGTGACATATCAAAACAAAGTCCTGTCATATTTAAAGTAGGTAGGTTACTAATTTATCCTAGCATCCCAGTTAAACCTTGTTGCGTCCAAGAGTTGATTCAATCTGACAAGTTTATGAGGATCTAAGAGTCACAAGTACTCACCAGTGAAAAATGTAGAACTTAACGTTCAATGTAAGGTGAAGAAAGGTGCTTATTTTTGATAACTGTACGAGGCCTGGTGAGACAAGAACAAAATTAAGGCATAACATAATTTTTTGGAGTCTCTCAATAACAAATCCATCCTTTGAGAGATAAAAATCACAGGGAGGACACTGTAGCAGATTATAATTCTAAATTATACGTCAGTTTCGAGCATACACGGTGCCCGCACCATGTTGATAAGCACAACGTAATTAAAACCCCTTTATATTTCTTTTGGTAGGTTGTTGAACAGCAACCAGTTGAAGAAATTACCATCAGGTATTTTCAGTAACAACACCAAGCTGAGATTGCTGTAAGTTTGGAGTCTGTCTTATTTATGTAAGGAACGCGTTAAATCCATCGCGCATTGATAAAAATAACAACAGATACGAGCAGCGTTGTCTTAGCTCCAAAAGAAATCAGCTACGAAGCGGGAATGTTTTATTTTTGTAAACATGGAATTATTTTACCCTGCACGTACAATGGAGTAGGGGTGTAGGTCAAATGCACCCATGGAATCCACCCTCCTACCCCCTGTGCTACATCCCTCTCCTCACTTCTGCTGAACACTACATACCATTCCCATTTATATATCTTCAAATTTTGCTCGCTATATAAATGATCAAAGGAAACTTGTGAAGAGTATTCCGAAGTTAAGGTGTTTTGAAGTTAGTGTTTTCAAAAACAATTTTTCTTTCCAATCTTAGTTTATTATATTGTATAATCTCTTTGTCAAAGACTGCACTCTCAAGTGTCGCCTTTTAAAAGTTTTCCCATGATTAGCTTCTTTGGTCAAACAGTGGCGTAGCTTGTCGAAAAGAAAATCTAGTAAACCAGAGAAAGAAATCTGTACAATGGAGGAATATCACACCGCGTCAATCTAGAGTTTGATTAGCGAAATAAGTTTCAATGTGGCGTTATCATTTATGCTGGTACAAGTGAATACAATGTGCATGTAAAGTTGAAAAAACTATTCAGAAAATTTGTGTCTTGGTATTTCTTAAACTCCCCTTCCCTGCAATCAATGTCGCCTGGATTATAATGAGGACTGCTCTAAATGAGTGTGCAATATTAGGTCTTTATATGTAAAACCGGACAGAAGACATCGGGTCATCAGACAATATGACTTTGTTAGCAGATTATAACTCTAAATTATACGTCAGTTTCGAGCATACACAGTGCCCGCACCATGTTGATAAGCACAACGTAATTAAAACCCCTTTATATTACTTTTGGTAGGTGGTTGAACAACAACCAGTTGAAGAAATTACCATCCGGTATTTTCAGTAACAACACCAAGCTGACAGTGCTGTAAGTTTGGAATCTGTCTTATTTATGTAAGGAATGCGTTAAATCCATCGCGCATTGATAAAAATAACAACAGATACGAACAGCGTTGTCTTAGCTCCAAAAGAAATCAGCTACGAAGGAGGAATGCTTTATTTTTGTAAACATGGAATTTTTTTATCCTGCACGTACAATGGAGTTGGGGTGTAGGTAAAATGCACCCTCTGACTCCACCCTCCTATCCCCTGTGCTACATCCCTCTCCTCTCTTCTGCTGAACACTACATACCATTTCCATTTATATATCTTCATATTTTGCTCGCTTTATAAATTATCAAAGAAAACTTGTGAAGTGTATTCCGAAGTTAATGTGTTTTGAAGTTAGTATTTTCAAAAACAATTTCCTTTTTAATCGTAGTTTATTATATTGTATAATCTCTTGGTCAAAGACTGCACTCCCAAGTGTCGCCTTTTAAACGTTTTCCCATGATAAGATTCTTTGGTCAAACAGTGGCGTAGCTTGTCGAAAAGAAAATCTATTAAACCAGAGAAAGAAATCTGTACAATGGAAGAACATCTCACCGCGTCAATCTAGAGTTTGATTAGCGAAATAAGTTTAAACATGGCGTTATCATTTGTGCTGGTACAAGTGAGTACAATGTGTATGTAAAGTTGAAAAAAAGCTATTCAGACAATTTGTATCTTGGTATTTCTTAAACTCCCCCTCCCTGCAATCAATGTCGCCTGGATTATAATGAGGACTGCTCTAAATGACAGTGTGCAATGTTAGGTCTCTATATGTAAAACCGGACAGAAGACATCGGTCATCAGACAATATGACTTTGTTAGCAGATTGTAACACTAAATTATACGTCAGTTTCGAGCATACACGGTGCCCGCACCATGTTGATAAGCACAACGTAATTAAAACCCCTTTATATTACTTTTGGTAGGTTTTTGAACAACAACCAGTTGAAGAAATTACCATCAGGTATTTTCAGTAACAACACCAAGCTGAGATCGCTGTAAGTTTGGAGTCTGTCTTATTTATATAAGGAACGCGTTAAATCCATTGCGCATTGATAAAAATAACAACAGATACGAGCAGCGTTGTCTTAGCTCCAAATGAAATCAGCTACGAAGGAGGAATGTTTTATTTTTGTAAACATGGAATTATTTTACCCTGCACGTACAATGGAGTAGTGGTGTAGGTCAAATGCACCCATCGACTCCACCCTCCTGCCCCCTGTGCTACACTCTCCCCTCACTTCTGCCGAACACTACATACCATTTCCATTTATATATCTTCATATTTTGCTCGCTTTTTAAATTATAAAAGGAAACTTGTGAAGTGTATTCCGAAGTTAATGTGTTCTGAAGTTAGTGTTTTCAAAAACAATTTCCTTTTTAATCGTAGTTTATTATATTGTATAATCTCTTTGTCAAAGACTACACTACCAAGTTTCGCCTTTTAAAAGTTTTCCCATGATAAGCTTCTTTGGTCAAACAGTGGCATAGCTCGTCGAAAAGAAAATCTAGTAAACCAGAGAAAGAAATCTATACAGTGAAGGAACATCATACAGCGTCGATCTCCAGGCAACAAATCGAAACAGATTCAGGTCAATAATCCCTAGGACACTCCTTAATTAACCATTGCTTTATCTTTGTGAAATGAAAGTCAAAAATACCGATAGTGACATTTATAGTGTTTCATTTGCACAGGGAGGGGCGTTCAAATGTTATCAAGTAGTTAGTTTGTTTATTACGATTTAGACATTCGTTCATATTCGGCATGTATTTACTATAGGAATTCGAAGTCCGAAGGTTTAAACCATCGTGACGAGTTTCCAAGTTGAACATGTGTTGTTTAACTTCCATAAGTGGAAGCGCATAGTTTGTCTAATAACTTGTCATAGAGCTGTTTCATACGTACTAAATAACTAACTAAAATATCTGTAAGTCATAGAGTCGAGACTCTTCTTTGTAGTTTTCATCCTACTTACTGTTAAAAAGCAAGAGAAGAGGACATAATCAGATAATTTTAGGGACAGATAGCGACATTCATGACATCAGAGTAATAAGGCTTTGCCGCCAAAGTCACAGATTTGTATCATTGTTTGATACATCAGTCTTAATACACCCGCCAGCCCCTAATATAAATGGTAAGCTTGGAACTTATCTCATATGCAGGAAGTCTGTAGTTTTGATTACTTGGTGATTATTCACCTAAATGAAATCTGATCAATCATTAATCATTAATTTATAGTAATCCATTGAGCACTTCTCGACCTTGAAGCAGGGATGGGCCACTACAGGCCTATTTTTGCTTTCCAAAGGAAAGGGCGTCTCGTTGTCTCGTTCATTTGTGCTTTTACATACTCTGACAAGGATGAGTTCGTTAGTTACGCCGGAAGATAAACAAAAGACCATCAATGCAGCGAGATTACAAAGTCTCAAGCCATTATGTGACAAATCAAAGCAACTTCAGGTCAAATTTTAAGTACTTAGCTTAATTTGACCGGTTTTTAAGGACGCAAAGGTCAATAGTGCTAACCGGTGAGACCTACGTACGGGAAGCCCATGAAAGGTGCCTATTTTCGATGGATGCATGAGACCTGGTGGACAACAAGAAAAGTTAGGCGTGACATCATTTGAGGGCATGGGAAGTTCTCAGCAAGACATAAAGCACATTTTAAACTGTGTTTGAGCCGAATTTAAGCTTATTTTGGACAGAGAAATGGTGACAAATATGACAGTGAAAAATATGACGTTCCAACCAGATAGCAGCAGTAGCGCATCAGTTGTAAGCCTCAAACACCGCGGCAAATCTTCACTTCTACTGTTCCATTTCTAGGCCAGGTCTTCCAGGAGCTCACATGTATCGGGACAGAAGCCATCGACATCCACTCTGGTTTACCCTTTTCCGCCATGGAAAGTCGTAGAGATGTAGAATAATTACTGCGTAGGCAAGAAGAACACAATTTCCTACCGCTACACAAATTTCAGTCATAATAGAATAGGAGTGTCGTGGAGCAAAATTCATCTAGCTGAAAAAGGAGAGGTTCGAATTCAAATGAAACGAAGTGCTATTCATTGGACATGTGATGAAAAACAATGGATAGGAGGCAACAGTCAAAATGGAGCGACCAGCAGATGCATCAGCAGCGCAAAGATTTATAGGGCTAGGAGGTATCTTTCTATATTTCTTTAAAACTTTTTAGAAATGAGAGGGCCACTGCAAAGAATGTTATTTATATTTTTATAGAGCTGTTTTACATGTTCCGAAAGATTATTAACCCTTCAAGTAAGATCCTCTGTAAGCTAAAGTTGTGTGTTTGTGATAACGGTACTTATGCTGTAGACAGCTTAAACTGCAGCTACAGTTGTTCTTCATCGGTGATAGTGATACAATGATATTCATTGCGGTTCCAATGTAATAAAATGACACACTACTTGCGGCTATTTTATTCTGCTGTGACCGTGGGAAATTAGGCTTCTCCTAAGCTGCAACACCTGGCAAGCCCCAAGTAGTGGAAGCCGGAGACACTAGATCTCGACGGTTGTAAAAGCCATCAAGTTACTTGCAGGACTATGCATAAGTATATTCGAATGGCTGACTGCAGACCACCCAAAATCTAAAAAAAGGGAAACATTGAACAAATAGAGCCTGACTTTACTCGTTCGAAAGATTCACAGTAAGTTTCTTTAAATTTAAGCTTCTTCAAAAGTGTTAAAATTGTGTCTTTTTACCATTTTCTGTGAGAAGATGGATGTAATAGTAAGCCTGTGGTGTGAGGTCACGTGGCCTAGTAGACCCGATTGGTTTGAACTGGCAGGCCAGGAAACTTGATCAAAGCCGTGTTTACCATGTCCCCTCTGATATTTTGGACTGCTAACATTGCTAATATATTTCATTATTTTCCCTACGAAATTTTGACACCGAGACGAAGATTCCGTGACGTTACAACAAGGGGCACTAGAAGAGCTCTCACAGCACATACTATCAGCACACAGAGATTCTGCGAGCCTCTTGTGCTGGTTGAGGCGCGAAATGTTTTTATTCGTTACTTTCCTGAGATGAAAATTAAATTGAAACGACCATCATACTTTAACAAATGACATAATGACCCTGATATTATTTACCGTTCAACAGAATTCAAACTATGTTTAAGTTCTCGCATTCGACGTCTCCTTGAAATATGAGAAAGCCCATAGTATTTTTCCGTCAATGATAGATTATGTAAGCGGCCCATAATCAATCATAAGATATTTTTTTATGAAGTAAGAAAGATCTTATCAACAATCCCTAGCTTTCAAGTGTTTTTAAACCTTTCGCTCGCAAGATCTCATCATTAACTCTCTCTACTGTCTGCCATAAATCCTTAAGATGTTAGTGCGGAGAATTTGGCATTGGATCGACTAATAATCTACTAAATCATCTTTTTCTCTATTCTTATCACATCTGTACTTGATATTGTAAGGATATTTTGAAGAGAAATTCTCTCTTGGTCATTCATTGAAGTTAAAGGGTTAAAGCGTCTTTTTTTCCGAGGGCTTAGGGCTTAGTAGTAATAATGCCTATATACACTCATCACGACAGTGTTTGCACGTGAAGACTTTCAAGGGTTTTTTCTTTTCCTGTTTCCTTTGAAGGTTCAGGCCCACTACCAATTTCTGATCAAGTAAACTTTGGGATACGGGGAGCTTTAAACCTACGAAGCGACCACACTTAATGAAAAATAAGATGCCATACGTCCTTCTACTGAGCTTTTTTTTCCAAGAAGTTTCTTCAATATGCGAGGGCTTCTTGGCTATTAACAGGATTAGAAAGGTGTAAAAAAAATTGATACGGAGAGAATCTTTTATGGATATTTTGTGGTTAAACAACCTCGGGTATTTTTATTTCAAATATTTTGAAAAATAATATAGAACCAGCTATATTCAACATGGTTTCTTCACTGTGGACCACTATCTTTGACGTTATTCGTCACCAAGAGGAAATAATGTGCCTGGTCCTCACCTATCCATCACTCGAGAGTTCAAAACCACAGAGTATATATCACTGACTATAGAGCATGCAAATTATGCTTCATAAAGCCTGAAAGGAAGAATAACATGCCGGTTCCCTTTTAATCACCTCTTTTAAAGTCTCAGACAAATTTTTTAAACAGGATACATATTTTATAATTGTCATGACAATAGCTGGCGATATAAACCTAAACACGAATAAAGGGGGTAAGTTTCTAAAGAAACTGTGGTGCTGCGTTGGTGGGAAAGTATAACAGGGTAATTTTCAGTGTTAACAACTGAGTTGAACACGTAAATTGGCCACCGTAAAGAGTATAAAGGCTTTACCCTCTACGGGGGCCGACTTATATTTTAAAGTCAGTTGATAACACCAAATTTCCTGTTAAACCAAAGCATAGCGTTTTCATTTGCGCATGCTCAAATGAACGCACGGTGTTGACAAAGCGGATAAATGAGTGTACATGCTTGTAACACACGAGAAATTTTACGCGCGTAAAGGAATAGGAACGACAATATTTACATAGTATAACTATCGAGGCAAAATGGCGGCAATTTTTAAATTCCCATTGTCTGTTTTCATTTCACGAGGATAAACCCAAACCAAAACAGACAAGACTACCGTTTTCAGGAAAGTTTCCGTCTACGTCACTAAAACCTTCTAAAACCTTAAAACCTTCTACGTCTCAAAATGAAAATATGTTGCAGAAGCAGGTGTGGATTTATCGACCGAAGTAGAGCATCCTTAATATGGCTACAAAGTTCGTAGCACCTTTTGCCTTAAGCCGGCGACACACCTTGGGATTTTATGCGCCAATTGCAGCCAATTTGATCGCCACAGATAGCTACGGACACACTTGGCGATTTTTTTTGTCGATCGCGACAATGTGGCACTTCATCCCAGGTTCCATCGGGTGACGTTTAAAAATTGCGCGAACCAATATAAACAAACAGAATGGCGACAGCGAAGCGAAAAAATTGTTGGCTGCTGCCATACTTTTGCACCCAAAGCGCTCCAGGAAGCGTTCTTAAAAGTGGGACAATGGAAAAGTATGGTCAAAGACACGGATTTATTGAAACGCAGAGTCTTTCTTGAGACGATTACCGTAGTCACTCGACGTTACACCAAATAAGCATGGCTTTTCTGACCAAAGTGTGGTCAAATTTACCTCTTTTACTTCGGTTCAGAAACAATTTTCGATGCCTTCCGCCATTTTGAAATATCATGTGATAATATCGCTCAACTTGATTGGTTAATTTTACTGCCGACTCCCAGAGTAAAAAGGCGAGAAAATCGCGGGAACGGGCAGACTTAGCGAATTAAATCGCCGATATCTGACATGCCAGATATCGGCGATTTTATACCCCGATCGCGGGGATTGGCGAATGTCGCAATCGCCGCACTGAGCACAATTGGCGATTTTCGCCGATCACCGTGATCGGCGTATAAAATCGCCAGGTATGTGGCTTTAGCGCTTCTTTACGTCATCGCCTCCTCGGTGGCCAAATCCCTGGCGAAAAAGTTTGTTTTTTTCGGTGGAAAACCAGCGTCAGCTTTGTTTGCAAAGGAATAAGAATGGTAGCCCTAAACGCTCAAAAGGCACGAGTAATGAAGCATGTGCAGTCATTTTGTCGCTGTGTCTTACGGGCATTATTTCAAATAAAACTGTTGAGACATTTTTTGTTATCATTTTAAATTGTCCCACTCTTTAAAAAGTAACATTAGCACGAAAAGTTTGTTAGCGGGTATGTTCCATGAGCTCAGGTAGAACATGAAAAAATATATGTTCTCTTGTATTTTTTGCCTATAACTATCAAACGTAACCTCAACAAAATAACGAAGGTGGGCCAAGGGTTAAGAGTAAAAAAACGTCACTCAAAAAAGGCCACTCGAAATCAAAAAGGAAACTTCTCTAAAAGGATGCTAACTCAGCTTTTATATACGCATGGTGATGCTCAAAGGACCCATTACGAAATCAATAAAAACATTAGTAAACATTATAAGTACGTTCCAGACTAATACGTAGTGACAATTACTAACTTATCGCTGGCGGTTAAGAGATCCCGCCACTGAGAAGGAGGGAAAACAAAGGGAGATCCGATCGCTACGGCCCTTTGTGCTCTTAGCATCCAGCCTCTATCCACGAGTCTACAGATGAGGTCCACAGCAAAGCAGTGCTGGTTCGCCAATGATGCGGGTGGGGCAGGCTCCACTACAGAAATCAAGAGATGGCGGAACATGTTGAGTACCCTGGGTCCAGATTTTGGCTATTTCTTAAACGCCAAGAAGTGCTGGATTATCGCAAAGCGGGACAAGAAAGAAAGTGTGAAAGAAATATCTAAGGACACAGACATTAATATGACAATGGAAGGGAAGAACCATTTAAGAGCGGCGATCGGCTCACGAGAGGAATTCGTCAATGAGAAGGTGTCTGATTTGGTCACTGAAATAGTTCAATTCGTAACCAAAGGCATGCCTCGCCTTTCACCTTCGGCTTAAACATCGCTGGACTTACTTTCTAAGAACACTGCCTGACATCCAGGATCTATTAGAGCCACTGGAGAATGCAATATTTCTAGTGCTTATTTACACTTTTGCTTCCGAGTGCCCTAATATGGTGAAATGACTTAATTTTGGGTTACAAAACGAGCGTATCTTCAAACCTCATGAAGCCTCTTATGTGAAGCTGTTCAAATATTTTTGCGACACGTAGGATTATATCAAAACAGATATGACCGGACAGTACCTAAGAAAGTTTTATCAACACCTAAAACAAAATAATTTTTACTGAAACAGATATTTCGATACAAATAACCGTGCTGCGATCTGTCGGCGTTCGGTCGATAAATAGGTGAGATGACAAACATTTGGCTTTGGGTGACTGACAAAGATTTCTCCGTCTCTCTTTTCTACAACAGTCCGCCGCGACCGACAACAGTCCTTCGTCACTCGTAACATACATTATTCAATCTTTTTCTGAGGCAAAATTTTTTCCGCTTCCATTAAAATGCTGAAAATGTTGGTTTCTAACCTTTAACACCACACTCTTCACGGGCTTTCCACACGTGGCATCACGTGGATAAAGATTGTAAACTATAACTATATAAGAAAAGTTTGTAAGAGCCTCAGTAAGAGTCTTGTTTCAGTTAGTGGAAAACCCCTTAACATTTTGCAGTAAGTTTGAACATGGCGTTATCACTTGTGCTGAAGACACTGTGTATGTAAACTAAAACAAAACTAAAGATAAAAAGATAATTTGTTTCGCGGTATATTAGCCTCCCCTCCCTGCAATCGATGTCGCCTGGCTCATGATGAAGACTATTCTGAATGACAAGCCTTGTGTATTACATCGCTGGGTAATGAAAGAAGGGAGAAAAGGCATATGTAAGGCATTCAGTTGTTTCAGTGCTTAACAAAAAGAAACCAAGTCAGTTAGTTTTGAGCTAGATTATGATTCGTAATGCTACCTTAGGTCTCTTTATCTATAACTGAAAAAAAGATATCGGTTCTTGGACATGTAACTTTGTTAGAAGATCAGAAAATTAAGAAAAATACGACATTTTCAACACCCACCAGCCACTTTCTGTTACTTTTGTTAGGTTATTGGACAGCAACCAGTTGAAGAAATTACCATCAAGCATTTTCAGTAGCAACACCCAGCTTAAATGGATGTAAGTTTGGATTCTGTTTCATTTGTGTGTAAGGAACGCCTCAAATCCATCGCGCATTGGTAAAAAATAACAGTAGATACGAGCAGCGTTGTCTTGGCTCCAAATGAAATCTGCTACGAAGTATGAATTTTCTGTTTTCATGAACATGGAATTTATTTCCTCGGCAAGTAAAATGGGGTAGGGGTGTGAGTCAAATACACCCATAGACACTTCCCTGCTACCCTTGTGCTACATCCCTTCCTCCCTTTTGCTGAGCACATCACGCCATTCCCATTTATAAATCTTTAAAAAATTTTCTCCTTCTACAAATTATCAAAGAAAACTTCTGACGTCTATTTCAAAGTTAGTATGCTCTGAATTTAGTGCTTTGAACGAGAATTTCCTCTCTATCCGTAGTTTTTTTTGTTTTTGTTTTTACACAATTTCCTTGTCAAATACTTCACTTCTAAGTTTCGCCTTTTTACAAGTTTTCCCGTGATAAGCTTCCTTAGTCACAGAATGCCATAGCTCATTTAAAGAAAATCCAGAAAATCAGATAAAGAAATCTATACAATGAAGGAACACTACACAGCGTCGATCTCTAAACTCTATGCGACAAATTGATATTGGGTAAGGTCAATAATCAGTGGGGCACTTCTTAATTTACCTATTTCTTTATCTTTGTGGCATGAAAGTTATAGGTACTTGTTAGTGACACTTATGGTGTTTAACATGCACAGGAAGGAGCGTCAAAATATTATGAAGTATCTAATTTGTTTATTATCATGTAGTCATTTCTTTATATTTGGCATGCAGTTTCTATGGGAATTCGAAGTTCGAAGTTTTTCAGGTTAAAGCCATCGCGATGAGTTTCCAAGTTGAACATGTGTTGCTTAACTTCAATAAGTGGACGCGTATAATTTTTCTACTAACTTGTTATATAGCTGTTTCATATGTCCCAAATAACAAACTAAAATATCTATAAGTCGAAAGGAAGGTAAGAGTACATAAACACATAATTTCAGGGACAGTTAGTGACATTTAAGGCATTAAAATTTATAGACTTTGTCGCCAAAGTCACAGATTTACAGCCTGATTCCCTTTAGACCGTCGAGTTGGGAAAAGGGGGTAGTGAATGGCCACCAGAGGCCAATTTTTGCTAAGGAAAGGGCGCCTCGTTGTCTCGTTGAATCGAGCTTGATTTTGAATGTGCTTATAAGGAAAAGTTCGTTACTTAGGCCGGAAGATAAACAAAAAAACATCAATGCAGTAACATGACAAAGTCTCAAGGCTGCTATGTGACAAATCAAAGCAAAGTCTGGTCACAATTTAAGTACACAGGTTACTAATTGATAATAGCATCCGAGTTACTCCTCGTTCCGTAAAAAATGTTCTCAATGTGACCGGTTTTTAACTGAAGCCTCTAGAGGTCAAAACTATTTACCAGTTAAACCTGTATTAGTTCGCGTAAAAAGTAAAGCGCATGAAAGGTGCCTATTTTCTATGAATGTACAAGGCCTGGAGAACAACAAGAAAACTCATAACATTTATTCGAGTCTCTCAGTAAGGCTCTCTAAGAGTCCTATCGTGACCTGGTAGAACTATGTGTTTTGAGATGGTAGGCCATCAACTCTTAATTAAAGTTCTGTTTACCCTGTCTTTTCTGATATGTCGGGCTGCTAACGCTAATGGTGGCGTGGCAAATTCTCAGCAAGACATATAGCAACTTTTAACTTCTGTTTTAGTCGAATTTAAGCTGACTTTTAACCGAGACACGGTGACAGAACCTAGACAAATATGACGTCCCAAACAGATAGCAGCTGCGGCGCATTAGTTCTAAGCCTCAAACACCGCAGCAAATCTTCACTTCTGTTTACCAGTTCTTCTGAGGCTAGATCTTTTTGTGGATCTGGAAAATAATTGGAAAAATTGGCTTCAAACATGGAATTTACCCTCAATTTACACTCGCAGTACCGAATAGCGTCTTTCTTCACATGTATCAGGTCAGACGCCGTCGATATTAACCCTGGTTCACCATTTGCCTCAATGGAAGGGAAAGGTAGGATCGATAAAGTCTTGTAGTCGTGGACTAATTACCGCGTAGGCAAGACGAACACAATTTACGAGCGCTAAACAAATTTCAGTCATAATAGGGTAAGAGGATTGTTGAGCAAAGTTCATTAAGCTGGAAAAGGAGAAGTTCGAATTCAAATGAAGCAAAGTACTATTCATTGGACATGTGATGACAAAGAATGGATTGAAGGCAGAGCATAGGAAATCGGATGCAACAGTCAAGATGGAGCGAACAGTACATGTATCAGCAGTGCAGAGATTTATAGGGCTAGTGAGGCACCTTCCTAAATTCCTTCAAAACCTTTCAGAAATGTGAGGCCACAACGCCGCCTAACACAAAAGAATGCGAGTGGATCTGAACTCAAGAGATTCAAATTACCAATAGTCAAGTACTTCAGCGAGAGTGACCCAAAAGAGGGCTAAGGAGATGCGTCCAAGGATAAGCTTAGTTTTTTACTGATGGAGCATGGTCAACCAGTGACATCTAGAAGTGGGGCACTCCCGTTGTCAGTGAGGAAGTGTTCAAATATCGAGGAGGAATTTTTTTGCCTCAGTCCTTGGTATACAGCGTAACCACCTATATGTGTTCGGTAAGAAAGTCATCCTGCTGACTGCTTTTGTCGCGACTTCAGCAGTATGACTAAAAGATACGCTACAAGCTTAGGAAAGGTATGCTGACAGCCAACACTTTGTCAAGAGGTTACATAAAGGACTGTGAGCATTCCCCCCCAGAAGTAGAGGTCGAACGCCCACATACCTATCACTACCTTCCAGACAACTAATTCAAGGACATCCAGACAGAGAGAGAGACGACTTGTCCCTCAGCGCTTCAGAACTTGAAAAACACAATCTTGGAAGGCTTCCTTGTTGCAAAAGTTAGACTAAACAGCTTGACAAACCCACAGTGTCGATACCAAGTAAGGCCCAGTCTCTCTCTGTAACACCTGGCAATTTTCAAGAAATCGCCCATAGATTCTGTACGCAACAAGTCTACTGGACTTCAAGAAATACGACGACAGTTGAAAACGCTCAGATGGGATCTAAAAGTGTGAACAAGGACCGCGAGAAATTTGTGCGGGGCACCGGGCAATTGAAAGCTTCGTCGAAAAGTGGAATTATTTCTGAGGTCCAAAATGTCCGGTCGGAAATCAATCTCATTAAGAATCAACTGATCATGAACTAAACAATTCATTTAGATGGAAATAATCGAGGGGTTCTCGAACTTAAACTGGCGGAGATGGAAAGCAAATTGACATCTTACAAAGCCACTTAAAAACAACTGAAAAAAGGAAAAAGCAAGCCTTTAGAATTTTTAAAGTCCAATTTCATTGAAAGGAACGACTTCCTTTCGTATAATCTGAGAAATACTGGGATCATAATTGCACTTCTCCTCACAGAATTTTTGAAGTGAAGCTCACTGCATTACGGCAATGCAGTGTTGTGAAATAGCTTACGTCGCCACCTACGTCAAGCGTCATCGCTGACAGAATTTAAACTTCAATAAACCGCCCCAATTTTTCAGTCAGTTCTCCTTTCATTATATCTGTAGCACGGCATCCATGCAAATCTGTATTATGACTTGCTATATTTTAATCTTTTAGAAGTACAGAAGGTAGAAGTATGACGTTTTTACTTGGTAGACTCCGTGTCAGTGTCTATATTTATAATCATAATCTTGTAGTTCCACGAGGATTGACCGTGAGTAAACGTAAAGGTCTTTCACGTAAATTAAGTGACACATTCTGACTTGTAAAGGAGGCAATTTATGTTGAGAGCGTTTTATCGGATAACCATTTATTTTTTTTTTATTCTTTGTATCAGTATGACAAATGTCTTATGCATATCGATGTTTTACCCGACAATGCCAAACTGACGGCTTAAACAAGGCCACTATTAACGAGTTCAAGTTACATTTCTAATTTTTTTTGTTTTTTATCTTTCAGGTACTTGTCTGATAACCCGTTGAGGAATTTGCCATCTGACATTTTCGCTACAAATACTAAATTGATTTGGCTGTAAGTTAATTTTTCCTCTATTAAGGGACATCAAACAATATTTGTCTTTGTATTTTAAAACACGCCAAGTCACTCTTATGTGAAATGTCTGGGTACCACTTTTAGTTTGAAAAACAAGAATATTTCACTCTGATATTATAATTATACGCTGAGACTAACAGATCATATGACGACATTCTCAGGTTAATTAAGGCCTGGATCACCCTACCTTTAACCCATATTTTTCACAAAATTGAGAATAACTTAGCTATTTTGCGAGGGATTTTTCTTATACTTAGCAGAAATGTGTATCACTACCATCTCTCTCGGACTAAATTGTGGCAACGTAATATGATACTCTCAACAGCCAAAAACAGTTAATTTAGGCGCCAAATTCGTCGGTTGCTTTCTTGAGCAAATTCCCACCACTAAACACAAGGCAAATCAAAATGCAGTTATCGCTATGAATATTTGAGACGTTTTTCATTGGAATGGCTGCCAAAAAGAAGAGAGATGTGCTAGGTAGATTAAATCAAGTTTTGTCTCTGTGGAGCTGCTTCCTCTATCATGGTTTCCGCCCGAAAACATCTTAGCCTTTACCTGGTTCCAACCGCTGTCAATGAAAGTAATCCTACAGGTTCCCATTTATTTGGAAAAAAGACAAATTAAAACTGTTTAAGAGGTGGGAATTTTGAAAACTCGCAGTCACGTATTCAACTTAGTGTCCGCCATTTTGACACGCGAGTGTTCAGAAACAATTAAACTTACCTAACTGCTTTGGGGGATTACTTTTGTAAGTAAATTCATCTGCTTCTTGAAGAAATTGTTTCCAAAGCATTCAAAAGCCTAAATTTTGATAGACACCATAAGTATACACATCATGATATGATAGAGGATTTATCAAGCTAAATTTAATTTCAAAATTGAATGGTATATCCACAATGAAACTTTTTTCTATGCATTTGTTACAAAACATAGTACTTTTTTCTATGCATAAGTATTCTAAGCATAATAAGCCCGAAGATAAATTCAGGCTTCAACAAGATTCAAACCCGTGCCTCCCCAAATCTAGTGGGGTGCCTCAACCAACTCAGCTAAAACGCCACTCGTTGAGATCAGGGCACATTTTGAAGGGTTCTTCTATCCCGTAGAGGAATATTATCATATTTTTTGATGAAATAAATTTTGCGGATGAAAATCAAGCAAAGCAATGATCCCTGCAGGTAAGATGCAATTGCACAACCGCGCCTGCGAAGATCAGTTTTGTACTTGATTTTCATCTGCAGGTCAAAATGAAACTTATTTCTTAAGAAAATAGGATCAAAATACAAGAAAAGATATCGCAAGAACTTTCGGAATCATGTGAGGAGGAAAATACGATGGTGTATTCGAGAATCAGAAAGATAACCTTTCTATATGTTTTCGGAGCAACAGATTCGGAAAGGAAACGGGGAACCACAAATTATCGTAAGATGAACCGCCAAAAAAAAAAAGCCTGCTTCACTTCATCTATCATGGGAAAAGGCCCGAAAGGTGGCCTAAGACCGATGTAGCTGGAGGATTGTTTCGAGGCCTTATGAGTAGCTTGTTTCTCCGTCAAAGGGTACATAACTGAGTTAGGATAAGCACGACAGACAAAACCTTGCTCGTCTTGACAAGTGAGAATATTAAAACACATGTACATGGCTGCACCATTTTGATTTCACGGTAAAATCTCAATAATAATCATTTTGAGTTGTCTACACAATTCTCAAGCTGCATTTCAAAACTGAGTTTATTCCACTAGTCATCTGATTTATTACTCTATATGCATCCCAGCTCTGGCCTTTATTTAGTGTGCTAAATTTTCGTCGAATTCATAGGTACTTGTCTGAAATGCAATTGCACCAACTACCTCCAGGAATCTTTGACAAGAACACACAGCTAAGGTTTCTGTAAGTAACCTAATTTTTTCTGTCTGATCCGCGCTCTTAGATTCTTAGTGATGCAATGTAAACGTTAATAAGATTGACAAAATTTGCAAATATTTCATTCATAACATGTAGCTATTTAAGTACAAAAAAAATTCATCTTTAATCAACACTACTAGTCAACTTTCGCACCTGCAGAATAAGAACTCTAATCTCAGACCAGCTGCACAACAGTTCTACAGGCCTCCAACTGCTTTTTGTTGTTGTCGTTGTTTTGTTAAATTTATCAGATTATTCGTTTCGCTTCGTAAATCAAGAATTAATATGAAATATCATGAAGATCACATATCTACTGTTGCATTCTGGATCTTTGTCCAGGACTGACCGTTTATGAGATTCTGTCCTCTGTATAAAAGGCATCAAGAAGTGCCTTCATTAAATAAAAAGATCATTCCAATTTCCATCATTAACAAATTTCCATATCTATGTCAAATTTGATTATAATCTTATGTTGTAAAATGAGTAAACGGTGAAGTTAGCACAAACAACTCTTCGCTTAATGACAGTGATACCGACTTTTGCTCACAAGTCAAAACAACCGTAACTGTCTTCGACAACAGCCCTGAAAGGCTTCAGTAGTACCCCTATCTAAGCAGATAAACTTCTGGTGGATCTTTAAACTAATCGTCAGTTTTATATGGTAAATAACGCAGACGCCTGAATGACAACGACATGAAAGGGTTGAATGGAAGTGCCTTCAAAAACTTGACAATGCTAGAGGAACTGTAAGTTAGTGTATCAATACTGCTGTGGAAGGAAAACTGTTTTTGTAACGCAGCAGCATTCCCCTCTCTTACCGCCTTGTCTATACTTGTTTTTCAAATTAACTTTTTTCCTTTCTCTTTTCTTCCCTTCCACTCAGTGTTCAAAAGACGATTCGGTTAATAATGTTTTAATGAAACTAAACATATTTTACATACATGTCACATATTTTTTTTCAATTTCAACACAGATGGTTGCAAGACAACAACTTCACGGAATTGCCTCCTAATTTATTCCAAGATCTAAAAAGCTTGAAAGAACTGTAAGTTATTTCATTCCAAGCTTTCCCTTGTTTTAACTCAATGACTACATAAAGTGTTCTAACACTTAGTAAAATTTTCCTTTCTTTTGTTAAATCACTGCTAGTGTATTTTAACACAGATTCTGGTAGTATCATACTTTTCGTCCCTTTCTCTAATTAGAGCATATAGAAAGAAAATCTTTTCCAGTTGCAGATTATAAAATCTTTCCATCTGCACTTATAACACGTTTTAAAATTGAACCATCTAGAATTTTGTGTTTGTTGCTGAACTAACATTTCAGTGACAACGATCATACATACAACAATGAAATTCACGTATGTTATGAATATCAGAGTTGTTTTTATGGGTTATCTTTCTCTGTTTTGAACCATGTTGGCATATTTTCTTAGATCACGAGCTTAATGGTTTCATTATTGATCCAAGAGGAAGCTATTGCCAGTGTTGGGGAAAAGAGTTCAGTATGCACGCAGATTTCAAGTTTTCAGCGGCCTTCAATTGCTTTTTGTCATAAATATTGACCAAACTAAATGAATAAAGTGACTCTTGAATATTCTCTGTACTGTAAGACAAAACATCGCATGTGTATCACTACGTACTTCTGTTTGTTCTTTGGTTGTTTCTGATGACCAGAATCTTTATGTATTTTTACCTATAAATTTCAGTTTGCAGACTTAATGAAAATGCATTTTCTTGTTTCGTCATTCCTATCAGCTATCTGTCAAATAACAAGTTGAAGAGTCTACCAGACGGACTTTTTAACAGCCTTTCCAAGCTGACATATTTGTAAGTGAGTTAGTTATTTAACCAAAGAGATAATTGGACAGAAACAAATGATCATTCTTAAAATATTTTTTTAAAAGCACAGCCATCATAGTTGAAACATCATGAAGTTTTCCAGCTCGTATCTGCTAATCTTAATTGAAGTAGACGATGCTTTCTTATGTATTTCTTGTGCTTCGGTTATAGTAATGTTAAGTTACTTTGATGTGTAAGAATTTAATATCTTCTGATTAAATAGCAACCTTAACAATTCTCAGATTTCAGTTGGTAGCTCTAACATAAGCGAAATTTAAGTAACTGTGTAATAATTGTTTTCAGGGATTTATCAAACAATAAACTTGAAAATCTGCCAGCGTATGCTTTCAAAAACATAAGAGCGGTAAAATTTCTGTAAGTAAGATTGATATCGTCCCAAAATATTAAGAATTGTTTTAAAAGATTTTCTTGAAAATAACCGCACTTGGTGACTATAAAAGCTTCTCAGTGAATGACAACATACATTGTAAATTACTTCTGGAAGGGAAAGGTTGTTTTGTTTCCTTTTTATCCGAGTTGACAATATCTAAGAATTTGTTGTATTGCCAGATCAAACGACCCTGGCATTAATTTTGTAATTTGTAACAGAGAGTGAACTTGAGAGTTTTCGCGCTTAATCTTGAGATCATTATAGATAAGTCTAATGTGTTCTTTGAAGATTAAGATATAAAGACTGGAAGCTATTTTACTGGAAAACGTTGCCATTCGCTGTCTTAACCGCAAATCTTACAAAAAAAAAAGTAGAGCTAAAGATATCACTACACATTTCATTCTTAACTGCACATAATGCTTTCTTCAGGAAAATGGAGTACAACAAAATTAAGAAGCTTCATGAAGATCAGTTCCAGGGCTTGGTGGAACTATTAGATTTGTAAGTGCATTTAGAGTTTAAACCATTTTCCATAATGATCTGAATCTCAAACCGTATACAGTAATATTTTTTTACTGTTAACTCCGTCATTGCTCAAATAAAATTTGCCCTACCCAATCATATTATGTTACTGTACTTTAATATTTATTTCCTTATCCGTTTCCTTTGTTTAAGATATCTCTCGGAGAACAAAATCGAGGCTCTGCCTGATAAAATTTTCAAGGGCGTTAAAAAGCTCAGATCTCTGTAAGTTCAGTTATCACATACAAAACATTCCAGAATATTTGAAGTGATAGAATGAATATGGTATCAGCGTTTAAAATCTGAGATTTTTGTCCACAAATTTACCACGATGTAGAACAGGGGTGGTGCCAGTTATCTTCCTCAACAAAGCAATGTTTTTTTAATTTATATTGCACTAAAAATGTGCCTTTATATAACATACTTTTGGTGCACCTAGGTGGATATTACGAAAAAGCGGAAACAAACATTGTGGAGATCTATGTAGTCTTAACTGAAATTCCATGAGAATTTATTAGAATGAGGAATGTGACTGCTGCAAGTCCCCGTTTTGGTGTTAGTTGTAAATAGTTACGTTCTTCGTTTCAGGAATATCTTCGGCAATAGGATACAAAACGTTACCAGCACGACTTTCAACTATGCCCACGAATTGCGAATGTTCTAAGTTTACTGCAAATGACAGATGTTTATCTAGGCAACTAAACTTAGTTGCATATATTGAAATCAGATAACATTCTTTTGATTTCGTTTTGTCAAAGAAAAGACTCGTGCAAAGTAATTTTGGAAAATAACATAAATGTACTAAAGGAATTTTTTCCCTGGAAGAGTCCGGAAAGATGTACAGCGAACGACCTCAACCGAGTGGGCTGCCACGTCCATAAAATCAGTAGCCATCAAAAATTTCCAAGAAAGTAAGACGAGACTTATCTTAGGCTAAATGACTACTTTTGAAAGAATCTTTGAGATAACTTCAAGCTAGGGTCCGTACTAAAGATCCTCAGCTAGGTTCCTGATTTTGTCTTTTTGGACAGTCAATTTGAACATTAACATTAACTTAATGAATCTTATTATTGAAATTCACTTTTTTAGGTTATTTATGATATAAACCAACTTAAAATTCACATTATGATTATTTTAAATCACAGGTTCATGCATTACAACCTGATGGCCGAGCTCCCCAAAGGCTTTTTCAAGCATTTGACGCACATCATCAGAGTGTAAGATTCCGTAACGATCCTTTCCTTCACTCATCCCTTCAAACAATCATTTTAATAATAGCCTATGTTATTAATCAACAAATGATTATTAAGGGATTTCAACGATGTAATAATAGCGTTATTTCTTCTTTTTTTTTCTTCTTTTTTCGAATTCCAGAACTTTGGACACCAACCTGATGTGCTGCCATCTCGATCTTTTCAGGCAGGATGCTGATTGCGAATATTCCTTCAATGACAATTTCGCAAGCTGCCACTCCATGTTCCGCCACCATGCTCCAAGGAGAACTCTTTGGATTGTCGGTCTTCTCTCGTTGCTAGGGTCTTTATTCGTAGTTGGGTGGCAGTATTTCTACCCTGATAACAATGTGGTCCAGTCTATCATGTTGGTGAATCTGGGTGTATCTGACGGCATCATGGGTATATACCTTATCATTATAGGTATAAAAGACCTGCAATGGTCAGGGGAATACTACCTGCATGACTATGAGTGGCGCACCGGTTGGTTTTGCCATTTCAATGGTGCCATGTCTGTCTTTTCAAGTGAAGTGTCAGTGATGATGATTTCTCTGATCGCATTGGACAGACTCAAGAACATCGTGTTTCCTTACACCTTTGCAAAAATTACCCCACGGCAGACCCGTATAATGTGTGTGGTTATATGGCCGGTGGGAGGCGTTATGGCATTCCTTCCCTTGTCCGGAATGCACTATTTCAGTGAGAGGTATTATGGCAATAATGTAGTGTGCCTGCCCCTGCAGCTTTCCCCTGAATTACAAGAAGGCTGGGAATACTCCACTTCCATCTTTATCGCTTTGAATTTTTCCCTATTCATCTTCATCATGGTTGCCTATGTTGCCATCTTGTGTAAATCATGGTCGTCAAGCAGACGGCTTGGTGCACATGGAACTGTTCGTGAAATACGAGCAAAAGCACAAAGTGCACAAGCTAAAAGAGAAAGAGCACTCGCCAAGAGAGTCTTCTTCATTATTCTGACCGATTTCTTGTGTTGGATGCCAATCATTACTATCGGCATCCGGTCCCACGTTGAGAAAACATTTGATCCACCTGGTGATCTGGCAGTGTGGATTGCAGTGTTTGCTCTGCCGATCAATTCAGCTATCAACCCATTGCTGTATACGCTTTCTACTCCGCAGGTAACATGTTTTCTTTTTTGGTTCTTTGGAATAGCACCTACCATTATGTTCAAATTTGGTTTCGTGTCAGAGGAAGCTGGCAACCTAATTTTGTAATTGTAACGATTGACATACAAAACAAGCATGAAAAGTAAATGATCGGACAGATTTTTTAGCATCTCCACCGTCGACTTTAACCATAGAGACCAGTGTGACTTCTAAATACGTTACTTGAAAGTCTTTTATACGTAAGCTATTCAATATATTTTGAATGTCTAGGTTCAGCCTGTGTTGAAAGCAAAACTGAGTAAGCTGTGGTCCAATGTTCGATCTATTTTCAGCAGAGCACAAAATCAAGAAGGTACAGTTTTAAGCTCCATTGAAAAGTACCATGATAACAATAACTATATTCCAAACCTTGAAATAAACAAACTTTAACTTTCATCGAATTGAGTATGAGCAACCCAGTTTTCTTTAATTAATTAATATGTAATTTTTAATCCCAAGGCTTTCAAGGGAGGTGGGGGGGGGGGGGGGGGAAGAGAGTAGAACTGGTATGAAATCGTGGAAAACACACGTATTTTTTAATTTTTTCGAATAAGAAACTGAGCAAATTATTGAAACCACAAAGGTACAACTGATAATATGTAAAGTTGTAGCAGACGTAAAAGAGGGAACAGGAGTGATTCTAAATAGAGAGGGGATCAATGTATTAAATCATCAATTTTAATGATTGAAATCATGCTTTCAGTTCGATTTTTGAGGGTTAGTCTCTCTAAAACTATATATTAGAGAACATTGAGACAAATGGTATGACAAATTCAAAGTATGAATTGCTATACTTCTGTCCTAAATCATAAAGTTGAGATACTGAATTGTAGAATGCTTTTTTTATATATATAAACCTGACGATGGTCATTAATTTTTTACTGGTGTTACTTTTTTATCTAAATGAAGCAGATAATGATCAGCAGGGACAGATTGGAAATGGAGATGAGCATGCTTACGTCCAAGAGGGTAAAAATAGAGTGCTTCTTAGTGTAGTCACATACGAAATATCTTCTCCACGCCTTTGTAGGGTTCTCTGTATGATACTTTTCTTTCCTTTCTCTTTTCTATACTTAATTCCTTTTTTTAATTTTCTTTCTCGTAGGAGAGCAAATTGAAATGCAGGTATTGGAACACAACGAAATCCCAGGAGTGGAAGCCCCTGAATTGCCTGCACCGCAACCAGGTCAGTTAATAAATATACGAGTTTTGATGCTAACGATAAAGCTGTAATTGACTTTGCAATCCAAAACTCTTGGCAGCTATGTATAGTTTAATCAATTAAGCTAACAAATATTAGTTCTCTCAAATTGAAATACCTATAGAAACCATAGCATTCCTTTTCTGCTCTGATAATATCTGTAGGTGCATTTTAAGAAAGGATAGATATTAATTCTTTTCTTTCATGTTCTTTCCCGTAGGAGAGCAAATTGAAATGCAGGTATTGGAACACAACGAAACCCCAGAAGTGGAAGCCCCTGAATTGCCTGCACCGCAACCAGGTCAGTTAATAAGTATAAGAGTTTTGATGCGAACGATAAAGCTGTAATTGACTTTGCAATCCAACTCCCTTGGCAGGTATCTATAGTTTAATCAATTAGGCTAGCAAATGTTAGCTCTCTCAGATTGAAATACCTATAGAAACCATAGCATTCCTTTTCTGCTCTGATAATTTCTGTAGGTGCATTTTGAGAAAGTATAGATTAAGGAATGGTTTCCCATATGACAATAATGTGACGAAATTAGGTTATATTACTTTTGGTTGATAAGTTACCTCCAGACATTCTGGTGATAAATTGCCATATGCACTTTTTAAGACCTCCACTCGTGAGATCCCCATCCCTTTACATTGGTAACCTGTACAGTGTATTATGGACGGAAGATACCATCGTCTCCCATATGACACGGTTGTAGTTAATAAATGATACATATATATTGACAATGATCTTTCATTGTTTCCAGTTTTCACTTATATTTTATGAAGAAAGATAATTCTTTGCTCTGTTGACAGCAATTGAAAAAACCTGTGGAGGGGATGCGAATCCATCTTCCTCAGGTAAAAATTTATTTATGAAAGAAATATAAAATGAAGGCGTAGACAACCGCTTGATTTAAGAGAAGTACTAGTACTGCAAAAGTCACAGTTGCCCAATGTAACTTCAACTGCAAATTGCTTTTTACAAACGGTCATAGGAATCGCCAAAATGAAAAAAGGTAATGCGTCTTAACAACTGTATTTGGCAGAGGTATTATTTCAGCAACTATTTTCATGTGCCCAAATTAACTTTCAGATTTAAATGTGAGCTTTGTAACTCAGTGTTATTTCATAAATCAATAAATAATTGAATACATCAGAAATTCTGACGCACCTAAAATAAAATTTGTAGAGATATTTATTGCAGATTAACACATGAACCATAAGTATCATGAAACATTTCACTCTACTTGTTCCATAACACAGATTATCAGGAGGATTTTGACATCAGACCAGCCACTACAAAGACTGTGGAAGGTAAACACCTTTTCAATTTTTACTTCATTTTTTTTTCGGAAATTTCGTAACTCTAAAAAAAAACAGCGAATGGTGGCTGGTGCTATCAAGCTGGCGCACTTGGTATACTTGATTGCATGGTTTTGTATGTCACACCAATAAGACTGGGGTTATCATGTTAACGCTTAATCACCAATCAAATCACGATTCTAAGTCTGTCACATGAAAAAATTTACGAGAGTAGCTTGTCGGTCTCTATTTCCGGTAAGGTACAAAACCCTTTCTCAGTTACTAAACCTAATGGGTAGATGAATTTTAAAAAGTCTTATTGGAAAGTTTGTTGTCGTCAAAGACTTAAGACTTAGTTGCGTTGTAAATGTTACTAACGTAACTTTTAATAATAAATCTGATTTCACACAGCTGGTAAATCTGAGCAGCAGGTGGAGGTTGAAGAGATTTCAGTGCCCAGTAAAGGTAAATGGTCACTAACCATTAATGATTTTAACTCCTAAGAACAAACGCAAAATTTAATGACTGTATACTAACTTTTTTCGTATCAAATAAATCAATTTTTTAAGGAGCTAAAAAAGCTGAAGAAGAAGAGAAGGCCCCTGAGCCTGACATGGTTGTCGCAGAGGAAGGTAACATTTCTTATAAATCAGAAGAGATAAATTCAAATTGGTCCACACATGCTTTATAAGGTGATGCATAATCAGTCCACTCAATTGGCTGAAGATCACTTGAAGTGCTTAGTGGAAAGGTCGTAATTCATATCGGGAGGTGACTTCATTGAGAAAAAACAAAAAAACCACACCATTTGGGCATTATTATACCTCCTCGTAACGAAGAGCCATTACTTTTTATACAATGCTAAAATCAAACATTTATGAATTTATGAAGCCGTTTTACTAGTTTGTTTGTTTGGGTTTTTTATGGATACAGAAATAATTTTCCCAGATACAGAAAACATAGCCGCCTCTTACCCCAGCTCATTGAAAGGACATGGTTACTTTGATGTTG
This sequence comes from Pocillopora verrucosa, assembly GCF_036669915.1. Lineage (NCBI taxonomy): Eukaryota > Metazoa > Cnidaria > Anthozoa > Scleractinia > Pocilloporidae > Pocillopora > Pocillopora verrucosa. Next base: position 4,876,740 of record NC_089316.1, on the reverse strand, counting down.
TGTACCTCAGTTTTCAAAACACCTCAACACAGACATGCAAAAATTTAATGAGCTTTGATTAGTGGCAGCCCTCTTTTCTGTGTTTGTGAAAATTATTATTGTATCGCTTAAAAGAAAATGAGCGCATTGTATTTCAATCTCTTTTCGTATTCCATCCAGGGGAAGAAGAGGTGTTTGATACCAGACTTTAGTTCTTTGTTTTCGAACCAAGGTAAATGCTTATTACGTCTGCTTTAATACTGAATACCGCTGACTAAAGGGTTGTGGAAAACAAATCCCTCTAAAGAAAGTGGTTTTTTTTGTTACATGCATCTATCTAATCTTATAGAATACGTGTAATATTTGAGATGTAGGGTGAACTCTATGCTATATTTTTTAAATCCTTGGCTAATTCAAACCAATTTCAAATTTGAGATTTCACCGCAACTGTAATGATTGAAGTTATTGGAGATGAAGAAGGAAGTCTGTTTTTTTATTACTATAATATGCTGTTTGTCTTTTTTCAAAGTCACTTACGAATTTTTTTCAGCTATCCCCTTCATTGTTGGCAGTAAGGGTACCAAAACATTTTCAAATTGATCAATTTTTTTCTCTGCTTTTGCTGATGTATGATTTGAAAAATTATAATAAAAAAAAACGTCTGGGTGGCGAGTATGCCGCACTAATGAGTGCTCTCTCTGTATATGCTTGTATATTCATATCTGCCTTCTGTCCTTAAAGCACTGACCAGCTTACTCACTGACAGTCTGGTCACTTGACTTTCTGACTAACTGGCCGGTAAGCCGTCAAATTGAATTGACTACCTGAGCTATGAGTACTGGCTGACTGACAGATGGGCTGATTATCTGCCTGACTGTTTTCCGGACTCTCCACCTGGCCAGTGGGCATGGTTATTACTAACTAGATTATATTATGGCTGCAGTACACTTCAATGCAGACATGTAAACATTTAATGCTAGACTGACTGATTGTCGGGTCAGTATATCAAACAAACAACTAATCGATAATTAACTTTTGCATTCATTGATTAGCATGCTTTTTTCTTTTGCGTCTGACAGTCTACAAGAGCCAAAGACATTGCCATTAGTATGGAGACCGCGAGTGCTAGAGAAAAACTAGAAAAAGTTCAAAGAAAAGGGAAAAAACAATTCTAGTAATCAATACGTATGCTCGTATGGTAACATCTTAGTAAAAAAAATCTGCTTTTTAATCCCTTTTTTTTAGATTTAATTTTAACAATAATTAGTAATTAAGTATAGTTATGGTAATTATGGTAATTATGGTAATTATGGTATATTATGGTAATTAAGTATAGTTGGAGTGGAACATATATCTGAGTAGGCGTGTCGTGGTAGTTCATCTTTCTTTTGCTTTTTTTTCCCCGTTTTTGGTTTGTTTGTTTGTTTTTGTAACATGTACATCTACCTGACACTTTAAGTCTGTTAGTTTTAGCGTATTTCTAAAGACCATGATTGCTACACCGCAGTTAAGTCGGATGGCTCAAAACAGAGCACAACAATATCAGGGGTGTAGCCAGCCTAGAGTCCTGTACCATTAAATTTTATCATATCACTCTTGCAAATTTTGAAACAAAAATTGAACTTTCTCAGGGTATAAGCCCTGTACATCAAGACAAATGCACGGGTTGAGGACGTCCACTTACAAGATATTTGATGGTACGCTGGTAAGCTAAATAGTTAATTTCTTAACATTTTAGAAGTCATCCGCGAGCATTAAAGTCATAAGGAGTTAAAGTGACGTTAATTTTGGGTTGTATATTAAATTAAAGAACTTAGACTTGCGGTTAAGATTTCCACAGTTAGTAGACATTAGGCGGTACAACAATAATCTGAATAGTTCGAGCATTACTACAACTCGGCCGGCCAGTATTCAGAGTACGTGTCGAGTTGTTTAATTTCGTTAGTATCTCTAGCTGAAAAAAAAAAAGGTAAAAATGTCACACACAAAAAAAAAGAAACAATTACTGGATGAGACGTCATGCATCAGAGATTTAACAATATATTGAATGACCTAACTAGCTCATTTCTAGAATTTTTATAACTCGTATGAGAGCATAATGATTGCTAAAAGGTAGAGTGACGTCTATTTTCGTTATGTTACTACGTTCTTTATGAACGCAAATTCCTTAAAAAAGAAATCAGAAAGATGTTGTGGTAACAAGTAACAAGTCAGATATAGGATATTAATTGGTACAACAACAATCTGATAGTTCACTTCCACAACAAGCTTGCGAGTACTTTGCATGCAAACTACGTTTAGAATTGTTAGAGGAAATAAACAAGGTCAGAGTTCGTTTGTTAGAGGTTTTTACAGAATGAAAATAATTTAAATAGGTCCTGTCTTAGAGTTTTTATAACTCGTTTGCGAGAATTATAGTCATTAGTGACCTCTGTCATGGCTGAAGCCTGCCTCTTTACATAATTTACATTATTATTAACATTAACCTGAAAATCGACAAAAAAAGAAAAAAGGTCTTAGAATACCACTAACTTAGATATTTAGTAGTGTTTTTAAATCTAATTTTGTAGTCCATTTCTAGATTTTTTTAACTCACAACGAGAATTCTAGTTCATTGTAGTATGTGGTATTTTTTTTAACTTTGTTCAAACGTGATCATTAACATGGCTTCTACAGTAAAAATAACTTGAATGTGTGAGTGGCTTTTTGAGGGAAGTAACACCGAGTTACGAAGAAGGGTTCCAGATCTACTGTAAAACGTTAACGAAGACTTCAATAAAACATCTTTATGACCTTACACATGAGTCCGTTCTCAGTTTACCCTGTCAAGGTTTCTAAGTCACGCTTCGGGTTCATCCATAGTGTGGATTATGTGCCACAATGACCTGTGACAAGTAAACTGATACAAAATTGCTTTCTGTATCTCTCATAATGTTGAACTTTTCGTTTTAATGAGTTATTCAGTCTGAATTTTTCCCAGAAACTGAGCTGTTTTCTTTTAAAACCATAATGTATCTTCTTGACGCGACTCTCTTGGAGGTTTTTGGTTATACCCGATGTAAAAAAAGGGGTAACAAATATATATTTCCGGGAGGTTAGGAAACATTTTTAAGCTTTACGTTTCTATCCTAAGACTTCCACCAAGGGTGGGTGGGAGTGACGGTAAGCATTTAAAAAACCCTCAGATATGAAATCTTTACTGCACTGTGATTGGTTTAGAAGTCTCGCACCACCCTTTGTTCTGCCTTTTAGGGTGTTGACTCGTCATGAATTTTTGTCCTTAGTGACTGCTTGTGATATTTCCTTCTTGTCAACCGCTGAGCGAACTTAAGAAATTCAATAATTTGCCATTGCGGTTAAATTTATTGGGGGACTAGAATTTACGCTCCAAAGTTATATTTCCAGTGAAGGACTCGAAGGTGTAACATGTAGAGATACACAGCTAATTATGACCACACTTGAAAGAGACCTTCAGTTAAACCTGAGTAAATCGAGCCACAAACCTGAGTGAAACTAACTTAACTTAAATAACTTAACGTCTGTACAACCCACTAGAAGCAAACCGGAAAATCTTCCCTGCCATTCTACACTCTTCCTCGTGCTACACAGCTAACCTTGCCTCTGGAAGCCTGACACAGTGAGGATGAGCATAAACTTGGGGTAAGTGAGACTAAAATCGAATTAGAGTGAAGGAAGGTGTCATACCTTCCCAGAACCTCGCCGATTTTTGCTCGCTCTCTTTTACTCTTCTCTCCTCTTACCGCGAGCCTATCACCAGCTATGCCTTTAACGACGAAAAAAAAGGTTTTCTCACAAATTTAATTCACGCGGATCACATCTACATGAACTGATCATTTTATAAAATGAAACATATGGAGAAAAGGTAAATCAATAGGAGGCGTTCATGCATATTAGCTTGTTAATGAATATTTCTGCAGTTAAACCACTTTTTACATATAATTACAAATACAACATTCTTTTGAAATATACTCGAACTTATATTATCTTCAAATTCACCGGTGTCTTCTGTAAAAACTCCATTGACGGGACAAGCTAACTTTTCAACTCCACCTCGAGACAGAGATTTCAACATTTTAGTTCGCACCTGTGATATACGATTGTGGAACACCAGGGTACACGTATCGTCGACTCTCAAGTGTTTTCATTCCTATCTGAAATTACGTTAGTTAATCGTATTCTTCTCACTTTTTTCTCGCGCCACCCTTTTTTTCCTACATACGACTATGGAATACCAAGTTACGAGTTTGGTTCGTTAGCACGTAGCGTCTACTACAACGCCTTTGCGCATTTACGGGCGGAACGGGGAAAGACAGAATGTGGCCGAGACTAGTTCAGAATCATTATATACCACTTCGATAAACAAATCATGGCCGGTGATAGAAATTGACTCCAATAGCACGAATGGTAATGTACACTGAAGAGGTTCGAATGGTGAGGACTGAGCCGCTCTCCTTGTTTCAGCCTATATGACAACCACGTGATGTTCGTGTGATTTCTCAACCAGCATGCATTTCGTGCTGGTAGAGTTTCACAATTGGTTCAATTTAACGCACTATAAAGATGGAATTTTAGTCTGCACTGTTTACAACACAGCGTAAACCCAAAGCGATGCAAATGACAGTAATTTCCTTTACAATTTCGAATTACATTTTCTCGGCTAAAGCAATACTTAACTGGATGAAACTTTACAAGATTACCAAGTTAAGTACAAATCAGAGCGGGAAAAAATATCCAGTATGGTTTCTAATTAAGCTGCCATAAACCCGGGGTAAGTGTTTAATCATCATAAAAAATAGTTCTTGTTGCGCTGGGGCTTGCAGGAGGGCGAGACGAACTTGTGGGTCTTCTTTTGTTTTTTACTTTAACCTTCCTCTTCGATAGCATCAGCGCCTAAAGAAAAAAATAAGTGAACTTACGATGAAATTTCGAGAAGTGTTCGATGGCCGTTTGGGTTCTAGCAATATTTTCTTAACTCTCCAAAGAATTCTGAACCAAAGTCGTCCGGTTATAAACGTTTTATTGAATTCTTGGATGTAAATGTTGACAAAAAAAATAATATTAAAAAGTTTCTCAGGTAAAAAGATAAAACTGAATTGATTTTTCGAAATGTTCTAGGTGCATTTTTAACACTGAGATATGCGAGTCCAATCACAAGCCTTTCATTTTCCCCAAAGAGTAATCTTTTACAGCGTCGTTACACAGTAAATACCTGTGTTAGTATGGGCCGTACAATCACATTTCCAGGAGGCTGCATCCAAGGTTCACCATCTATTTGTACGGGCATCTCTGATTTTAATTTGATGTTGATCTGTAATGAAGTAAAAATAATTGTCATCAATTAAAAAGAAAGCATTGAAGCGGATGAATGAAGAGGGTAAATTTCTAAAGAAATTGTGGTTCTGCGTCGGTGTGGGGGGGGGGGGGGAGGGAAGGGGTGGTGAGGGAAGGGGTGGTATTACATGATAGTTTTTTATCAACTGATTTTATAAAGTAAATATGCAGAAAAAAATGACGCTACGCCACTGGTGGGAACAGAGTAACGTGAAAAACAGAAATTAGGATAATCAACTTATGGCTTCATTATGTTATTTACTGGATTACAACCAGACATCTATACCTGGGCTCCCTGTGCTAGCCGAATACCAGTCCTGATTCCACTTTGAATTTGACCCTTTTAATAAAGAATTCGTCTCAATTAAGAAATAAGGCACCATTTTTATCGCTAATTAAAAACGTTTCTTATGCAAATATTTAAGAAGAAAGGAAAAGGCAGGATACAAAAATTGTAGCAGTTGTAGAAAAAAATACGCAGAGCAGATTGGAGAGAACAGTATGGTGCATATGCCTACTGATGTTAGGGCGTGAAGGGTAAAGATGGTGGTGATTCTGACTCACTAGGTGCATTACTCCCTGAAGTCCAACCACCTCGACAAGACCGTCACAGTGACAAGCTGAAGCATGACCCTGCAAAAAGATTCAAGCAATTTCAATTGTGTGTGGAAAAGGAATCCGGGATTGCATTTATTTCGTTTAACTTCGCTTTGCGATTGGTCCAGATAATTCAAGCCACTCTCCGAACCAATCACGGGCAATACTGAAACCAAGAGTGGTTTGGTCATTTGCTACTTCCCGCGCTATTGGCGGTTTGGACAATTCTACTCTTCGCACTTATTGGCTTCTTTATAGCTAATGCGCTGAATCTTAGAGTCTTTTGCAGACCTCATCTTCTAGGGACAACATGTCATGGTTATTTTATCAGTTGTTTGGTGCGAAGAATATGAGCAGATATCACCACTAAATTCATGAAGTACTACATACATCTTCTTTGTCTGGTCCCCATGCATCTGTGCCTGCTCCCCACCTGGCCGGAAAACAAATTAAAAAAAAAATGTTAAAGCGCAAAATTTATACAAAAGAATAAAAGACTTTACAAGTAACGAAGTGATAATCGCAGGTCAGCTGCTATCAAAGTAATCTCAGAAAAGAAGCCTCAAAAATTCAGACTTCACTAGAATCGAACCCGGGCCTCCCAGATAATAGTTGGGGACTGCTGCGAAGCCACGCGATGTGAGTGAGACAAATTTTAAAAGGTTGTTCGTTCCCGTAAAGGAATCAGATCATAACTATATGAAACAAATAATGTTGAACTACACGAATCATACTTTCACCGGGGATAAAAACTGTGCAGCTTAAAATTACTTGTTGAAGCCGATGTGCAGCGATTTTCTTGAAACTAAATTGAAAATCTAACCACTGCAAAATCAATTCGAATTAATTTGATTGACCTCAATTTCCAGCTTTTACTTACCTGCCTATGTTCAGAATTACAATTCCTTCTAGTGTTGGTAAGTCAAGTTTTTTTACCATCAATCTGCAGCGAAAAGGAAGTAAACAAGATACTGGTCTCTAGAAAGTTAAAGAGGACGAAAGGCAAACAAGCACCGCAAAACGCCAAAACAAAACGCTCAGGTGTGATTAGGGCATGAAATAAAAAATTGTGCAACTGATACGCATGCAATCATTAAGAGTTGAATACAACTGACAGACGATAATGATTTGAACCAACACTCGATGCTAAGAAAGTAAATTCTGATACAGGGGTTTCAATAACCTTTTTCCATAAGCAGCTGTCGATGGTAAAATAGGCGGCTGTGGCCGAAAAGGGGCAGTATGGTGAAACCCAAACATGAGCCCGCTTGCAGGGTAAACAAAAGGCAATAAGAGGTCTTATAGTACAACCCTTTTATTGTGATCAGCCATTCAATACCATCGTTCTACAGATTAATCACCTCTATTTCGACCTCTTGAGTAAATGTCCGCGAGTAGCCTTTCACCATTTTCTTTATACCTGCTCTAAAGTAAACTCCTTTGTTATGAAGCCTGAAACAAAAAGAAACCAAAAAAAAAAAGGGGGAATTAGAGATTCAACAGAGTCGCACTAACAATAAATTGCAAAACACAAAGTCGGGGTTTTTTCAACCTATCCCTTTTCAAAAGAGCTTTCAACGGAGGTTAAAATTTATCCGGAGTTTTAGTACATTAAACACAGTAAAGATGAAACAACAGTACATCTCAGAAGACTATGGAACCTTTGTTACCATTCAATGGCTTTCGCAATCAACACTCTTTTTCTTCAATCGAAGGCACTATGACTAATTTTGTAACCTGTAAATTGAATCCTTTGTATCCTCACCTGCTTTGGAATTTATCTGGTTCTTTCTCCCTCTGAAGATGAAAATCTAAACAAAGCTCTGCTCCAATTCCGATGCCAAAGTAATTATTCATGGTAAAAATACTAGGATCGTCTTCTCTTCCTCCCATCGAGCCAAGCGCACTGTCGTTAGTGTCCGCTGAATCAAACATGACACACCATCTATCAAGAAACACTTCGTGTGCCTGATCAACGGCCATGAGAAGCGATACAGGACTCTCGCCACCAGAGTAACCACCTCCCCAATGGAGAACACGAGAGAGATCATTACCTGTAAGTTGAGAATCTCGTTCAATGTCCCACTCATTTTCTAGCTACTATGGAAATCACGAGAGAGATGAATACATATAAGCTGGGAATCTCATTCAATTTCCCATTCATTACCTTGCTACTATAGAAATCACGAGAGAGATTCATTCATACGAGAGTCTCGTTCAATTTCCCACCCATTCTCTTTTCACTTTGCTACAACACCCGAACGGCAGCTTTTCAAAATACGCTATAACGGTTTTTCTACTAATTTAAACCTCTGCTATTAATCGTAACTTGAAAATGCATATAATTACCGTATAGAGTTCCAGACTTTCAGTAATCAATACTACTTGATTTACTTTCAAATACCACGAACTTTTCAGGCCTAAAAAGGGAAAATCTGCATGACTTTCCAGGGTCTCTATCGCTTAGAAAACACGAATGACTAAATCATGATTAGTTTCAGATTTCCATCTCATTGACCAAGTTTGTCGAACGAGTCTTGAAATCTATGACATATCGCAGAAAAACAAAACGTACAAAGGTACTTTTGACTCTGGAAATAAATTTTCTTTAAATCGTGGGGAACACGAATACTTTGGAAAAAATCCCCTTACCAATGCCAAGAGGAAGAACTGCTAATGCAGGTAGCTTACACTTTATCTCTTGAACAACATCATCCAAACATGACAGCACCCAGCCAACTGTGCCATCACCACCACAGATCAAGACACGAAAATCAGAAATAGATCTGAAAGCATAAACTCTGAAACAAAGATAAAAATCGATTTATATTTTAGATATTCAGAGATTCAAAGACGATGGGACAAAGCTGACAGAAGAAGACAAGGCTTATAGTTTTGAGTATAGAATAGCTGTAAATGATTAATTTGGTAAGCAACCTATACAACAAAATATAAATCGCTCTTCTGCAGGACGACGTCATATAAGGAAAACTAACCGCCATGCCTTTTTTGGACTAAAGATTTTACATCAATCTTTACCACTTCCTTGCTTGTTCCATCTTGAAAGCGAGGCTTGGGGGGAGACATTGGGTTATCTCATGTAAATATGGGTATCGCCCTTTAAAGGGTGCAATCTGCACTGGAAAGATTCTGCACCCACCCATACCTGCACTATGGCTTGATTAGCTCGGCCTCGGTCAATTCTCGTGGACACAAGAGTCTAAGGAGATAGTTCTTACTAAGTAAACAACTTCCGTGTAACCTCAACAAATTCGGGTGGGAATTCGTCTCGAATACGGAGGGGGGAGTGAGTTTAACATACCCTGATAATGGGCCTCCCTCTAAGAGGCTGTACACTTGATTAGGGTTGAGCAGTCTCCGGAAAGCTGTGAACATGTCTGCCCCCTGACCGTCACCACTTTTGGAGTTTACCAGTACTAGAAGGGGTTGGCTTCCAGGGGGGAACAGTCCAGGCTATAGGGGAATAACAAAAAAATCAAAATAGGCATAACTCCTTAACTGTAGGAAGAGAATACCGATATGCAAAAAACAGAAATCTTGATTCCAGTCAGTCTTTTTCAGTTCATCTGTTTTTTAAAGTACTTCTAGGAAATGCTCTACAGAAAGAACACAGAATTCGCTTTATACTTCCCATGGGCACTGCCAGTGATATAATAATGTGTCTTAATTATTAGATACATGAACTGAGCTCTTGGATTACTAGTAACTCACCACAACTTGAAAACACACTTTTCACCTCACAAAATTCCATGGCTACAAAACAATTACAAGAAAAAAGATGAGAACAACCAAAAGCCTCCCTTTGAGTATTTTAATGCGTAAAATATTAGGTCGCCAAGGTGTCATCAATCTTGTTACCAGGGTCACTGTCACTCTTAAATAGCTGAATGGACATGGCAGATGGTCAGGGGAACGAGGACTCAGGAAACGTACATTAGCCCCTCGTAAAACAAAGATACTTGTTTAGAAGCATCTAAAAAACAAACAAAACAGAACTTACTTTCTCCTAGAATGTTGCCAATCAAAATTTTGTATTTGCTTGTGTCAAGGCCAACTGGGAGACTACCAATGCATATGCATAAACTGCCCAAGGGTTCTATGTTTTGTCTCAGGTAGAATCTTGTGGGTTTCATTTTCCTTACAGATTTCTGCAAAGAAAAGAAGTACATTAATTTTTATAAGGAGTCTAACACCTTCAGATGAATATAAGATCTATTATTAATCATTAAAAATCACCTTGTAGTTATCAAAGGAACTTAATAACAAAATGGGCGCAAAGACATGAAACTATGGAAAGCAAAGTTGTCACCACCTTACCACCATATATTCAATGGCTGTAACTTAAAAATAAGAAAAGTGGAAGGTAAAAAGGCAGAGGAGCCCCTCACCCAGATAATTAACCCTTTACACCCAAAGATCAGTGTGCATATTCTCCGTGCTGTTTTCTATACATTTCCTATGGTGCTGACATGGAGATTTTGCTTAACACTCAAGAGCTCCGGTATTTGTTGATCATTATTTAATTCTCATAACCTTAATGTTTGATTCAGTATACTGTGAGGAGAAATTAGACGTTGGTCAGTCTAAGGAGTAAAAGGGTCAAACTATTATACTGTTTAATACTACAAAACTACATCTACTGTTGACTTACTATGTGAGAGGTTGATGATTCTCTGTTAGCTTCTGTCCTTCAAATGAAAACCAATAGATTTTCCAAATGTACTTCCTATTAGTTTTTATTTACAAAATTATATTACATTATGATTTGTGTATTGGTAAACAAACATTATACTGTTTGTCTCATAATGTCAGAGTCAGGCTAATTGATCGATCAACATCTATTTAATCCATCAACACCTTCATCAGGTGTTGAGGTCGAAAGTTGATATGTCACTATTTGTAGCACCTTGGTTTGTAATTATTTGTGGATTATAGCTTGCTGTCATTGGAGTATTTTGATACTCATTAATTATTCCCTTAAAGGTCTACTTTGTTACTGATCAGCTGTTATGCTATTTGGTAGTAAGCATTTCAATTCCATCATCTCTATTGACGTATTAGATTTGTGTATAAGTTGAACAGTTAAAGTTAATATTTGACCCTCTACCACCTTGAGTGTTGTACTATGAATATTGACAAGTTTTCAAGCAGAAAGCTAATAAGACAGGTTCTTAATGGTCGGCTAATGGTCGAATAAATGAATATTAGGTTATATTGTTTGATTCAGTATCAAATTTTCATGGCTGAAAACATAAATATGTATCAATCCGCCACACAATGCAGTGGACTGATATGTTGATTTTGCAAGTACAGTGTATAGGGGCCATCTGATTACATCAATCAGAAATATAAAACTATGTAAAACCATACTATGTAAACTTGACATCATTTGATTCCTTATCCACTTACCAAGAGACAATATGCAGACCTCCTTCCCTGAAGAGTTTAGGTGAGATTTGTCTTTGTATTACCTTCTTTAAGTGTGCACTGTCGCATTTTGGATGACAACTACAGCTGAAAGTTTATTAAAAGGCATATAAAATTATATATATATAAGGAGTGGATCTTCCACTATGTTCCCCAAATTTCTTCACCAAAGAGAACCATCACTTCTGGATGCGATACAGAGTCAATCTTTTTCTCCGATTCTTCTGGGCTCTCTTCGTCCGCCATATTGAGTTGAGGTTCATTCCCAGGCTTTCTCGAAGTACAAGAAGAGTTGCGCCTGCCTCCGCTTGCCACGATTAGATTACAGCCGACATTTTATTACACTCAAAGATCGCGTAAATTGGATGATGATCTCCAATGAAGAACAACTTAAGATTGTTGTTCTGTGGTACTTTTTTTTTTCATGTGGGTATGCTGCTGGAGCTAAAAAGAAGAAGGATCTATAAACTAATGTTGAGGTATGTGAAGAGATTGAAATCTCAGACAAGCTTCTTGCGCTTAAATTAGTTTCTTTGTGATCGATCGGGTGCTAATTTCTGCAATTTTGAATTTGGATTTTATCTTTCTTCGAAAAAAAAAAGCGAGCATTTATTAAGTCTGTGAAATCGATATTATTTGAGGGAAAATTAACGAAATTTGTCGCGATAACCTACCCGCGCGGATTTTGTTATGCAGTCGAGAAAATTAGAAGCTTATGTTTTTAATTTTGCATACGTACGGTACGTACGGGAGGAGTTTGGGTGAACTTCATGGCAAAATATGTTATACTGAAAAAAAATCGATATTCGTTTGTCAGCCAAAAGTGGGTAAGCTAAAGGTTGTTGAAATATCGATTAAACTGTTGATATGTATTGTGCATGCCAGTTGATAACACTTCTGTGGTAAATGTGAACCAGAGGATTAGTCCTTCGCAGGCGAAAGATACTAAAATATCACGCGATATTTTTTTTTGTCCTTTTATCGCGGTATTTGTTTCATCGATATTTAAAATAATATTTTTTCAAGCGCTCCACATGGAGAAAAAGTGGAAAATTAAATAACTAAGAACATTTTTGCTTTTTTTGTTCAAATACATGCACACTACATAATAGTCTGGGCTATTTGAGAAGGAGTGTCACGACAGGTGGTCTAAAGTGATGCTAGAAATTAATAATTTATTACAAATCTCGTCTCCTGGCAGCAGTGATTAGGCTAATATCATGGCTTTGATCTTCTAGTTTACATGAAATATAATTTGTAAGGACTTAAAAGCATAGATCTCAACTGGTTCACATGTGATTCATACAACGTAACTCATACAATGTAACAATGAATTGTATTCATACATATACCAATCTAATAAGCACAAGATTTTAATTGTAATATGTATCAGAGAAATAGTATGATTTGTGCATTTCTGAAGAGTAGTTCAAATACCTGACTGTGTATATATTTTTGAATTAAGACAAACAAAATGGAGTTGAGAGGGGAAATTCCTTCAGTCTCATTAAAACATTCACTAGATTTTTCATTCAAAGTATGGTTTTGAAACTCAGTAGAATATGAGTGACACAACAATTTTGTTAAGAATATTCTCAAAATAGTTGTAAACAAAAAAAAGCTTGGGCCACTATAATTTTAGCATTAGAAGAGATGGTCTGCACAGTAATCTGAATATCCTCTGATCTGTGATGGCTTTTGGTGTTCTTTTCAATGAAATATTTTATTGCCAAATTTGGAAACTGGTGGGCAATGGACATAATCAAGTAGATTGTGTTAAATTAGATAAGTATTGTAAATATAATTAAGTGAGGGGGCAAAATCAAATCCAAGGAATTAAAGACATTACTTAAATTCCCTCTGGGGTTTGCACAGAATGCAGTTATTTAATTTCTTAAATTATAGAAACTTTCACACTAATCAGGAAAGAATGCAAAAATGAAGACTAATTAAGTAGATGAAATTTTGAGTTTTTTAAGAAGTCTCACTCCTTGAATATTTAATACTTCCAACTTGTGCATAATTGCCACATGGACAGACTTTCCATGAAGTATTCTATATATGTGACCTTTCCATTTCAGTAAAAGCCTGCTACCTGTGAGGACAAAGCAGATAATGACAACATTGTTTCTGTTCACTATACAGCATGCACATGTTTGACTTCATGTTGTTTGCTTCTTACTTGAAAGCATTACAGTGAATTCCTAAGGAAAGGATGTTCTCACATCCTTACATTTTTCAAGCCAGAAATTTGAACCAAAATTGTTTTAACCACTTGGGTGCCAAGCTGTCATTAATAAATAGAATTTGGCATCCTCTCCCTTTAGCTTTCTGTTATCATTTTAAATTAGACTGCCTAAACAAAAAGACAAAAATAAACTGTCAAAAAAAAAAACAACAACAACAACAACAACAGCACAAAGTAAACAACAAAAAAAGTAAAAACCTGTTCTCAATTCTTATTAAAGATGTAGCTATTGCAAATGTTTGAATTTCCTTAATTTGTTGAATGAACTCTTTTAGGGTACACTGGTGAATGGACAAATGTTCGACTCATCCCTGGCAAAAGGAAGGGAGCCACTTGACTTCCAGTTGGGCAACGGGAAGGTTATCAAAGGTAACTTGCATCAGGACCTCTGATTATTTTGCTATACTATCAGGGTGATTTAATTTTGGATTCATAAAGCCATTAAGCCAAAGTTATCAGTCAAGTGCTCTCTAGAGCAAAAAAGGTAAAACATTTTAAAATCATGAGCTGATGAGAACACAGTTTGGCAACAATTAAATTGCATAAAGCATGAGAACACTAAATGAGCATTTGACAGGCAATTGGTTTTATTTTTAAATCTGATTTGTTGAGAATATGGAGCAAGTGTTCTTGGCCAATCACATAGAAACTTGAGGTGAAACCATAAAATTAAACTTAGTTACTGTCAATACTTATACTTAGTCAAATGAAAATTTTTCTAATTGCAATATTTTGACTTCTTTTACTATCTGGTTTCTGATTCTTTTTTAAAAGCTCTTAGTTAAAACCATTTAAGAGATGCGAAGATATCCCAATTCTTCATTTCATGTGAATGAAGTATTCTCTTGACTCGTGATTTGTGAATTATTTAGCGACTAGAAGTTTACTTACAACTATGTGACACTTTGTTGGTGATGTATACATGCATAGTGAGGTATAAAAATTATAAGGAGGAAACATTAAAAGCTAAACTAGAAAGGAACCACTGTGTCCTCAGTCAAGTGTTCTGGTGAATTTGATTATATGAGGTTACCTTTTGTGATATCTAATGTAGACTGAGCATCATTGAAAATAAAAACCAAAGTGTAATTACTGTACAGTGATTTTAGATATTTGAAATTCATATATTTGCACTGCGATGAAGAAATGAATTTAGGAGATCCTCACAGCTAAGAACACCACTGAACTAGTAGTTGAAAATGGGACCTTAAAAAAATTCAGGCCCGTATGGGATTTGAACCCATGACCTCTGTGATACCAGTGCAGTGCTCTACCAACTGAGCTAACAAGCCAACTGGGAGCTGGTCAATATGTTGGGTCCAAATAAACCATCCAGGTGATGAATAATAATGACTTCCAATATTTTGAGTTCTTCTTTTGCCTGGTTGGTAATACTTCTTTTAAAAGCTCCCAGTTAAAGCCCTTTTAGAGATGTTAAGATTTCCCAAATTGTGATTTTATGTGAACTGCAGTGACAGAAAGTTCACCACTTTACAAGTAATTGCCACCTTAACTTTTCCACTTATTTCTGTAATTTTTTTTTACAGGTTGGGAGATGGGTATAAAAGGAATATGCATAGGGTAAGATTTAGAAATATTACAGTATGCGTATAATGATTTTAGATATATGAAATTCATATATTTGCACTGCAGCGAAGAGATGAAATTAAAGGATCCTCGCAGCTAAGAACTCTACTGAAATGAGTAGTTGAAAATAGGACCTGAAAAAAATTTCAGGCTTGTACTGGATTTGAACCCATGACCTCTGTGATACCAGTGCAGTGCTCTACCAACTGAGAGCTGGTCAATATGTTGGGTCCAAATATACCATCCAAGTGCTATACATACTACAGTATGTGATAAAAAACAACAATAAGGTCAAATATTTTCATCATGAGCAGGTTTTTGTCATTAGCAATTAGTGCCATTGAGGAAGGGACTTCTTCTAAAATGGGTCTTAGCTTAGCAGGATTTCCTCAAGTGAAAAAAAAATACCTGCTCAAAATTTTACTTCTAAGCGACAAGTTGGGGTGCAAAAAATTGTGCCCATGGATGGATACTATTTTCCAAGTTCTATTAATTTGAAATAAGCTATTTGCAAACATAACTGACAACAAGATTGGCATGGCAACTTTTAAGTAAAACTCCCTTTGGGCTTCATAGCCCCTTACTGTCTTAACTGCCTTTCTTATTCTTCTTTTCACATTGTTTATTCTCTACAAATAAATTCAAAAACCCTTTTGGTTGATCATTTTTGTGGCTCCCTCAAATGAGTTTAAAGAAGCGGTGCTCAGGCTGATATTTTTCAACAGTCCTCAATTCTACTTTTTCTCTTTTCAGTGAAAAAAGAAAATTGATCATCCCTCCTCACCTAGGGTATGGAGCTCGTGGAATTCAGAATGTTATTCCTCGTAAGTAAATGTTGATTGTAAAAATGACCATGGGGGAACTAAGGGGGCCTATAAATACAGAAAATTGCCCGCGCACAAGTGCAAGTCCTGATTTATGACACAAGTGATATTTGGGAAGTTTACTTAACCCTTTAACTCCCAAGATCTGATTGTTAATTCTCCCCTGTAGCTGCTACACATTTCCTTATAAATTAGTTATGAGAACTTGATGCTAGATCAAGATAGCAGCTTCTACCTGATAAGTTTGAATATTCTCATCACCTGTTTGCTGAAGAATGTATGGATATTGTAGGGAGAAGTTTTGTGTTAATCCCTTCTGGGAGGTAAAGGGTTAATTGAACTTGGACGACCAAAACATTTCAGAACGTCACAAGCAGCCATTAATCATTAAATGCAAAAGCAGTTTGTATGATTTTTGATTTTTAAGGCATTTTTCAAATCTCTTTGTATGTCCTCAGTCACACATCACTTAGAATCAGAAATTTCCAACGAGTCGGAAAATGCTCATATTTTCTTTGTAATGGCAATTTGATAAAATAATTATGACATTTCAACCAAGTTTAAAGTTTTTTGAAATGTTTAGAACTTAGCATTTTTTGTTTGTCTTTAATTCTGAGCACATGCAATACGTAAATCCTGTGTTGCAATCTATAACTTATTAAATTTTTATTGAGCATGAGTCATTGACCAATCATGAACAAGATATCTATTGGATATGTGGTAATAGCCAAATAGGGAAAAATTTCTTTTAAATTTCTTGTTATAATACAGAATGGGAATGGTTAAGAAGCCTTTTCTTTTCGCTCTCTTAGCAAGATTTCTGCGCAGCCCCATTCTTCATTATGCAGATAGTTTATGGATAAAGAAAATAATGGCAGAAACAATATTTTGCCTTTAGGACTACAACTTTTATTTGTTTTAGAATAGTATGGGGTTATAAAGAAATATTTCTGCTAATCATGATATTAATATCATTCTACGTTACTGAATAAAAAGCAAATCCTAACATTTTCTTATTTTTGCTTTATTCACACGTAGCCGACTCTGTACTTATTTTTACCACCGAGCTCATGTCCATTAAGAGGAAGTCGTTGTTCGATCCAAAGTTACTGCTGCAAATAGGATTTTGGCCGCTCCTGGCTGGAGTGATTTTGTACTATCTGTATAGAAAGGCATCTAAGAAATCTGGCAAGCCTGAAACAAAGTCGAGCAAGAAAAATAAAAGGAAGTAATAAAACTGTGAACCTTTTTATTAATGAGGTTATTCGTAAATGATATCACAGTAAGCCTCTTACTCGGCATCAGTTGACTATGACACGATTTTGTACCCTAATTTTGGAAACTTTCCATGCGCAACGCTTGAAGTTCGTTGACCACTCTGGAGCAATCAGCGTAGAAACCAGAACTCAGTTAGTGATTGAGAAAGGTGACAATTAACCCATTAACTCCCAAGATCTGATTGTCAATTCTCCCCTCTAGCTACTACACATTTCCTTGTTAATTGATTACGAGAATTAGGTGTTCAATCAAGGAAATAAATTATACCTGATGAGTCTGAGTGTTCTCATTACCTGTTTGCTGTATAATGTATGAATACTAGAGGGAGAAGTTACTTGGTAATCACTTCAGGGAGTTAAAGGGTTAAAGTACATTGCCTGAAGCGCGGGCAAACGCGACTGACCAATTCGCGATTAGCTTTTAATTTAGATTTGATTGGTTGAAAGGATGGTGCGAGTTTTCTGGACCAATCACAGAGCGCAGTAAAGCAAACCCAAAGCGAACTTGGCTTGCTTTTGACACTTCACACTTACTTAGACAGCGAAGATTACTCTACATTTTCTTAAGAACCAGTCAAATAATCTATCGGAAAGTATTATCCGCCTCTATTAACGATTATTCAATGGTAATGCTACTCACTAAGTGACATGGAAAGTCACGGTTAGTAGAATTTGTTCGTTTGTTCGCCGTAATGGCGCTTCTACATCTTATCTCTCTTTCCATGGTTAACTAAAGAGATAACTTTACAAGAAACGAGGGGATTTAATTCAGCTTTGAATTCTTTCGGTTTCTGATGTGGAAGCCCCAATTGAAAGAACT
Source organism: Pocillopora verrucosa (assembly GCF_036669915.1). Classification (NCBI taxonomy): domain Eukaryota; kingdom Metazoa; phylum Cnidaria; class Anthozoa; order Scleractinia; family Pocilloporidae; genus Pocillopora; species Pocillopora verrucosa. The sequence continues at coordinate 4,858,608 of NC_089316.1, read as the reverse complement.
TACCGAAAGTTTAGTTTAGAAGAACTCAAAACTATGCTTAAATTTTGTTCCCCGAAAAAATTTGGAGAATCCAGGCATTAAATGACTGAAGGTGAGAATTATTAATTAAAATGCCAATAAATACCTCTCCAAGTCATTTTGCAAAGGAGTGAAAAATACCTATGGTGTTTAGACGGCGTGTCAAGTGTTATAACCCAATCAATGATACATTTGCGATAACAAATTTGTTTGGAAACCAATTTTACGCAAACAACGAAAATGATTTGAGGAGTAAAACTTTACATAAGTCATTTGTAAGGTCAACCCTGGTAGTAGTGATCTATGAGAAAGGCCTTAAACACGCTGTCCCCCGCTGGCAAAAAATGGATATCTGCTTATAACAACTCATCACCTGACGGATATCACTCGCTGTGAGCGTGTGTGGGTGTGTGGGTGTGTGGGCGTGTGGGAGGAGGGGGGGCGGTAAGGGAAGAAGCGGGATTGCCCGCTTCTTGAACCGATCAGATCACAAAATTATAAAATACTGCCCGTTCACGAACTGAGAAAAAAAGAGAAAGTGATGGTAAACTATCAACCGGCTGAGGAAGGTCCTTGTGGTGAAAACCTGAAAATCCCGCCCTCTAACGGAGATTTAAACACTAAGAACCTCCCAGTTGGTAAATAACATATTTATCTTTCCACTGACAAGTCATTTTCAATCCAGGGACATTACATCGCGGAAATAAGTTTCGTTTTCGAGAAGTTGATAAAAGAAGAAAATGAAAAAGCTTTTGAGATGAGATCCGTAGTTTTGGATTCTCGGTTCAAAAAAGTAAGTCAGTGTTCATGAAAATAAAAAAAGAAATGTATTTAGGGTAAAAAATTTGGCATAATTTGGATTTGAAAGTCAAATACTGTTATGAAATAATAAAAGCGTTGGTTGCCGATGAATAGTCACGTCAATCATATAATTTAGTCAGTTTACTCAGTTCATTGCAACATTATATAAATTAGTTATTAAAACTGCTCAAAGAGAAAAGGGAGAGAAAAAAAAACAGAAAGAAATAGACCTTATTTCAGTTTCTCTTTTGAGGTAGACGTGGACTTGGGAAATTAAGTGATGGAAATTTTTGTCTATCTAAAACTCTCAATTTATTAAAAACAACAGTTAAAACAGCTGTAAAACCCTTTACACTCGTGTGAATTAATTGTCTTGTGCTTATGCGGATAAACGCGATCAGATTCTTTCAGAGTAAAGGGAAAATCAACATTCAGGTACTAAACATAAGAGCTTTGTTTCTTTCTGTTCTTATTTCATAATAGTTTAATTCATCTCTCTCGCTCACTATACGGTAAAAAAGTTAGATTTGAAAGTAGAGAGATGTTTTTTGTTGATAGGAAATAAACTTCCTAGATGTTGACAGATGGCGATCCTTTCGATGAAATTATTTTTTTCTGTTTGTTACCACAATATTTATCTTAAACTATTCTAGCGTCTGAAGTTCTGTAATTCGATCATTTTAGTTTATTTGTGATTTTTATGTTATCGTTAGGTGGATTTTCCGCCTTTTTTGAGAAACAAAGGACACGAAAAAAGTTAAACAAATTAATCGACTAGTTGATCGACATAGAAAAGAGTCTAAATTCTTCGAAAAACACAAATAGTAGTATTATCCCCGAAATAATAAACAAGAATGTACGTTTTGTAATGGTATTTTACAATAGAGATGCGAATTTTACTGAAAGGGAAACATATTCCTTGTAAGTTGTTCAAACGTTAATTTGAAAGTCAAATGGCACATGAGAAAAAAGACAGGAAGAAGTCAGTTTGTGAACGATAAACAGTTATATTCACAGAGTAACGGACATAGTCTTAAAAAAAATTTACAACTCTTCGATTTTGTGGGGTCCTTTTAGAAGTCTTGTTCAAAATCTGTCCTGATGAGAAATTGAAAAATTGCTGAATTAATTATCCTTTTACGTGGTTGTTCAAAATCTGTCCTGATGAGAAATTGAAAAATTGCTGAATTAATTATCCTTTTACGTGGTATAGAAAGCGCGCAACGCCTACAGATCTTTTTTCTGTCAGTTCTTTGATGATGCACTGTCTACCAATTTTTGCAGTAGAGTGATAAAAGCGCAATTTCTCCTTCTATCTTCAATATATGATGATATTGAACAGATTTACTTTGATAGGAACGAGACCGGTTAAACCACAAAATCGCAAACCTAACATTTCTGCGGCTTTTCTTCGTCTAAAGATTAAAAAACACTAAGCCTGTCTTTTAAATAGTTTCTCGCGACGTTCGCACCATAAATTATGCAAAATATAACTAGTATATTTATATAGATATTGAAACATCTGTTGTTTAAATAGCAATAGCCGTTCTCTTGCCAAAAAGAACGAATAGCGACGGTTTTCGAATTTAAGATAAATTTTAAAACAATGAAGGACCTAGTTATTCTATTACGAGCTCTTTTTATCTAAAGGTGGTGAGCCTTTCTTTTGTATTGCAAGATAACTACATGTACACAGTCAGTACAGATGTCGATCCTGTTGATGAATATGCTACGTGCTTTACCGCAGTATAGTTTCTAATATGTCTAAAATATTTTTCCACTGCAAAATCAACTCGATCCCTTTCAGTTTATAACCATAGTATCTGTGAGTTATGCTGTAGATATGCATTTTACGCCCTGTCAAAACCAGTACACGACAAAATGATTAAAATTTGAATCAATTCATGAAAACACTTCATTCAATTCATCGAAATCTCATTTCCCTCTACCAACATCGTTATATTGTCAAGAAAAATGGTGTTGAGAATTTTGGAAAACGATCAACTCGATCAAATGAAAAATTCAAATGACATCAGAGCACAAACAGGAAATAGGAAACTTGTAAAATTATCAGTTGAGTGACGGATAAAAGGATAACTATTTACAGCGCAAGGATTTCAATTTATTTCCTCCAAAACTCTAAAAGTGTCATCAATATTCTTGCTGAAGAGGTTGGAGAACACCACAAGGGAAAAGAGAAGCACTTTCTTTGTAGGAAGGAAAATTCCAAAAAATTTGTACATTCTTTCTTCCTTACACATTAGAATTCCTATTTCTTATTTTATTGAGTTGTTAAGTACTCTGTAAGCGAGAATTGAGAGACTGGTCCATTTATGGTGCATGTTGATGGACTGCGTAATTTAAACCTGATAATATGAACTTATCGAGGTACTTTGAATGGCCTCTTTTCCAAGATATTTTGGCTAAGGATGGAAAAGAAGAATAATTATCCGCTCTACAAAATTTCGTGCGCGTATTTAAGGCCATTTAAAAAAAAAAAAAAAAGGAATCGTGATAAGGAATCAAAGTGGAACTAGCTTTTACTACTTTTTACTATTCCTCACATTCAGGATTAGTAGGGGCTTTGGAATCGGTAGCGAACTACCAAGATTTTTTAGGATTAAAACTTTTAATATTCCTCATATTACTATTATTACTTTTTTTCCAATTATCTTCTTATTCAAAGTTCAAGAAGTAAACGTTAACGAAGCGTGTATCCGTTAGTGTTCTTAGACTTTTATTTGACATTTTCATGTATTTTTCGATTTTTAAGGATTTTATCATTATTTTGTAAATATTTTTAGTAATTACAGTGAATAAAGGATTATTATTACTACCTGTCTATGATCAAAATAAAAGGGAAACAGCAATTTTTTTTCCAAAATTGCCGCCTCTATGTAGATGAAGTTAATATAAAAATTTCTTTCTTATAAGGTGAATACAAGCGCCTAAATTATTTCGCATATGGCTTCTGTAGTATCAGGCGAAGAAGAAAGGAGTTCGAGTAAACACAAGCTAGCACGAGGTTTATTCAAGATGGCCGACCTTTAACCCAGCATGCAATGCAGAGCCTAATCCTACAGCTTCCTTAGATACATATATTACTCTACGCGTTAAAACAAGACAAAAACTTATATTCACAAAGCTGCTCTTTCAATTATTTTTTTCTTTTTATTTCGTGTTCCTATTTTGGAATTCTTAGTCCAAAAAAAGAGTTTTACAACTGGTTTATTAATCTTTCTTTTTGGCTTTTGCTGACCATAGACAGGGACTTTTTTCCCCTTTACCATAAAATATTGAAAGCTTTAAAAAAGACAGCACTCGAATTCAATTTCTATTTAGATTCTGAAAGCAGAAAAGTCATCCATCAGTCATAAGTGTTCCAAGAATTAATATTTTTTTATGCTGATATTAGATGACATCAGCCTCAGTAACCAAAGTACATTATCTCAATTTCAGATTTAAAAAAGAGTTAACTCTCTCAACATATCAACATGTTCTTTTCAGGAAATAGGTGTCGAGAAAAACAAGATTCATCATTTATGGACTATCCAGAATAAACCGTATAATAAGTGATCTTGTTGTTTTCAATCTTGGTCCCAAACTACGTAATGGACCGAACAATGGTCTATAGAAAAGAAAATGTCAATCAATTTCGTCGAAGATAAAAGCATACATAAACATAATTTTCTATTTGAATACAATTATTGCATTTCATTGTGTCTACATGTATTTTGTTTACAAATCTCTGTTGGTTTGATGTAAGCTTACAATGAATAAGGAAAAATTAAGCATATGAACTTTACTTCTAGAGCACACAACATTGTGATGGTATCTTCAATGGCCAAGTGGAGTTTCATCCTTGTTTTCTGTAAGCGCCTTGGCTGTTTACAACCATTATCTAAAAGTTTTAAGCTTTCTCATTCTTTTTTTCTAATTTCTAATTTTTCTAATTAAGGAGGGGAGGCTCCATGGGTGGGGTGGGCGCCACTGGGAAGGGAACAGAGATAATGAGTGGGATATTCGACGAAGGAGGGTACTGAAGAGTTAGAGGATGAACGAAGACGGCATCTGCTGAAAGAATGTATCATGCAACTTTTAGGTTTAAAAACTATGCATGTGAAATGGGCGCTTTCTTTGTTACAAATTGTCCAAGGCGTCAAGATTGTCTCATCTGAGGTTGAAATAAGGATCTCTTGCATATTTTGCTGGTGCACTAATTTTTATGAGATTTCAATCTCTTTCAAGTTCAACAAAATTAACTCAAATTAAAATTCAATAAAATAGTTCCAATGAAATGTATTTGAAAACCAGTGATAAACCAACTTTTCTCTATCCTCGATACACTTTTTTTCACAAGGAAACTAGATTTACGGTCTTAATTCTAAATCGCTGGCACTTTTTCCATTTGGAATCGGAGACTCTTTGGTGCAGTGGCTATACTCCAAGCTTGGTGAGCCCTAGCCCTGACCGACAATTTATGTTGTGTTATTGAGCTAGTTACTTCACACAATGTCTGTGCTTATTTCTTCATTTAGCTTTTGTTTGTTTTGTTTCTGTCAAGCTAGGATAACCCCTTCGGGGTAATAAATGAATTTTTTTAAGATTTAATTTAACTCGAATGTTTGAAATCGTCATCGTCGTCGTTTTGTCCCAGCTGGAGCAGACGTCGATTTGTGGTATTATTTCACTCTCTCCTGCGCGGAGTAAAAAATAAAGTAAAGTATATTTTTATTTAGGATTTGTTTAATGGTCTAAAATTAAATAAATGGAGTAATTGTGCTCGCAAGACAGAGCTCAGCTTTTTTGCAAGCCACTGTCTTTTTTCTTGGTCTTAATGTATCATTTATAATTTCTTCATAATAACTATCAACTGTTTTTATTGCAATCAGACTAATTGACTCGTTGCAGTTATTGCAGGTCTGATTGAGTATGATAAGCAAGCACGTGCACAAGATTGGAAACGAGTCCAGGAGTTTGACGGGAAAAAATTTATCTCAGTTTCACGGGGAAATTATGTGGAACTAAACTTTACAATACGCAGCGACTTTCCACTACTATGTCTATGGGGATTTAATCTTGAAATTCGTGATGGCAGTAGTCAGTCAACCAATCTTCTTGGTGAATTCTGTGGAGATTACGGAACTGGAGTAGTGAGATCCAGTGGACGATACATGTGGTTGAAATTTATCAGGGCAGGTTTCTATAACTTCGACGTATTCTATACTGCCAGATCCATCAATGAAACAGGCATGATGTTTCTTTCAATTAATCATTATATACCTATATATATGCATATAGATATATATCTATTACTAATTTTAAATTCCAGAAACAAGTAGACTTTTAGTTAATAGAGTAAGAGAAGTGGTAGGTTTTGAGCTTGGTAAAGAAGTAGAAAAAAATGTTTTTCGTCTGGTCTCGAGCGTAGGACGAAGAAATGAAAATTTCCAAAACTACAAGGTTTTATCCACTTTGTGAGATTATTTTGTCATTCCGCGACGAATTTCTTTACTTCTTTTGCTGAAAGCCAGGCTTCTTTTTACTTTCACCTATGGACTCTTTTCCTTTTTATTTTTCTCCATTCACATGCTAGTTTTAAACGCAGACGGATAACAGAGATTTCGCCCGCATTTCAATATCTCACCAAAATGTTCTTGGAAATTATAGTGAAATCACTAATGCTTAGTTTGGCATGAAAAACAAAATTAAAACATAAAAAAATAAAAAGTTGGCACTCGAAGGTCTACCGTATCCTTAAATCCACAGACAGACAGGCGGAGACAAAGAAAGGGGAGGGATACAAATAGAATCCGTATGTTACTTTGGCCTGAACACTGAATTGTGTCAGAGTTAGAATATTTTTTGATGTGCATGTATAGGAATTATCCTCCCGAAATGTTTCTAAGGTTTTCTGCATACATACACCATTATAATTCCAACAATTATCTTCCTTTTTTCTTTGAAATCTAATATAGTCAATCCTACGTTGGATCAAGCTGCAAATACGCAGTATGTATTTTTGAACAGAACCTCTAAACTGTGGTGCCCAGTGAAAGGTGCGCCAGCTCCATACATTGTATGGAGAAAAGATGGTGTCACTGTTCAAAATAGTACCAGCATAACATTTCCGCTTCAAGTAACTTCAGAAGACAACGTGAATTATAGCTGCGAGGTAAGAAGAGATGGAGAGGTATTAAGAAGAAACATCAGCCTCAGAATTGAAGGTGAGGTATTATTGTTTTGTTGAAGTATATCAGTACTTTGTATAATTGGATTATCTAAACCTGTACTTTTTCATTTGCTCAAAATTCTAACCACCCCGAAAACGTTTAAGCTACTTTGGTGGTTGGATCTTATTTGACCTTTCAAAAGTGATCTTTCCATATCCCTTTATTTAATTTGTATGTTGTTTTTAGGTTTGAATGCTAATTATTTGTATGATAGTTATCTCGTGAAGGGGAAGGCGTATATGATGATAACCAAAGGAAATTCACATTTGTACGCTTAAACTTGTTTCTATTCCAAGTAAAGTTACTTTAACAGTTTGTCGATTTTGGCGCCTGCATAGAGTGTACCTGAAGTTCGTGTTTTCAATCCAGTTTTCATCTTTGACTCATGATCAGTTAATTTACATCGTAACTCTGAAGTGTTCGTTTAATCTTGGTAATTGTGATTTTACAGTAATGTTCTATCAAAGTGAAATATTCTTCGTTGCCCAAACAACTGACTTAAGTCTTACAAATTTGAAGCCTTTGTTGACGAATTTTAACGGCCAATCATTTCTTGCCTCATTTTAGAGTGCCCAGGCTCTTGCGAGTGTGACGTCCTCCACCAAACTATCGTTAGTGTGAATTGCCGTGGAAAAAGCTTTAATTCAATTGCATGGAAATTTCCGCCTGCTATGTCAAAATTGTGAGTGTAATTAAACAGTTATAAACACAGCGTGTAGTTTAATAACAAAGTGGGAAATGAAGGATTTGCTTTATCGGGTTGATCAAAGAGTGTAATTAGCTGTCAAGCCACGCTAACGAAGAATCTAAACTCATTTTAAGTCTTAACTCTCGATTTCAACAACGGTTGCAGCACACATATCGTAACGGTTGTACTAAGCATGTACTTTTTACACGTTCTAACGTTATCTTGATAGGCACTTAAGAAACAACAAGCTGAGGGACTTGCCCCAAGGAATCTTCAGTAATTATACCCAGCTGGAGTGGCTGTAAGCCAAGACTATTTGTTATTTGTGTCAGACACGTTTGTAATGATTCTTGATAGGAATTTGAGTAACAGTGAACTAAAGGACTCCTCCCCGAGTAATCTGCGGTTGTAATGTTGAGTCTTTCTAGCTCCCAAAAATCATGACTAGCTTCGCCCAACCTTTACATGAACACCTGAAGTGTACCTGAACTCATTATTTCAGTCACTGTGTCAGTGACACGGACTGACGTGTGATCTTGTGGCCTGATCGTCCGGATGGGGGTAATCCTGCGAAGGATAGTTGTCGACTGACAATATTTCTTTACTCGACCCTTAGGATAACCTCCGCTGGACTTATCGAAACGTCGGAATTGGTTCCGAACACAATCCTTCGAAGCACCACTTTCACCCGGACAATAATAATTACCCGATAAATTCTTCTTAATTTGGGGAGCCTCCCCTCTAGAGATTGCGAAATCCCCCCACCCCTGCTTTTTTAGTGTTAATGGGTATTTAATCAATGCCCCCTCCCCCTCCTTCAGGCTCTGGGTTTACATAGAGCTCCCAATCTAAGAATTAAGGCACAGTCTCCAAAAATAAAGAAAAAATACCTAACGTGAAAATGGAACGAGCTCACTTACAGTTCTGGTTAAGCACAAAATAGGCTATATTCATAGCTGATAGAAAATAAATGATCACATAGAATTGTTTGAGCCCCCCTATCAAAGCTCACACGAAAGTACAGCATTACCGGATGCACCCTTTGATTTAATGTAATTATCGAATACATGGTAATGAACACCACCCTCTACCAATTCTCGGCAGGGATATTAGCAACAACCAGTTGAAGGAATTACCATCAGGCATATTCAGTAACAATACCAAGCTGTCCCTCCTGTAAGTTAGGACCCTTTCTTCTTTTTGTAAAGAATGCCTAATATCCATCTCGCACAGGGCAAGATAGATATCATATCAAAGCATGCAAGGAAATACAGCATTATCGGATACACCCTTCAATTCAACGTAATTGTTGAATACATCGTAACAAAAAAACACATCCTCCTATCAATTCTTGGCAGGAATACAGGCAACAACCAGTTGAAGGAATTACCATCAGGCATATTCAGTGACAATACCAAGCTGTACGCTTACAATTCTGGTTAAGCACAAAATAGGCTGTATTCATAGCTGATAGAAAAGAAATGATTACATAGATTTGTTTGAGCCCCCCTATCAAAGCTCACACGAAAGTACAGCATTACCGGATGCACCCTTTGATTTAATGTAATTATCGAATACATGGTAATGAACACTACCCTCTACCAATTCTCGGCAGGGAAATTAGCAACAACCAGTTGAAGGAATTACCATCAGGCATATTCAGCAACAATACCAAGCTGTTCGCCCTGTAAGTTAGGACCCTTTCTTCCTTTTTGTAAAGAATGCCTAATATCCATCTCGCACAGGGCAAGATAGATATCATATCAAAGCATGCAAGGAAATACAGCATTACCGGATACACCCTTCAATTCAACGTAATTGTTGAATACATCGTAACAAAAAACACCACCTTCTATCAATTCTTGGCAGGAATATAGGCAACAACCAGTTGAAGGAATTACCATCAGGCATATTCAGTGACAATACCAAGCTGTACGCCCTGTAAGTTGGGACTCTTTCTTCCGTTTGTAAAGAATGCCTTCAGAGGAGAAACTTTCTTCTTGTTGCACCTGATTTTAAATCTGCTATAAAGTATACGTTTTTTAGGTAAAGAAAAATAAACAATAGACCATCAATGAAGCAACACAAAATAAGACAACTGGTAAGGTCGAATTTAACGTATGCAAGTCACAAATTTATTCTAACATTCAAGTTGAACCTTGTGGCGAAGTGATGTTATCTCACTTTTCCAGCTTTATAACAAAATGTGTAAAGCACTTAGTTGTTCTCAGTGCTTAAAAATTAAAAAAACCAACAAGTTTCAATTAGTTTTGAGCCATATTATAATTCGTAATGCTACCTTAGGTTTCTTTATGTAAAAAACGGAAAAGAAGACATCGGTTCTTGTAGAATATGACTTTGTTAGGATATTAGAACATTAATAAATAAGAAATTTCTAACATACATAGTTCCTGCACTTAACTTTCATAAGTGGAGGCACATAGTTTGTCTTCTGACTTTTTATAGACCTGTTTCATACGTCCCCAATATTAAACTAAAATATATGTAAAGTAAAAAGGACTATTCTTCTTAGTTTTAATCCTGCTGACATTTTAAAAGGAAGACAATAGGACGTAAACAGATAATTTCAGGGACAATAAGTGGCATTCAAGGCTTTATAATAATTAGACTGTGTCGCTAAAGTCACAGATTTGTATTATTGCTTGATACATTAGTCTTGATAGACCCGTCAGCCCCCGTTATAAAAAGCTGAGCTCGGAATCTATCTTACATGCAGGGAGGATGTAGTTTTTAATTACTTGGTGATTACTCACCCCAATAAAATCAAATTAATCTTTAATAATTTATACAGTCATCCATTCAAGCACTTCTCAGCCTTATTTTCTTTGAAGCGTTGAGTTGGGAAAAGGGGGAAGTGGGGGAATAGCCCTTAGAGGCCTATTTTTACTACCCAAAGGGAAGTGCGTCTCGTTGTGTCGTTCAATCGTCCTTGATTTCGATGGATGAAAAGAAAACTCAGGCACTATATCATTTATTCGAGTCTCTCATTAAGGCTCTCTAAGAGTCTTATTCATTGTGCATTAATTTTGGTCCAGAGGATGTGACCGTCACTTCTGAATGCGGGTTGCATGTTTCAATTCTGCGATAAAAAGACAATCTGTATAAAACAAGGTAAACTTTATTTATGCTGGAATGCTGATTATGCGACGCTGTCGAGAGATGTACCCATTAGTCGCATCTTCTTCGTTTTCAATACATCTGCTTGTAATCAAGTGTTGATACCGGTCGTAAATTTCTCAGTAATATGCTATAATCGAGAAACATCCAATGTATGAACCTCGACTTGTATAAAATTATGCATGTTTTTTTGTTTTTCCTCCCAAATTGTAGGAGGGTCTTGTAATGATAGGACTGTGGTGCAAGATATCGTGACCTTGTAGAACCATGTGTTTTTAGGCTAGTAGGCCATCAAACCTGTCAAACATGAAATTTACCCTCGATTTACACTCGAAGCTGGACATCTGTCGAGTAGCGTCTCCCATCACATACATCGCGTCAGAAGCCCTCGATATAAACACTCTGGTTTAACCTTTACCTCCAAGGAAGAGAAAGGTAGGATCGATACAGTCTTCCAGATGTGGAATAATTACTGTTTGGCAAGACGAACACAATTTTCGAGCGTTAAACAAATTTCAGTCTTAGTAGAGCGGACTGACATGTAAGAATGTAAGTGGATCTGGACTCATGACCAGAGAGATGCCTTCGAAGAGATCAAAGACGCTGTTAAAAAAAGCGGCAGAACTCAAGTACTTCAGAAAGGGTGACCCAACAGAGGGCCAAGGAGATACGTTCAAGAATAGACTTGACTTTTTACTAATGCGGCATGGTGAACCAGTGACGCTCCCGTTGGCAAAGAGGAAGTACTCTAAGATCGACAAGTAATTTTTGTTCCCGGCCTTGGCACGGAGCATAATCACCAATATGTGTTCGTTAAGAAAGTCATCCTGCGGACTGATCAAAAAGCCCTGGTCTTTATTATGCAGAAGCCCTTAGCATCAGCACCCAAGAAGCTAGAGTGCCTTGTTACCACTTCAGCAGTATGACTACGAGATAAGCTACAAGCGTAGGAAAAGGATGCTGCCGGCCGGCTATCTATCGAGAGTTTTCATGAAGGACTGGGAGCTTACCCGCGCAGAACAAGTGGTCGATCACATTCATACCAACCATTTCCTTTCCGTTCCGGATCACCAACTCAATGAAACTCAGAGAGAGAAATTTGTGAGCCAACTCTACAGAGGCTAAAAAACACAACCTTGGATGGCTTTCCTGATACAAAAGATGATCTTCCAGCAGTCATCCATCCGAGCCGCTCTAGACGAGCCTCAAGCACCTCCGTTAGCAGACGCTACAATATGACCTAACAACTAAACAAAGCCACGGCGGCAAAACCAAGAACTGGCCAGTCACTTCTGTAACACCTGACAAGATCCAAGCAATGGAGACCAGACCATTAGATCTGGACGGTTGTCAAAGCCGTCAAGTTACTTGCAGGACTATGCTGACTATAGACCACCAACCCCACCCGTCTACCGCTTAAGAGTTCATAGCCACAGAGTACATATCACTGACTGTAAGGCATGCAAATTTTGCTTCACGAAGCCTAATCAGGAGACGAACATGCCGGTTTTCTTTTAATCATCTCTTTTGAAGTCCGAAGCAAATTATTTTAAACGTAGTTTTTATTTTAAATCATGACTATACCTGGCATTATAAACCTGGACATAGCGTTCTAGTTCGCACCTGCTCAATTTAACACGCTGTTTATAATTTTTGATATAACTATTGAGACATTTTGTGTCATTTTTTTAAAATTTTCCACTCTTGTCCTTTATCGGTAACCATCTACAGAACTTCAAGAGGTCAGGGTTGACAAGACCACTCGAAATCAATGGGAAAACTACTTTAAAGGAATGCTAACTCGGCTTTTATATGCACGTTGTTGATGCTCAAAGGAACGATTACAAAATCATAAAAACAGAGGTAAACATTGTAAGTAATTTCGTGACTAAGACGTAGAGACAGTTATTAACATATTATTAGCGGTAAAGAGATCCTGTAATTGAGCAGAAAGTACCACACAGGGAGATCGGATAGCTATGGCTTTTTGTATTTTAAGCATCCAACCTCTTATCACGAGTCTACAGGTAACGTCCACAGCAAAGCAGTGCTCGTTCGCCGATGATGCAGGTGGGACAGGCACTGCTACAGAGATGAAGAGATAGTGAGCCATGTTGAGTACCTTGGGTCCAGACTTTGGCTACTTCTCAAACGGCAAAGAGCGCTGGATTATCGCAAAGCCGAACAACTAAGAGAGTGTGAAAGAAGTATTTAAGGAAACGGTCATTAACATGAGTGAAAGCGAAGATACATCTGGTCGCGGCGATAAGTTCACGGGAGTATCAGGAGGATTACATCAGTGAGGTGTCTGATTGGGTGAGCGAGGTAGTTTAATTGGCAAAGTTCGCTCAGAAAAAAGGCACAGTCATGCTATGCTGCTTTCGCCTTCGGCTTAAAATATCCGTCGACTTCCCTCCTCAGAACCAGGATCTACTAAAGCCACTGGAGAATGCAATATCTCTACTACTTATTGTTGCAATAACGGAACGCAATTGTAATCAGCCAGATTAAACGGGACTTCCGTAATGCTGTCAAACTACAATATGACTGTCCAGTCCATGATATTCCCTCCTCATGTCCACGTGTGTATGCGGGAAAGTCTTTACGTTAGACAACGCCATGATTTCGTACAACGACATAATGAGCTGAGAGACCTGGGCCCTGAACTCTTAAGTGCGGTATGCAACGATGTTAAAGGCGAACCCGTCCTTCAAGACATTAGCTGAGAACAACTGAACAGAGGAGCTAACAAAGCACAAGGCTGGTCATTCTTGCACATGGATTCTGCGAGCACCAACGATGGGCATTCTTTGACATCAGGGTTTTTCCAACCAAATACCATGTCCTGGAAGAGCCTAGAGCCTCAAAATATCTATGGTAAGTATGAGAATGAGAGGAAGCGACAGTAATCAAGGACAGTTCTCGACACTGAACATGGAACATTTACACCTCTAATATTTACCACAACCGGCGGAATTGGCTAAGGATGCTTGACTTCAGATAACACAGTCGTCTCGCGAAAATGATAGTTTTAGCGAAAAGCAATATGCAAAGTAGGGCAAAAACCTGTTTTTTCCTAATAAAATGCGCCTTCATCTACTCGAGGGGTCAAGATTAACGAGAAGAGTCGCTTGCGATGCAAAGAAAGCTGATTTTGACGTCCAGACAACAGAGAGAAGGAAGTCGACTCCGAAATTTTAGATTTCATCAGCTTTTAATCGATTTTTTTAACCGTAGTTATTTTAAACATGGATTCAATTTCTAGCCAAATATGGCTTTATTTATTAATTTTTTTTAAATAAAGATCAATATTAAATCACAGTACATACCTGCTGAATAAAAAAGCTTGGAAAGACCTTTGAGTTTGAGCTGAGTTTGTTAGTTACGCCGAAGATAAACACTGACTGGAAAAGACCATCAATGAAGCAACATCACAAAGTTTTTAGCCACTGCGAGACAAATCAAAGCAACGTTCGGTCACATTTTAAGTACGCAGGTTACTAATCTATCCCAGCATCAAAAATAAGTCGAAAAGTTATCTCATTGTGAATGGTTTTTTAAGACTCTAAAGGACAAAAGTAAACACCGGTGAAACCTGTACTACTTAGCGTATGAATTAAAGCCCATTAAAAGTACTTATTTTCGATGAATGTACAAGAAAGGAGGAGAGACAACAAGAAAACTCAGGCAGGCAGATATCATTTATTTGAGTCTCTCAAAAAGGCTCTCTAAGAGTCTTCTCCTCTGTGCATTTGATCCACAGATTGTGATCATCGCTCTTGAATGCACGTTGCAAGTTTCAATTCTACGATAAAACGACAATCTATATAAAACAAAGTAAACGTTATTTATGTTAGAATAATTATTAAGCAAAGCTGTCAAGTGGTATACCCACTGATTACATTTCTTCATTTACATTATAACTGTTTGTAATCGGGTGTGGACACCGGTCGCAAGTTACATTTTCTAGTTTGAAGAAAACCTGAAAAAGGTATTTGTGATATACTATCTAGGTAAGACATCCAATGCAGAATATGAACCTTGACTTTAAATTTAAAATAAAAATAAAGATAAAATTATGCCTCTTACGTTGTTTCCCCTCCAAATTGTAAGAGGGTTTTGTAATGGTAGGAGTGTGTTGCTATATATCGTGACCTAGAAGAATTATGTGCTGTAGAGCTGGTAGGCCATCAAACCGGTTCAAAGACCAAACTGGTAGGCCATTAAACCTTAACAAATATGACGTCGCAAGCAGATACCAGCAGCAAAACATCAGTTCTCAGCCACAAACAGCGAAGCAAATCTTCGCTTCTTTGTGCCAGTTCCACCAAGGCTAGATCTTTGGGAGATTTAGAAAACAATTGCAAAAATTGACTTCAAACATGGAATTTACCCTCCATTTACACTCGAAGCTGGAAGACTACGAGCAGCGACGTTCATCACATGGATCGGGTCAGAAGCCCTCGATATCCTGGTTTACCCGGTAAACCAGGATATCAGGGGCTTCTGCTTTGCCTCTAAAGAAGAGAAAGGTAGGATCGATAAGAATCTTAGTTTCTTAGCGGATGTGTTTTTAGGCTTCATTCAGAACATGAAAGAGATATGTTGTTTTGTATTGTTTGCCCATAACGATAAAAGCAATCTAAAAAAAAATTACAAAGGAACTAAAAAATCAGTCCCGCTTGAGCCAAGGGTCAAGATTCAAAAAACATGAAGAGTACAGATTGACAAAGCCACTCGTAATCAAAGTGTGGTAATACTAAAAGGACCGATTACAAAAACAAAAAAAAACCAACAACACAAAAGTAAACGTTATAGGTACCTTCGTGGCTAAGACATGGAGACAATTATTAACTTGTCACTGGTGGTAAAAAGATCTTGTCACTGAGCAGAAGGGGTCACACAGGGAGATCTGGTCGCTATGGCTCTTTTTATTCTTAACGTCCAGCCTATGATCACGTGTCTACAGGTGGCGTCCACAGCAAAGCAGCGCCGGTTCCTCAATGATGCTGGTGGGACAGGTTATTTAACAGATATGAGATAGTAGGGCATGCGAAGTACCTTGGGTCCAGATTTTGGCTTCTTCCCAAACAAAAAGAGGTGATGGATTATCGCAAAGCCGGACAAGATGGAAAGTGTGAAGGAAGTATTTAAAGAAAAGGACGTTAAAATAACAGTATAGAATGGAAGGCACAACGGGGCACGGCAATAGGGTCACGAGAGTATTAAGAGGAATTCGTCAGTAAGAAGGTGCCTGATTGGGTCAGTGAAATAGATTAATTGGCAAAGTTCGCTTGAACGCAGGCACAGGAATACCATGCCGTTTCCACCTTCGGCTTAAAACATCGATGGACTTATTTTCTGGCAACACTGCTCAAGTACTAGGAACTTCTAGAGCCAGTTGAGAATGTAATATCTCTGGGACTAATTACTGGGATAACGAAACGCAAGTGTAATCAGCTAGATACGGACATCCAGCGCTCCTATTTGCCTGGGAGGCGCCTGTGCCTTGCAAATCCAAGGCGGGAGAACGCTTCATCAGTCAAAGTGATAACGCACCTCATTAAGCATCTCAAACATCTTTAACACACCAGCTACCCAACGAGTCTCTTAGTAAATCGGCACACAACGTAATCAGTTCCCGAAGACCAGGAAAACTCAAAGACACCAGGGTAAGGGCACAACCAAAGATTAAGCTAGTGCTTGACCTGGCAGCTGTAAAAGGGTCATCGGTGTGGCTGACGGTACTTCCTCTCCGAGAAATGGGGTCCAATTTGATTAAACAGGAGTTCTGTAATACTGTCAAACTACAATGTGGCTGGCCAGTCGATGATATTCCCTCCACGTACCCACGAGTGTATGCAGATATTATGAATACCATTGTTTTCATTACCACTGTTGTCATAGCTGTGGTTGTATCATTTATTTGACACTTTGATTTTAATTGTTTTTCTTTTTTGTCAAAATGGGCCTTTGCCAGGTATCCTTAACGCTCAGAATATTCACTAGCCTCCTGACATTGAAATGCGATCAATATTCGATTTGATCGGATTTCATAAGGCAAGAACAGATAAAATGCAACGTCAGGAAAAGAAAAAGAGTTAAAGAACATTCTATGTGCACCGCTATCAGATAATCAACTATAAGAGTTTACCGCTTTGCGCTTACGAGCTGTCGGCGGATTATGAACCAAGTCTCAATACGACCATTAGGCAAAATACGAAAATGCTCTAGAACCAAGTGGAAGTACTCGGTTTGAGTCCAGAAATGTTCTTTAGATTTTTATAGAGCTGTTTCATGCGTCCCTAAAGATTATTAACCCTTCAAGTAAGATCCTTCGTAAGCAAAAGTTCTGTGTTTGCAATAATTGTACTAATGCTGGAGACAACTTAAACTGCAGTTACAGTTCCTCCTAGGAAGGATGTAATTGAAGAAATCATAGACGAATTTTGCTATAGGCATCAGCAAACGAAGAGCAAGATTTAGAAATGGTTTTGTTCGGTGCTAACCCCAAACAACTCTAGCTGGTCAAAATATTGATGATAATGATAATGCATTTAGAGTGATAAAGCAGCTCAATACTTCTTACAAACACTAACTGTCGTCTTTTGCTGAAAGGTACTTGGAAAACAACCAGTTGGAGGACTTGCCAAAAGACATATTCAGTAACAATATCGACCTAATGGTGCTGTAAGTAAAAAGTAAAGAGTATTTTCAATAGTTTTACTCCAGGCCTACTGAATCTCTAAAAGGAAGACAAGAGGACATAAACACATAATTTGAGGGACAGTTGAAACATTTAAGGTATAACAATGATTAAACCTTGTAGCCAAGGTTATAAATTATGGCAACATTCTACGTACGCAGACCATTAATTTGTCCCAGCGGCCAAGTTACAATTTATTGCGTGAAAAAATTTATCTCCAGACCGATTTTGGTCAAAAGTACTTACCAGTGAAACCTGTAGTACTAAGCGTACGACGTAAAGCGCAAGAAATGTGCTTGTTTACAACGAATGAGCCTGGAGAGACAACAAGAAAACTCAGGCACGATATCATTTATTCAAGTCTCTCGATAAGGCTCTCTAAGAGTCCTATTGACTGTGCATTTAACTTACTCCAGAGGATGTGTTATCGCTTTTGAATGCGGGTTGCCAGGTTGAATTGCACGATAAAGAGACAATCTATATTAAACAAGGTATGAGTTATTTGTGTTGGAATAATAACTATGCGAAGCTGTCGAGTGGTATATCCACTAGTCACATTCTCTTCATTTACAATATAATTGTTTATAATCAGGAGAGGACATTGGTCGAAAGTTACAATTTCTCAATTAAAGAAAATCTGAAAAAGGTTTTCGATATATTATCACGGAAAAACATCCAATGCAGAGTAAGAACCTCGAATTGCTTAAAACTATGCATGTTATGACGTTTTCCCTCCAAGATTGTAAGAGGGTCTTACAATGATAAGACTGTAGTGCGAGATATCGTGAGTTAGTGACCTCAACTGTTTTTGAGCTGGTAGGCCATCAAACCGGTTCAAAGTCCTGTTTACCTTATTTTTTATAATAATTCGGGCCGCTAACGGTACATGGAAGCAGCTTTTAACCTGTGTTTCAGTCGAATTTAAGCTGACTTTAGACCTAAACACAGCGACAGAGTCTAGACAAATATGACGTGGCTAGCAGATAGCAGCAGCAATGCATCAGTTCCAAGCAACAAACATCAGAGCAAATCTTCACTTCTGATGTTCAAGTTCTTTCGAGGCTAGAAATTCGTGGAGATCTAGAAAAATATTGAAATAAATAACGTGAAACACAGAATTTATCCTCCATTTACACTTGAAGCTGAACGGCTATCGAGTAACGTCTTTCATCACATGTATCGGGTCAGAGGCCCTCCATATCCACCCTGGTTTACCCTTTACCCCTAAGGAGGAGAAAGGCAGGTTCGATAAAGTCTTAGAGATGTGGATTAATTACTGCTAAGTAAGACGAACACGATCAAAAGTGCAGAGATTATAAGGGCTAGTGAGGTACTTTTTCAAATTCATATAAAACCTTTCAAGAATGTAAAAGCCACTACGCCGCCTTTTGCGCAAGAATGCTTCGTGGATCTAGACTCATGAGCAGAAAGATGCCTTCAAAGAATTCAAAGACCCTGTTTCTAAAGCACCAGTACTCAATTACTTTAGTAAGATTGACCCAACAGGGAGACAAGAAGATGCGTCCAAGGATGGGTTTGGCTTTTTACTGTTGCAGCATTGTCAACCAGTGACATATATAAGTGGGGCGCTCTCGGTGGCAGATAGTAAGTATTCACAAGTAATTTTTGGCGTCGGTCCTTGGCATTAAGCGTATCCACCAATATGGACGGCTTCTATGCTGCAGAACTTGATCTCCTTGCGGCAATCCATCCCAGGCGCTCCAGACAAGCCTCAAGTACTTCTGCTAGCAGACGCTCATATATTATTTTCACAACTAAGCAAAATTATCGTGACAATATCAGCAAGGCCCAGTCTCTGTCTGTAACACGAGACAAACCCTAAGTGGTGGACTTCAGACCACTAGATCTGATCAATGACCATAGGGCAGAGAAATCCGATCGCCGTGGCTCTTTTTGTTCTTACCGTCCAGCCTATGATCACGTGTCTACAGGTGGCGTCCGCGGCAAAGCAGACATAGTTCCCCAATGATGCTGGTGGGACAGGTTATACTACAGAAATGAGATAGTAAGGCATGCGAAGTACTCTGGGTCCAGATTTTGGCTTCTTCCCAAACAAAAAGAAGTGATGGATTATCGAAAAGCCAAACAAGACAGAAAGTGTGAAGGAAGTATTTAAAGAAAAGGACATCAAAACAACATTATAGAATGGAAAGTACAACGAGGCGCGGCCATAGGCTTACGAGAGTAGCAAGAGGAATTCGTCAGTGAGGTGTCTGACTGGGTCAGTGAAGTAGGGTAATTGGCGGGGCTCGCTCAGACACAGCCACAGGCATGTTATGCCGTTTCTATCTCGGGCTTAAAACATCGGTGGACGCACTTTCTGGCAACACTGCCCTATACAATGAAGGAACATCAAACCGCTTCAATCTAGAGTTTGATTAGCGAAATAAGTTTAAACATGGCATTATCATTTCTGCTGGTACAAGTGAATACAATGTGTATGTAAAGTTGAAAAAAAGCTATTCAGACAATTTGTGTCTTGGTATTTCTTAAACTCCCCCTCCCTGCAATCAATGTCGCCTGGATTATAATGAGGACTGCTTTAAATGACAGTGTGCAATGTTAGGTCTCTCTGTATAAAACCGGACAGAAAACATCGGTCATCAGACAATATGACTTTGTTAGCAGATTATAACTCTAAATTATACGTCAGTTTCGAGCATACACAGTGCCCGCACCATGTTGATAAGCACGTTATTAAAACCCCTTTATATTACTTTTGGTAGGTTCTTGAACAACAACCAGTTGAAGAAATTACCATCAGGTATTTTCAGTAACAACACCAAGCTGAGAACGCTGTAAGTTTGGAGTCTGTCTTATTTATGTAAGGAACGCGTTAAATCCATCGCGCATTGATAAAAATAACAACAGATACGAGCAGCGTTGTCTTAGCTCCAAATGAAATCAGCTACGCAGCAGGAATGTTTTATTTTTGTAAACATGGAATTTTTTTTATCCTGCACGTACAATGGAGTAGGGGTGTAGGTCAAATGCACCCATTGACTTAACCCTCCTGCCCTGTGCTACATCCCTCTCCTCACTTCTGCTAAACTCTACATACCATTCCCATTTATACATCTTCATATTTTGCTCACTCTATAAATTATCGAAGAAAACTTGTGAAGTGTATTCCGAAGTTAGTGTATTCTGAAGTTAGTGTTTTAAAAAATAATTTCCCTTCTAATCGTAGTTTATTATATTGTATAATCTCTTGGTCAAAGACTACACTCCATAGTTTCGCCTTTTAAAAGTTTTCCCATGATAAGCTTCTTCGGTCAAACAGTGGCATAGCTCGTCGAAAAGAAAATCTAGTAAACCAGAGAAAGAAATCTATACAGTGAAGGAACATCATACAGTGTCGATCTCGAAGCAACAAATCGAAACAGAATCAGGTCAATAATCACTAGGACACTCCTTAATTTACCTATTTTTTTATCTTTGCGATATGAAAGTCAAAAATACCGGTAGTGACATTTATAGTGTTTCATTTGCACAGGGAGGGGTGTCCAAATGTTATCAAGTAGTTAGTTTGTTTATTACAATTTAGACATTCGTTCATATTCGACATGTATTTATTATAGTGACATTTATAGTGTTTCATTTGCACAGGGAGGGGTGTCCAAATGTTATCAAGTAGTTAGTTTGTTTATTACAATTTAGACATTCGTTCATATTCGACATGTATTTATTATAGGAATTCGGAGTCCGAAGGTTTAAGCCATGGCGACGAGTTTCCAAGTTGATCATGTGTTGTTTAACTTCCATAGGTGGAAGCGCATAGTTTGTCTAATAATTTGTCATAGAGCTGTTTCATACGTACTAAATAACTAACTAAAATATCTGTAAGTCAAAGAGTAGAGACTCCTCTTTGTAGTTTTCATCCTACTGACTTTTAAAAAGCAAGACAAGAGGACATAATCAGATAATTTTAGGGACAGATAGCGACATTTATGACATCAGAATAATAAGGCTTTGCCACCAAAGTCACAGATTTGTATCATTGTTTGATACATCAGTCTTAATACACCCGCCAGCCCTTAATATAAAAGGTAAGCTTGGAACTTATCTTATATCCAGGAAGTTTGTAGTTTTGATTACTTGGTGATTATTTACCCAAATGAAATCTGATCAATCATTAATGATTAATTTATAGTAATCCATTGAGCACTTCTCGGCCTTGAAGCATGGATGGGCCACCACAGGCCTATTTTTGCTTTCCAAAGGAAAGGGCGTATCGTTGTCTCGTTCATTCGTGCTCGATTTTACATACTCTGACAAGGATGAGTTCGTTAGTTACGCCGGACGATAAACAAAAGACCATCAATGCAGCGAGATTACAAAGTCTCAAGCCACTATGTGACAAATCAAAGCAACTTCGGGTCAAATTTTAAGTACTTAGCTCGATGTGACCGGTTTTTAAGGACGCAAAGGTCAATAGTGCTAACCGGTGAGACCTACGTATGGGAAGCCCGTGAAAGGTGCCTATCTCCGATGGATGCATGAGACCTGGGGGGAAAACAAGAAAAGTTAGGCGTGACATCATTTGAGGGCATGGGAAGTTCTCAGCAAGACATAAAGCACCTTTTAAACTGTGTTTGAGCCGAATTTAAGCTGACTTTGGACAGAGAAATGGTGACAAATATGACAGTGAAAAATATGACGTTCCAACCAGATAGCAGCAGTAGCGCATCAGTTCTAAGCACCGCGGCGAATCTTCACTTCTACTGTTCCATTTCAAGGCCAGGTCTTTCAGGAGATCACATGTATCGGGACAGAAGCCATCGACATCCACTCTGGTTTACCCTTTTCCGCCATGGAAAGTCGTAGGGATGTAGAATAATTACTGCGTAGGCAAGAAGAACACAATTTTCTAGCGCTACACAAATTTCAGTCATAATAGAACAGGAGTATTGTGGAGCAAAATTCATCTAGCTGAAAAAGGAGAGGTTCGAATTCCAATGAAACGAAGTGCCATTCATTGGACATGTGATGAAGAACAATGGATCGGAGGCAACAGTCAAAATGGAGCGACCAGCAGATGCATCAGCAGCGCAAAGATTTATAGGGCTAAGAGGTATCTTTCTATATTTCTTTAACACTTTTTAGAAATGAGAGGGCCACTGCAAAGAATGTTATTTATATTTTTATAGAGCTGTTTTATATGTCCCAAAAGATTATTAACCCTTCAAGTAAGATCCTCTGTAAGCTAAAGTTGTGTGTTTGTGATAACGGTACTTATGCTGCAGACAGCTTAAACTGCAGCCACAGTTGTTCTTCATCGGTATTAGTGATACAATGATATTCATTGCGGTTCCAATATAATAAAATGACACATTACTTGCGGCTCTTTTATTCTGCTGTGACCGTGGGAAATTAGGCTTTTCCTAAGCTGCAACACCTGGCAAGCCCCAAGTTGTGGAAGGCGGAGACACTAGATCTCGACGGTTGTAAAAGCCATCAAGTTACTTGCAGGACTATGTATAAGTATATTCGAATGGCTGACTGCAGACCATCCAAAATCTAAATGATAGAATCAATGATAGATTATGTAAGCGGCTCATAATCAATCAATCATAATTATGAAGTAAGAAAGATCTTATCAACAATCCCTAGCTTTCAAGTGTTTTTATCCCTTTCGCTCGCAAGATCTCATCATTAACTCTCTCTACTGTCTGCCATAAATCCTTAAGATGTTAGTGCGGAGAATTTGACATTGGATCGACTAATAATCTACTAAATCATCTTTTTCTCTATTCTCATCGCATGTGCACTTGATATTGTAAGGATATTTTGAAGAGAAATTCTGTCTTGGTCATTCATGGGAGTTAAAGGGTTAAGGCGTCTTCTTTTCCGAGGGCTTAGGGCTTAGTAGTAATAATGCCTATATACACTCATCACGACAGTGTTTGCACGTGAAGTCCTGTTTCCTTTGAAGGTTCAGGCCCACTACCAATTGTATTTCTGATCAAGTAAACTTTGGGATACGGGCAGCTTTAAACCTACGAAGCGACCACACTTAAAGAAAAATAAGATGCCATACGTCCTTCTACTGAGCTTTTTTTTCCGAGAAGTTTCTTTAATATGTGAGGGCTTCTTGGCTATTAACAGGATTAGAAAGGTGTAAAAAAATTGATACCGAGAGAACTTTTTATGGATATTTTGTGGTTAAATAACCTCGGGTATTTTCATTTCAAATATTTTGAAAAATAATATAGAACCAGCTATATTCAACATGGTTTCTTCACTGTGGACCACTATATTTGACGTTATTCGTCACCAAGAGGAAATAATGTGCCTAGTCCTCACCTATCCATCACTCGAGAGTTCAAAACCATAGAGTATATATCACTGACTATAAAGCATGCAAATTATGCTTCATAAAGCCTGAAAGGAAGAATAACATGCCGGTTCCCTTTTAATCACCTCTTTTAAAGTCTCAGACAAATTTTTTTTAACAGGATACATATTTTATAATTATCATGACAATAGCTGGCAATATAAACCTAAACACGAATAACAGGGAAATTTAGTGTTAACAACTGAGTTGAACACGTAAATTGGCCACCGTAAAGAGTGTAAATGCTTTACCCTCTACGGGGGCCGGCTTATGTTTTGAAGTCAGTTGATAACACCAAATTACCTGTTAAACCAAAGCATAGCGTTTTCCTTTTGCGCATGCTCAAATGAACACACGGTGTAGACAAAGCGGATATATGAGTGTACATGCTTGTAACACACGAGAAATTTTACGCACGTAAAGAAATAGGAACGACAATATTACATAGTATAACTATCGAGGCAAAATGGCGGCATTTTTTAAATTCCCATTGTCTGTTTTCATTTCACGAGGATAAACCCAAACCAAGAGATAAGACTACCGTTTTCAGGAAAGTTTCCGTCTACGTCAGTAAAACCTTCTAAAACCTTAAAACCTTCTACGTCACAAAATAAAAATATGTTGCAGAAGCAGGTGTGGATTCATCAACCGAAGTAGAGCATCCTTAATATGGCTACAAAGTTCGTAGCACCTTTTGCCTTAAGCCGGCGACACACCTTGGGATTTTATGCGCCAATTGCAGCCAATTTGATCGCCACAGATAGCTGCGGACACACTTGGCGATTTTTTTTGCCGATCGCGACAGCGTGGCACTTCATCCCAGGTTCCATAGGCTGATGTTTAAAAATTGCGCGAACCAATATAAACAAACAGAATGGCGACAGCGAAGCAAAAAAATTGTTGGCTGCTGCCATAATTTTGCACCCAAAGCGCTCCAGGAAGCGTTCTTAAAAGTGGGACAATGGAAAAGTGTGGTCAAAGACATGGATTTATTGAAACGCAGATTCTTTCTTGAGACGATTACCGTAGTCGCTCGACGTTACACCAAATAAGCATGGCTTTTCTGACCACAGTGTGGTCAAATTTACCTCTTTTTCTTCGGTTCAGAAACAATTTTCGATGCCTTCCGCCATTTTGAAAAATCATGTGATAATATCGCCCAACTTGATTGGTTAATTTTACTGCCGACTGCCAGAGTAAAAAGGTGAGAAAATCGCGGGAACGGGCAGACTTAGCGAATGCCGGCGAATTAAATCGCCGATATCTGACATGCCAGATATCGGCGATTTTATACCCCGATCGCGGGGATTGGCGAATATCGCGATCGCCGCACCGAGCACAATTGGCAATTTTCGCCGATCACCGTGATCGGCGCATAAAATCGCCAGGTGTGTCACCGGCTTTAGCGCTTCTTTACGTCATCGCCTCCTCGGTGACCAAATCCCTGGCGAAAAAGTTTGTTTTTTTGGTGGAAAACCAGCGTCAGCTTTGTTTGCAAAGGAATAAGAATGGTAGCCCTAAACGCTTAAAAGGCACAAGTAATGAAGCATGCGCAGTCATTTTGTCGCTGTGTCTTACGGGCATTATTTCAAATAAAACTGTTGAGACATTTTGTGTTATTATTTTAAATTGTCCCACTCTTTAAAAAGTAACGTTAGCACAAAAAGTTTGTTAGCGGGTATGTTCCAGGACCTCAGGTAGAACATGAAAAAATATATGTTCTCTTGTATTTTTTGCCCATAACTATCAAACGTTACCTCAACAAAATAACGAAGGTGGGCCAAGGGTTAAGAGTCAAAAAACGTCACTCAAAAAAGGCCACTCGAAATCAAAAAGGAAACTTCTCTAAAAGGATGCTAACTCAGCTTTTATATACGCATGGTGATGCTCAAAGGACCCATTACAAAATCAATAAAAACATAAGTAAACATTATAAGCACGTTCGAGACTAATACGTAGTGACAATTACTAACTTATTGCTGGCGGTTAAGAGATCCCGCCACTGAGAAGAAGGGAAAACAAAGGGAGATCCGATCGCTACGGCCCTTTGTGCTCTTAGCATCCAGCCTCTATCCACGAGTCTACAGGTGAGGTCCACAGCAAAGCAGTGCTGGTTCGCCAATGATGCGGGTGGGGCAGGCTCCACTACAGAAATCAAGAGATGGTGGGACATGTTGAGTACCCTGGGTCCAGATTTTGGCTACTTCTTAAACGCCAAGAAGTGCTGGATTATAGCAAAGCGGGACAAGAAAGAAAGTGTGAAAGAAATATCTAAGGACACAGACATTAATATGACAATGGAAGGGAAGAACCATTAAAGACCAGCGATCGGCTCACGAGACGAATTCGTCAATGAGAAGGTGTCTGATTTGGTCAGTGAAATAGTTCAATTCGTAGAGTTTCCTCAGATATAACGAAAGGCATGCCACGCCTTTCACCTTCGGCTTGAAACATCGCTGGACTTACTTTCTAAGAACACTGCCCGACATCCAGGATCTATTAGAGCCACTGGAGAATGCAATATTTCTAGTGCTTATTCACACTTTTGCTTCCCAGTGCCCTAATATGCTGAAATGACTTAATTTGGGGTACAAAACGAGCGTATCTTCAAACCTCATGAAGCCTCTTATGCGATGCTGTTCAAATGTTTTTGCGACACGTAGGATTATATCAAAACAGATATGACCAGACAGTACTTAAGAAAGTTTTATCATCACCTAAAACAAAACAATTTTTATTGAAACAGATATTTCGATACAAATAACCGTGCTGCGATCTGTCGGCGTTCGGTCGATTAATAGGTGAGATGACAAACATTTGGCTTTAGGTGACTGACAAAGATTTCTCCATCTCTCTTTTCTACAACAGTCCGCCGCGACCGACAACAGTCCTTTGTCACTCGTAACATACATTATTCAAACTTTCTCCTAGGCATAATTTTTCCGCTTTCCATTAATATGCTTAAAATGATGGTTTCTAACCTTGAACACCACTCTCTTCACGGGCTTTCCACACGTGGCATCACGTGGATAAAGATTGTAAACTATAACCATATAAGAAAAGTTTTTAAGAGTCTCAGTAAGAGTCTTGTTGTGCTGAAGACACTGTGTATGTAAACTAAAACAAAACTATCCAGATAATTTGTTTCGCGGTATACGAATATATATTTATTTATATATATATATATTACCCTCCCCTCCCTGCAATCGATGTCGCCTGGCTCATGATGAAGACTATTCTGAATGACAAGCCTTGTGTATTACATCTCTGGGTAATGAAAGAAGGGAGAAAAGGCATATGTAAGGCATTCAGTTGTTTCAGTGCTTAACAAAAAGAAACCAAGTCAAGTAGTTTTGAGCTAGATTATGATTCGTAATGCTACCTTAGGTTTCTTTATCTATAACTGAAAAAAAGATATCGGTTCTTGGACATGTGAGTTTGTTAGAAGATCAGGAAATTAAGAAAAATACGACATTTTCAACACCCACCAGCCCCTTTCTGTTACTTTTGTTAGGTTAATGGACAGCAACCAGTTGAAGAAATTACCATCAAGCATTTTCAGTAGCAACACCCAGCTTGAATGGATGTAAGTTTGGATTCTGTTTCATTTGTGTGTAAGGAACGCCTCAAATCCATCGCGCATTGGTAAAAAATAACAGTAGATACGAGCAGCGTTCTCTTGGCTCCAAATGAAATCTGCTACGAAGTATGAATTTTCTATTTTCATGAACATGGAATTTATTTCCTCGGCAAGTAAAATGGGGTAGGGGTGTGAGTCAAATACACCCATAGACACTTCCCTCCTACCCTTGTGCTACATCCCTTCCTCACTTTTGCTGAGCACATCTCGCCATTCCCATTTATAAATCTTTAAAAATTTTTCTCCTTCTACAAATTATCAAAGAAAACTTCTGACGTCTATTTCAAAGTTAGTATGCTCTGAATTTAGTGCTTTGAACGAGAATTTCCTCTCTATCCGTAGTTTTTTTTTG
Organism: Pocillopora verrucosa; assembly: GCF_036669915.1. Classification (NCBI taxonomy): domain Eukaryota; kingdom Metazoa; phylum Cnidaria; class Anthozoa; order Scleractinia; family Pocilloporidae; genus Pocillopora; species Pocillopora verrucosa. The sequence goes on along the minus strand of NC_089316.1, from coordinate 4,830,674 downwards.
TTTTTGTTTTTACACAATTGCCTTGTCAAATACTTCTAAGTTTCGCCTTTTTACAAGTTTTCCTGTGATAAGCTTCCTTAGTCACAGAATGCCATAGCTCATTTCAAGAAAATCCAGAAAATCAGATAAAGAAATCTATACAATGAAGGAACACTACACAGCGTCGATCTCTAAACTCCATGCGATAAATTGATAAAGGGTAAGGTCAATAATCAGTGGGGTACTTCTTAATTTACCTATTTCTTTATCTTTGTGGCATGAAAGTTATAGGTACTTGTTAGTGACACTTGTGGTGTTTAACTTGCACAGGAAGGAGCGTTAAAATATTATGATGTATCTAATTTGTTTATTATCATGTAGTCATTTCTTTATATTTGGCATGCAGTTTCTATAGGAATTCGAAGTTCGAAGTTTTTCAGGTTAAAGCCATCGCGATGAGTTTCCAAGTTGAACATGTGTTGCTTAACTTCAATAAATGGACGCGTATAATTTTTCTACTAACTTGTTATATAGCTGTTTCATATGTCCCAAATAACAAACTAAAATATCAATAAGTCGAAAGGAAGGCAGAGTACATAAACACATAATTTCAGGGACAGTTAGTGACATTTAAGGCATTAAAATTTATAGAATTTGTCGCCAAAGTCACAGATTTATATTAATGTATGATACATCAGTCTTGATGACTCTTCAGCTCCGAATAAAAAAAAGCTAAGCTTGGAATCTATCTTATATGAAGGAGTAATTTAATTTTTTAATTACTTGGTGAATATTTACCCTGATAATTATTATTATTAATACATAGTAATTCATTCAAGCTCTTCTTAGCCTGATTCCCTTTAGACCGTCGAGTTGGGAAAAGGGGGTAGTGAATGGCCACCAGAGGCCAATTTTTGCTATTTTAAGGAAAGGGCGCCTCGTTGTCTCGTTGAATCGAGCTTGATTTTGAATGTGCTTATAAGGAAAAGTTCGTTACTTAGGCCGGAAGATAAACAAAAAAACATCAATGCAGTAACATGACAAAGTCTCAAGGCTGCTATGTGACAAATCAAAGCAAAGTCTGGTCACATTTTAAGTACACAGGTTACTACTTGATAATAGCATCCGAGTTACTCCTCGTTCCCTAAAAAATGTTCTCAATGTGACCGGTTTTTAACTGAAGCCTCTAGAGGTCAAAACTACTTACCAGTTAAACCTGTATTAGTTCGCGTAAAAAGTAAAGCGCATGAAAGGTGCCTATTTTCTATGAATGTACAAGGCCTGGAGAACAACAAGAAAACTCATAACATTTATTCGAGTCTCTCAGTAAGGCTCTCTAAGAGTCCTATCGTGACCTGGTAGAACCATGTGTTTTGAGATGGTAGGCCATCAACTCTTTTTTAAAGTTCTGTTTACCCTGTCTTTTCCGATATATCGGGTTGCTAACGCTAATGGTGGCGTGGCAAATTCTCAGCAAGACATATATCAACTTTTAACTTGTGTTTTAGTCGAATTTAAGCTGACTTTAAACCGAGACACGGTGACAGAACCTAGACAAATATGACGTCCCAAGCAGATAGCAGCTGCGGCGCATTAGTTCTAAGCCTCAAACATCGCAGCAAATCTTCACTTCTGTTTACCAGTTCTTCTGAGGCTAGATCTTTTTGTGGATCTGGAAAAGAATTGGAAAAATTGGCTTCAAACATGGAATTTACACTCGCAGTACCGAGTAGCGTCTTTCATCAAATGTATCAGGTCGGAAGCCGTCAATATTAACTCTGGTTCACCATTTGCCTCCAAGGAAAAGAAAGGTAGGATCGATAAAGTCTTAGAGTCGTGGACTAATTACCGCGTAGGCAAGACGAACACAATTTACGAGTGCTAAACAAATTTCAGTCATAATAGGGTAAGACCATTGCTGAGCAAAATTCATCAAGCTGGAGAAGGAGAAGTTCGAATTCAAATGAAGCAAAGTGCCATTCATTGGACATGTGATGACAAAGAATGGATTGAATTCGAAGGCAGAGCATAGGTAATTGGATGCAACAGTCAAGATGGAGCGAACAGCACATGTATCAGCAGTGCAGAGATTTATAGGGCTAGTGAGGCACCTTCCTAAATTCCTTCAAAACTTTTCAGAAATGTGAGACCATTACGCCGCCTGACACACAGGAATGCGAGTGGATCTGAACTCAAGAGATTCAAAGCACCAATAGTCAAGTACTTCAGCGAGAGTGACCCAAAAGAGGACTAAGGAGATGCGTCCAAGGATAAGCTTAGCTTTTTACTGATGGAGTATGGTCAACCAGTGACATCTAGAAGTGGGGCACTCCCGTTGGCAGTGAGGAAGTGCTCAAAGATCGAGAAGGAATTTTTTTGCCCCTGTCCTTGGTGTACAGCGTAACCACCTATATGTGTTCGGTAAGAAAGTCATCCTGCGGACTGCTTTTGTCGCGACTTCAGCAGTATGACTACGAGATATGCTACAAGCCTAGGAAAGGTATGCTGACAGCCAACACTTTGTCAAGAGGTTACATAAAGGACTGTGAGCGTTCCCCCCCAGAAGTAGAGGTCGAACGCCCACATACCTATCACTACCTTCCAGACAACTAATTCAAGGACATCCAGACAGAGAGAGAGACGACTTGTCCCTCAGCGCTTCAGTGCTTGAAAAACACAATCTCGGAAGGCTTCCTTGTTGCAAAAGTTAGACTAAACAGCTAGACAAACCCACATGTGGCAATACCAAGTAAGGCCTAGTCTCTCTCTGTAACACCTGACAATTTTCAAGAAATCGCCCATAGATTCTGTACGCAATAAGTCTACTGGACTTCAAGAAATACGACGACAGTTCAAAACACTCAGATGGGATCTAAAAGTGTGAACAAGGACCACGAGAAATTTGTGCGTGGCACCAGGCAACCGAAAGCTTCGTCGAAAAGTGGAATTATTTCTGAGGTCCAAATTTGTCCGGTCGGAAATCAATCTCATCGAGAATCAACTGATCATGAACCAACCAATTCATTTAGATGGACATAATCGAGGGGTTCTCGAACTTAAACTGGCGGAGATGGAAAGCAAATTGACATATTACAAAGCCACTTAAAAACAATTGAAAAAAGGAAAAAGCAAGCCTTTAGAATATTTAAAGTCCACTTTCATTGAAAGGAACGACTTACTTCTTATAACCTGAGAAATACTGGGATCACAATTGCACTTCTCCTCTCAGAATTTTTGAAGTGAAGCTCTAGTTACGGCAATGCAGTGTTGTGAAATAGCTTAGGTCGCCACTTGCGTCAAGCGTCATCGCTGACAGAATTTAAACTTTAATAAACCGTCCCAATTTTTTAGTCAGTTCTCCTTTCATTATATCTGTAGCACGGCATCCATGCAAATCTGTATTATGACTTGCTATATTTTAATCTTTTAGAAGTACAGAAGGTAGAAGTACTACGTTTTTACTTGGTAAACTTCGTGTCAGTGTCTATATTTATAATCATAATCTTGTAATTCCACAAGGATTGACCGTGAGTAAACGTAAAGGTCTTTCACGTAAATTAAGTGACACATTCTGACATGAAAAGGAGGCGATTTATGTTAAGAGCGTTTTACCGGATAACCATTTATTTTCTTTATTCTTTTTATCAGTATGACAAATTTCTTATGCATATCGATGTTTTACTTGACAATGCCAAACTGACAGCTTAAAGAAGGCCACTATTAACAATTTCAAATTGCATTTCTAATTATTTTTGTTTCTTATCTTTCAGAGACTTGTCTGATAACCCGTTGAAGAGTTTGCCATCTGACATTTTCGCTACAAATACTAAATTGATTTGGCTGTAAGTTAATTTTTTCTCTATTAAGGGACATCAAACAATATTTTTCTTTGTATTTTAAAACACATTAACCCACTATTACGTGTTTATAAATGTTTGGGTACCACTTTTAATTTGAAAAACAAGAAAAATTTCACTCTGATATTATGATTATACGCTGAGACTAACAGATCATATGACGACATTAGAAAGGCTTTAAGGAAAGAGTATAAAATAAAATAAATTGGACAATGATCCTCGAAGTTGACCTGTATTTCATACAATTGCAAAAACTGAGAAGCCCGAGCAAAAATTCAGGCTTCAACAAGATTCAAACCCTAGCCTCCCCAAACCTAGTGGGGTGCCTCAATCAACTGAGCTAAGACGCCACTCGTTGAGATTAGGGCACATTTTGGAGGGTTCTTCTATCCCGTAGAGGAATATTATCATATTTTTTGATGAAATAAATTTTGCGGATGAAAATCAAGCAAAGCAATAATCCTTGCAGGTAAGGTGCAATTGCACAACCGCGCCTGCGAAGATCAGTTTTGTATTTGATTTTCATCTGCAGGTCAAAATGAAACTTATTTCTTAAGAAAATAGGATCAAAATACAAGACAAGATATCGCAAGAACTTTCGGAATCATGTAAGGAGGAAAATACGATGGTGTATTCGAGAATCAGAAAGATAACCTTTCTATATGTTTTCGGAGCAACAGATTCGGAAAGGAAACGGGGAACCGCAAATTATCGTAAGATGAACCGCCAAAAAAAAAGAAAGCCTGTTTCAGTTCATCTATCATGGGAAAAGGCCCGAAAGGTGGCCTAAGACCGATGTAGCTGGAGGATTGTTTTCGAGGCCTTATGAGTAGCTTGTTTCTCCGTCAAAGGGTACATAACTGAGTTAGGATAAGCACGACAGACAAAACCTTGCTCGTCTTGACAAGTGAGAATATTAAAACATATGTACATGGCTGCACCATTTTGATTTCAAGGTAAAATCTCAATAATAATCATTTTGAGTTGTCTACACAATCCTCAAGCTGCATTTCAAAACTGAGTTTATTCCACTAGTCACCTGGTTTATTACTTTATATGCATCCCAGCTCTGGCCTTTATTTAGTGTGCTAAATTTTCGTCGAATTCATAGGTACTTGTCTGAAATGCAATTGCACCACCTACCTCCAGGAATCTTTGACAAGAACACACAGCTAAGGTTTCTGTAAGTAACCTCATTTTTTTCTGTCTGATCCGCGCTCCTAGATTCTTAGTGATGCAATATAAGCGTTAATAAGATTGACGAAATTTGCAAATATTTCATTCATAATATGTAGCTATTTAAGTACAAAATGAATTCACCTTTAATTAACACTACTAGTCAACTTTCGCACCTGCAGAATAAGGACTCTAATCGCAGACCAGCTGCATAACAGTTCTACAGGCCTCCAACTGCTATTTGTCGTTGTCGTTGTTTTATTAAATTTACCAGATTATTCGTTTCGCTTCGCAAATTAAGAATTAATATCAAACATCATGAAGATCACATATCGACTATTGCGTTCTGGATCGTTGTCCAGGAATAACCGTTTATGAGATTCCATCCTCTGTATTAAAGGCATCAAGAAGTGCCTTCATGAAATAAAAAGAGTATTCAAGTTTCCATCATTAACAAATTTCCATATATATATATATGTCAAATGGAATTATGTTGTAAGACGCGTATTACGTGTGAAGTTAGCACAAGCAACCCTTCACGCGATGACGGCGATGCCGACTTTTGCTCACATTTCAAAACATCCTGCACTGTCCTGAACAAGTTAAAAAAAGGTTTCAGTAAACAGATAAACTTCTTGTGCATCTTAGAAATATTGATCAGTTTTATATGGTAAATAACGCAGACGTCTGAATGACAACGACATGAAAGCATTGAATGGAAGTGTCTTCAAAAACCTGACATGGCTAGAGGAACTGTAAGTAAATGTATCAATACTGTTGTGAAAAGAATTCCTTATCCTAAAAACAAAATTATGGATGATAAAATTTACTAACTGCTTTGGCTGGATCAGGACATATCGTGATCTGCTGAATCATGTTGTGAAAATAAAACAGAGGCAGATAATGATTTTATAGCACTGCATCGAGTTTGGGAACCTTAGTCGATTGGTTAAGTTTTTATTGTGTTATTGATAAGGTAATATGCTGAATCGTATCTCTTCGTATTGCACTGCATCCCATTGCGTTATATTGTATAGTCAGAGGTAATGTATGGCTATTTTCTTTGCTGTGGATCAAATAATACAGCTATCAAAGAAAAACTGTTTTCATAACGCAGCAGCATTCCCCTCTCCTACTGCCCTGTCTATACTTGTTTTTCCATTTCATTTTTTTCTTTTCTCTTTTCTTCCCTTCCCGTCAGTGATCATAAGACAAGGCGGTAAATAAATGTTGCAATAAAACTAAATAGATTTTGCATACAGATCATATTTTTTTTCAAATTACAACACAGATGGTTGCAAGACAACAACTTCACTGAATTGCCTCCTGATTTATTCCAAGATCAAAAACTCCTAAGCCTACTGTAAGTTAACTCAAGTTTTCCCCTTGTTTAAACTCAATAACTGCAGAGAGTGTTCCAGCATTAATTAAATTTTTCCTCTCTTTTGTAAAATTACAGCTCGTGATTGCTTGTATATTTTTATACAGATCCTGCCAGTATCATAATTTTCTTTCCTTTCAGTGATTAAAGCATGTAACAAGAAAATGATCTAAAATCTTCCCATCTGCACCGATAGCACAGAAATTAAAACTGAATCATCCTATATTGTGTTTTCGTTGCTGAATTGACATTTTTAGTACAAAGATAATACATACATTAAGGAAATTCATGCATGTTATGAATATCAGAGTTGTTTTCTTTGGACATCTATCTCTGTTTTGAACCATGTTGGAATATTTTTTTAGATCACGAGCTTAATGATCTCTTCATTGATACACGAGAGGCAGCCATTGTCTATGTTGGGGAAAAGAGTTCAGTGAATACGCAAATTTCAAGTTATTAGCGGCCTATAATTGCTTTTCTTGTTATAGATATTGACCAAACTAAATGAATGAAGAGACTCTTGAATATTTTCTGCATTATAAGACAAACATTGCATGTATATATATGACTACATGCTGCTCTTTGGTTGGTTCTGATGACTAGCAACTTTATGTACGATAAATAGAATGAGAGAGAAGGTAAGTTTTGATCTCAGTAAAGAAATAGAGGAGGATGTTTTTCGTCTTGTCGCAAGCGTGTAACAAAGAAAAACTTCTGAGTCCCTATGAGGAATTGAAAATCAGACCTTCAGAGCTCTATACTGAGCCACAGAGACTCTACGGCGGGCGAGGTCTATTACGAAGTCTATGACACGCGTCCTGCATACTGCTAGGACCAGGAATGTCGAGAGCGTCACCGTAGATAATTTTTTCTTTATCCTACATTCATGACAAGACGAAAAACATCTTTCGCTATCTTTATGTATTTTAACTTGGAAATTTCAGATCGCAGACTTAATGAAAATGCTTTTTTTTTGTCTCGTCATTCCAACCAGCCTTCTGTCAAATAACAAGTTGAAAAGTCTACCAGACGGACTTTTTAACAGCCTTTCCAAGCTGACACATCTGTGAGTGAAATAGCAATTTAACCAAGGAGATAATTGTGAAGAACCAAGTGATCATTTTTAAAATATTGTTTACAAAAGCATAGCCGTCACAGCTAAAAAATCATGACTTTTCCAGCTTGTATTTGTTAATCTGGTCAGTTGAATTAGAGGATGCTATTTTATGTGGTTGTTGTGCTTTGATTAGTAATGTTAAGGTACTAGGAGGTGTAAAAGTTCAAAAGCTTCTGTTTAAATAGGAACCTTAGCAACTCCCAGATTTGTTTTTTGGCAGGATAAAGTACCTTCTTTCAAAATATGATAAGCTATTAACTAACGGCTGATGATGATAATAATAGCAATGATAATAATAGTAATAATAATGATGATGATGATGATGATGATGATGATAATAGTTGTAACGGAAAAGTAATTTTGCATTTGGATTTCATCTCTATGCCGCAGGTTTGTTTTGTTTTTTTACCTTTTTTTTGGCTTGTTTGTTTTACGGTTTTTGTGTTATTGAGGTTTCCCCCCAAAAAAGTCGGGGAATGACATTTCCTTGATTTACCCGTTTTTCAATTTTGTATAAATGAAACATGTTTCATTTAATGTTTTCCCTTAAAAAATTAAACATTTTTTTATCGTAGCGTTCTTAGCAAGGATAATTTGCTAGGATCTTCTTGAGCTGGAATTTAAAACATTAACCTTTCTTCTGGGAATATGTCTGAGGGATTTAGGGGAAATAAACTGAAAAGGGAAAGCAAATGCACCAGTAAACAACATTTTCTGAGAGTTTGGTAGTTCCATCATAAGCGAAATCTTTGTAGCTGTGGTAATAATTGTTTTCAGGGATTTGTCAAACAATGAAATTGGAAATCTGCCACCGTATATTTTCAGGAACATTACAGCGGTAGAATTTCTGTAAGTAAGATAAATATTGGCATTAAAAAAATTATTAATTATTGTTATAGGATTTTCTTGAATATAAAAGCACTTAATGACTATAAAAGCTTCCTAGTTAATGACAACTTTCTTTATAATTTACCTCTGGAAGGCCAAGGTTTTGTTTTCCTTGTTATCCGAGTTGACAATATCTAAGAATTTGTTGTATTGCAGGATCAAACTACCCTGGCACTAATGTTGTAATTTGTAACAGGAAGCGAACCAATAATGATTTTTTTTCAACTTCAGCTTTAAACAACAGTCCTCGTTCGAGGCCCATGGGAATAAACTTGAGAGTTTTTGTGCTTAATCTTGGGATCATTATAGATATGTCTAATGTGTTCTTTGAAGATTAAGATATTAAGACTGGGAGCTATTTTACTGGAAAACGTTGCCATTCCCTGCCTTAACTACAGAAGTTACCTTTAAAAAGCAGATTTAAAAATATCACTCCCACATGAGCTAATTTATGTCTAAACTGCCCATGATGCTCTCTTCAGGAAAATGGACTACAACAAAATTGAGAAACTTCATGAAGATCAGTTCCAGGGCTTGGTGGAGCTGTTCGATTTGTAAGTACACTTAGACCTCAAAATCTTTCTTCATGATGATCTGAATCGCACACTGTACACAGTAATATTATTTTAATGTTAACTCCATTATAGCTTTAATAAAAGTTGCCTTACCCAATCATGTTATGTTAATGTATTTTAAAATTTATTTCATTATCCATTCCACCTATTTAAGATATCTCTCAGAGAACAAAATCGAGGCTCTGCCTGACAAAATTTTCAAGGGCGTCAAAAACCTCAAAGCTCTGTGAGTACAGATAATCACGCACAAAAGAATTCTACAATATTTGAAGTGATGGAATGAATATAATACAAGCGTTCAAAATCTGAGATTTTAGTCCAAAAATTTAACATGATGTAGGACAGATATGGTGAAAGTTACCTTGTTCAACGAAGCAATGTTTTTCAATTTCATGTTGCACTGAAAATGTGCCTTTTAATATAAACAAAGGTAGATATCATAGAAACAAAAAGAAAATTTTTGGAGATCTGTTTAGTTTTAACGAAAAGTCCATGTAAATCTATTAGGACAAGGAATATGGCTACTGCAAGTCCCCGTTTAGGACCTAATTGTAAATGGTTACGTACTTCGTTTCAGCAATATCTTCGGCAATAGGATACAAAACGTTACCAGCACGACTTTCAACTATGCCCACGAATTGCGATTTTTGTAAGTTTACTGAGAATGACAGATGTTTATCTAGGCAACTAAACTTTGTTGCAGATATTGAAATCGGATAACTTGTGGGCGAGTATTCTTTTGATTTTGTTGTAAGCAAAGAAAAGACTCGTAAATGGTAGTTTTTGAAAATAACTTTGACACACCAGAGCAATATTTCCCTGGATGAGGCCGGAAAGAGTCTTTTATACAGCGAACGAACTCAACCGAATGGGCTGCCACGTTCATAAAATCAGTAGCCATCAAAAGTTTCCAAGAAAGCATGATGAGACCTATCTTGGGCTTAATGTTCAGATTTGAAAAATCTTTGAGAAAATATCATGCTAGGGTCCGTAATTAAAATCCTCAGTTAGGGTTCTTTATTTTGTCCTTTTGGACAGTTTTTTTTAACATTACATTAGCTTGATGAATCTTATTCTTGAAAATTCATTTTTTGGAGTGAATCATTTTGTTCGGTTAATTATGATATAAACCAACTTAATGTTCACATCATGATTATTTGAAATTACAGGTTCATGCATTACAACCTGATGGCCGAGCTCCCCAAAGGCTTTTTCAGGCACTTGACGCACATCATCAGAGTGTAAGACTCCATAACGATCCTTACCTTCACTCACCCCTTCAAACAATCATTTTAACAATAGTCTATGTTATTAATCAATTAATGATTATTAATGGTTTTCAAAGATGCAATAATGAAATAATATTTCTTCTTTTTCTTCTTCTTCTTTTTTTGAATTTTAGAACCTTGGACACCAACCTGATGTGCTGCCATCTCGATCTTTTTAGGCAGGATGCTGATTGCGAATATGTCTTCAATGATAACTTTGCAAGCTGCCACTCCATGTTCCGCCACCATGCTCCAAGGAGAACTCTTTGGATTGTCGGTCTGCTCTCGTTGTTAGGGTCTTTATTCGTAGTTGGGTGGCAGTATTTCTACCCTGATAACAATGTGGTCCAGTCTATCATGTTGGTGAATCTAGGTGTATCTGACGGCATCATGGGGATATACCTTATCATTATAGGTATAAAAGACCTGCAATGGTCAGGGGAATACTATCTGCATGACTATGAGTGGCGCACCGGGTGGTTTTGCCATTTCAATGGTGCCATGTCTGTCTTTTCAAGTGAAGTGTCAGTGATGATGATTTCTCTGATCGCATTGGACAGACTCAAGAACATCGTGTTTCCTTACACCTTTGCAAAAATTACCCCAAGGCAGACCCGTATAATGTGCGTAGTTATCTGGCTGGTGGGAGGCGTTATGGCATTCCTTCCCTTGTCCGGAATGCACTATTTCAGTGAGAGGTATTACGGCAATAATGTAGTGTGCCTGCCCCTGCAGCTTTCCCCTGAATTACAAGAAGGCTGGGAATACTCCACTTCCATCTTTATCGTTTTGAATTTTTCCCTATTCATCTTCATCATGGTTGCTTATATTGCCATCTTGTGGAAATCATGGTCGTCAAGCAGACAGCTTGGTGCACATGGAACTGTTCGTGAAATACGAGCAAGAGCACAAAGTGCTCAGGCCAAAAGAGAAAGAGCACTTGCCAAAAGAGTCTTCTTCATTATTCTGACCGATTTCTTGTGTTGGATGCCAATCATTGCTATCGGCATCCGTTCCCACGTCGAGAAAACATTTGATCCACCTGGTGATCTGGCAGTGTGGATTGCAGTGTTCGCTCTGCCGATAAATTCAGCCATCAACCCATTGCTGTATACGCTTTCTACTCCACAGGTAACATGTTTCTCTTTTTTGTTACTTTGGAATAGCACCTACCGTTATGTTCACATTTGGTTTCGTGTCAGAGCAGGCTGGCAACTCAATTTTGTAATTGTAACGATTGACATACAAAACAAGCATGAAAAAGTAAATGATCGGACAGATTTTTTTAGCTTCTCCGCCGTTGACTTTAGCCATAGAAACCAACGTGACCTCTAAATACGTTACTTGAAAGTCTTAACGTAAACTATTCAATATATTTTGAATGTCTAGGTTCAGCCTGTGTTGAAAGCAAAACTGAGGATGTTGTGGTCCAATGTTCGATCTATTTTCAGCAGAGGACAAAATCAAGAAGGTACAGTTTTAAGTTCCATTGAAAAATACCACGATAACAATAATTATATTTCAAACCTTGAAATGAAGAAACTTTAACTTTTATCAAATTGAGTATGAGCAACCCAGTTTTCTTTAGGTTACTTATGTGATTTTTACTCCAAGGCTTTCGAGGGGGAATAGGATAGAACTGGCATGAAATCGTAGAAAACACATGTATTTTTTTTTTTCGAAAAAGAAACTGAGCAAATTATTGAAACCACAAATGTACAAATTACAATATGTAAAGTTGTAGCATACGTAAAAGAGAAAGCAAGAGTGATCCTAAATAGAGAGGGCATCAATGTATTAAATCATCAATTTTAATGGTGGAAATCATGCTTTCAGTTCGATTTTTGAAGGTTAGTATCTCTAAAACTAAACTATTAGGGAACATTGAGACAAATGGATGCCATTTGCGATAGATTTTTAAAATAGCATGCCAGTCAAAACTCATTCTGCAAACAATTCTCAAAGTATGAATTGCTTTACTTCTGTCTTAAATCATAAGGTTAAGATTCTGAATTGTAGAATGCTTTTTTTATATAAACCTGACAATGGCCATTAAGTTTTTAATTGGTGTTATTTTCTCATATGAAAGAAGCAGATAATGATCAGCAGGGACAGATTGGAAATGGAGATGAACATGCTAACGTCGAAGAGGGTAAAAATAGAGTGCTTCTCAGTGTAGTCACATACGAAATATCTCCTCCACGCCTTTGTAGGGTTCTCTGTATGATACTTTTCTTTCCTTTCTCTTTTCTATACTTAATTCCTTTTTTCATTTTCTTTCCCGTAGGAGAGCAAATTGAAATGCAGGTATTGGAACACAACGAAATCCCAGAAGTGGAAGCCCCTGAATTACCTGCACCGCAACCAGGTCAGTTAAGAAATATAAGAGTTTTGATGCTAACGATAAAGCTAATTGACTTTGCAATCCAAAACTCTTGGCAGGTATCTATAGTTTAATCAATTAACCTAACAAATATTAGTTTATCTCAAATTGAAATACCTATAGAAACCATAGCATTCCTTTTCTGCTCTGATAATTTCTGTAGGTGCATTTTAAGAAAGGATAGATACTTAATTCCTGTTTTTCATTTTCTTTCCCGTAGGAGAGCAAATTGATATGCAGGTATTGGAACACAACGAAGTCCCAGAAGTGGCTGCCCCTGAATTGCCTGCACCGCAACCAGGTCAGTTAAGAAATATAAGAGTTTTGATGCTAACGATAAAGCTGTAATTGACTTTGCAATCCAAAACTCTTGGCAGGTATCTATAGTTTAATCAATTAACCTAGCAAATATTAGTCCTCTCAAATTGAAATACCTATAGAAACCATAGCATTCCTTTTCTGCTCTGATAATTTCTGTAGGTGCATTTTAAGAAAGAATTTAAACTTAATTCCTGTTTTTCATTTTCTTTCCCGTAGGAGAGCAAATTGAAAAGCAGGTATTGGAATACAACGAAACCCCAGAAGTGGAAGCCCCTGAATTGCCTGCACCGCAACCAGGTCAGTTAATAAATATAAGAGTTTTGATGCTAACCATAAAGCTGTAATTGACTTTGCAATCCAACTCCCTTGGCAGGTATGTATAGTTTAATCAATTAACCTAGCAAATATTAGTCCTCTCAAATTGAAATACCTATAGAAACCATAGCATTCCTTTTCTGATCTGATAATTTCTGTAGGTGCATTTTGAGAAAGGATAGATTAAGGAATGGTTTCCCATGTGACAATAATGGGACGAAATTAGGTTATATTACTTTTGGTTGATAAGTTACCTCCAGACATTCTGGTGATAAATTGCCATATGCACTTTTTAAGACCTCCACTCAAGAGATCCCCATTCCTTTACATTGGTAACCTGTACAGTGTATTATGGACGGAAGATACCATCGTCTCCCATATGACACGGTTGTAGTTAATAAATGATACATATATATTGAAAATGATCTTTCATTGTTTCCAGTTTTCAGTTATATTGTATGAAGAATAACTTAAAGATAATTCTTTGCTCTGTTGACAGCAATTGAACAAGCCTGTGGAGGGGATGCGAATCCATCTTCCTCAGGTAAAAATTTATTTATGAAAGAAATATAAAAAGAAGGCGTTTAAGAGAATTACTAGTACTGCAAAAGTCACAGTTGCCCAATGTGACTTCAACTGCAAATTACTTTTTACAAACGGTCATAGGAATCGCCAAAATGAAAAAAGGTAATGCGTCTTAACAACTGTATTTGGCAGAGGTATTATTTCAGCAACTATTTTCATGCGCCCAAATTAACTTGCAGATTTAAATGTGAGCTTTGTAACTCAGTGTTATTTCATAAATCAATAAATAATTGAATACATCTGAAATTCTGACGTACCTAAAATAAAATTTGTAGAGATATTTATTGCAGAATAAAACATGAACCATAAGTATCATGAAACATTTTACTCTACTTGTTCCTTAAAACAGATTATCAGGAGGATTTTGACATCAGACCACCCACTACAAAGACTGTGGAAGGTAAACACCTTTTCCATTTTCATTTCATGTTTTTTTCGGAAATTTCGTAACTCTAAAAAAAAACAGCGAATGGTGGCTGGTGCTATCAAGCTGGCGCACTTGGTATACTTGATTGCATGGTTTTGTATGTCACACCAATAAGATTGGGGTTATAATGTCAACGTTTAATCACCAATCAAATCACGATTCTAAGTCTGTCACATGAAAAAATTTACGAGAGCAGCTTGTCGGTCTCTATTTCCGGTAAGGTACAAAACCCTTTCTCAGTTACTAAACCTAATGGGTAGATGAATTTAAAAAAGCCTTATTGGAAAGTTTGTTGTCGTCAAATACTTAACACTTAAATGTAACTAACGTAACTTTTAATAATAAATCTGATTTCACACAGCTGGTAAATCTGAGGAGCAGGTGGAGGTTGAAGAGATTTCAGTGCCCAGTAACAAAGGTAAAGGAGATAATGGTTTTTGATTGGTCACTAAAGGGATTAAGGCATTTTATGAGTAATGAAAACATCTCATTTTGTCTCCACTACACAACAAATAACACAGTAGTGCACACCAAATAAGTTTATTTAGGGAAGCCTGCCGAGAACCAACCCGAGGCATATATAGCCCGGGGAATGCATACATACATATCTTCGCAACTGATATACCACATACAATCCTGATATACAGTCAATTCCTTACACATTAAAAAAGGTATACATTACTAACATGCAAACTTCACCAAGTCTGGATTAACAGAGATGGGCAACCGCTTACAAGGACATAACTACGGTTATACAGAGGCCAGAAAAAACCTGCCAGAAAAAACCCCTTTGGGGAAAAACATGACAGGAAATCTGGGTAGGAACCATGGCCCAAACTCAGAGCAGTTGGCAGCCCATCCTACGAGGCTTCACAGCTAAAGAAAATATTTTTTCAAACTAAAATAAATTTGTCATCAGCCAGAGGTGAACGGTTGGTTCTGAGGCCTAGATGGACATCACGTGCTATACTTTCCCTTATATACCACTGCATCATTACCCATGATGCTCGGGCCTAAGGCCCAGGCCTTGTCGTATCTCGTGCCGACAAAATATCTATTTCTGCCTTATTCGCAGACTCATTCGTTAGAAATACCATATTTTGTCTCCACTACACAACAAATAACACAGTAGTGCACACCAAATAAGTTTATTTAGGGAAGCCTGCCGAGAACCAACCCGAGGCATATATAGACTGACAAAGAATTGGGCAAGACACACGAGGCTAGGTGATATAATACCACCAAAAACACGAAAACGCCTTCAGAGCCCAAGAAAACGCGATACTTCGAGTCATTGTTCAAAATTATCGTCTACGTATGTGTCTTTGGCTTGTACCGATTTCCAAAAACCATGTCGTTGGAAAACTCTGTCGTTTACTCCATTACTTGCTATCGTAATGGCTCCCTCAGATTTTAGAGAATGCAAACCCAACTTGGACGGTTCAACTCCGAGACTTTGCAGGTCCCAGCGAAAAGCCCCTCTAATTGTAGAGTAACTAATGGGCTTATCAGGGGCAACAAGCTTGCAAGAACCCTTCCCTTTAGAAATAGGCTTGAAATAAAATCTTCGGAATCAGGGTGTATCTTAAACATAACTAAACACCTCTTAAGCAACTCAACGGGGCATACAGAACTAGACAATTATAACATAACGACTTCGTCGCCTTTACGGAGCTGGAAATTCTTGCTTTTCAAAACCTTAATAATCATGAAGCCTTTTTTAAAGGGAAATATCACTTCTTATTCTAGACACATTGTTAAACCATAACAGTCCCATCAGTCCCATTTGCTTTGGAAGAGAGCACAGTCGTCTTCGGTCGATCTTTCAGTCCCTCAAGCAAGTTGTCAAGCGGTCCGTCCCAGAATGCCCTAAATCCCGAATGAAAAATATCTAAACGAGAGATAAAATAAGGCAAAGTGAGGAGTACAATCCAACAAGAAATAACTAAAGAAATAGTCAAATAAAAATAGAATAACCGGGAATAATCAAACTCCAACAGAGAATACATAGATAACTGGAATCTGCAAAGTGGACCACAAATGGGTCCCTTTAATTTCAAACAATGCTGAATAAATTCGTGACACAAACTCGTGTCATAACGCAATACGCAATATTGACGAGCAATTCTATAATTTAATTCACTTCAAGCCTGAGTAAGTGCCAAACAACCCATAAGCTAAGTACAAAGGACTTGGAGCAATTACGCTGGGATTGACTAAAACAAAATCACATTTGCACCCAGAAGAGAAAACTTCCGCGGTGAATACAAAAGCCCGCCGGGCAAATTACAACGATCACAGTCTTTACTGAACTTCGTACAGAAGCCTACGCCTACAAATGGGTCCCTTTAATTTCAAACAATGCTGAATAAATTCGTGACACAAACTCGTGTCATAACGCAATACGCAATATTGACGATTAATTCTATGATTTAAGTCACTTCAAGCCTGAGTAAGTGCCAAACAACCCATAAGCTAAGTACAAAGAACTTAGAGCAATTACGCTGGGATTGACTGAAACAAAATCACATTTGCACCCAGAAGAGAAAACTTCCGCGGTGAATACAAAAGCCTGCCGGGCTAATTACAACGATCACAGTCTTTACTGAACTTCGTACAGAAGCCTACGCCTACAAATGGGTCCCTTTAATTTCAAACAATGCTGAATAAATTCTTGACACAAACTCGTGTCATAACGCAATACGCAATATTGACGAGCAATTCTATGATTTAAGTCACTTCAAGCCTGAGTAAGTGCCAAACAACCCATAAGCTAAGTACAAAGGACTTAGAGCAATTACGCTGGGATTGACTGAAACAAAATCACATTTGCACCCAGAAGAGAAAACTTCCGCGGTGAATACAAAAAGCCCGCCGGGCTAATTACAACGATCACAGTCTATACTGAACTTCGCACAGAAGCCTACGCAAGCACAGGGAGATCTGGGGCGGCGAAATCAATTCGAAGGGCTATAGCATCAAAGTCCAGGGGTCTGGAACCGAAAAGCGAGTTTCGGGCTTTCCCTCTGATAAAGAGACCTGGGAACTTGGGTAAAAACACCCAGTCAATTACGAAACTGTTCCGTTGCACACCGTCTCTACAAAATAAAGTCCATAAGCAAGAGGACTTCCACAAGGGGAGGATAACCGCTCCTCTCGCCTTACATAATTCCATGTGCTTTACCACTCTAATTAATAGGCACACTGGAGGACAAATCCAATCATTATCGTGCCCCCAATCTTGGGAGAAGGCATCTACTACTACACAGCCGGTCTGAAAAAATCTCAGAGTTAAATCTTGGTACCTTAGCGTTATAGGGACAAGCAAATCTGTCAACGGTGTGAGACCCCCAAAATAAGTTAATTCTTTGAAAGATAGCTTCGTTAATGGTATAGTCATCATAATCGGTTAAATTGCCTATTGCATCAGCCTTAGCGTTAAGCTCCCAAGGGATCCACTTAACCTCAAGTGATATGTGAAACTCAAGACATATTTGGATAATTAGGAGGGCCAATTGGTGCATGTCAGCTACCCTACTACTGTTTTGAAGAATAGATTCGACGTTCTGGTTATCGGAATACCAAATAACCTTAACACCAGAAAGATGACTCGCGAAAGCTTCCAAGGCGAGGCAAACAGCTTTGAGTTCTCTCCATGTAGAACTTTAGGCACGCACTACAGGAGACCAGTTCCGATAAAATACTAAATTAGATTCTTTTACGAAAGCACCACAAGCCGAATTGAGGGCATCTGAAAAGGTGACCCTGACCGGAAGGGACTGGACCGACGAACAAACCTTGCTATTGAAGAATACCAAGTTGATCTTCCAGAAACTGATTTCTGAAAGAGAGTCGTCTGAGATAAAAACTTCGCTTTCCCAAGAGCGCGCCGAATTCACGACCAAGAAAAGAAATCTACTCATAATACGGGCGAAGGAACCCACACAGGGAGAGAGGGAAATTATTTGACCTGTTACAATGGCGACTCCCTTCACGTGCACTTTCAGGGAGGTTGACAAGACAGTAGCTCAACAAGGCCAGCGTTTAACTTTTCAATACATTCGTCGGTTGCTTGTATAGTCCCATCAATAGTGTCGAGAATCACACCCAACCAGGTGATAACTAGGAGAGGCTCCCAAAGGGACTTTTCCTCATTAGGAACAAATCCAGACTTGAGCAAATCTGAATGGACGACTAAACTGTTAACTTTAGCAGAAACAAAATCTGTTCCCCCTCCTAAACCATCGTCGAGGAAATGAGCTATCGGGATGCCCTGGCTCCTCCACGATTTCTGCAATGGCTTAAAAATCAATGTGAAAACATACGGGGCTGAAGAAAACCCGAAAGGAAGCACAGAGGCTCTATGAGCTCTGAAAATTTTCAGAACTGAAAATATCTTGAAACCCCGTTCCCAAAATCCCAAGCAAAAGCGAGAAATTTTCTGTGGTCTAGGAAAATTTCAATGTGGTGATAACCAGACTGAAGGTCAAATTTAAACAAGTAATAATTACGATCAAAACAACTGCGTAACGACACCCAGATCTTCACATTTGAACTTCTGTTCGTATATTAACTGGTTGACATGTCGAAGATTCAAAACGAGCCTTTGCTTTCCCGAACTACGGGTAGAAACTGAAAGTGGGTTAATGATATCGGGCTTACAAGCAAGTTATGCAATTAGGTCCAAGCGAAGTAAATCGCTGACAGCTTGCGAAACAAAAATCACTATTCTCACGAGCAGAAGTATTGTCTCTCTTAACAAAAGGTGTTGGAAGTTGGAGGAAGGGAATTTTGTAACCCTGCATAATAACATTTAGGACAAATTGCGAAACTTCCAAAGTACGTCAAAAATCCAGAATTTTCTAAGCCCTCCACGCACAGAAGAATAGGTCAAATCAACTGCAAGAGAGCCTGAATCCGAAGGAATCTAACAGGAAAGAATCAGCACAAGCGGCAACGCTAGGATCCGAGTCAATGGCACTGCCTAATTCCGATTGCGAAGGCAAACTACTAGCTTCGATATTAACAAAGGAAAGAACTACACCTGAGTTGTAGCGGTCCTCTAGTCACTTAGTTTTTCTTAAGAGACTCGTTGAATTTGAGGCGCTTGGTCTCCTTCATCTGACTTTCCGCCGATTCTTCGTTCGACCGTTTGATCTGAGAAACGGTCTGCTCCAAGAGGCCACTGAATTTGTCATCAGCCAGAGGTGAACGGTTGGTTCTGAGGCCTAGATGGACATCACGTGCTATACTTTCCCTTATATACCACTGCATCATTACCCATGATGCTCGGGCCTAAGGCCCAGGCCTTGTCGTATCTCGTGCCGACAAAATATCTATTTCTGCCTTATTCGCAGACTCATTCGTTAGAAATACCATTTTTACCTTGGTAGTCACTGGAACAATTGTAGTGTGGAAATTGGTGAACCATTAATGATTTTAACTCCTAAGTACAAAGACAAAATTTAATGACTGTATACTAAATTTTTTTCGTACCAAAAAAATCATCTTCTAAAGGAGCTAAAAAAGGTGAAGAAGAAGTGAAGGCGCCTGAGCCTGACATGGATGTCGCAAAGGAAGGTAACATTTTTATAAATCAGAAGAGATAAATTCAAATTGGTCCACACATGCCTTATTAGGTGATGCATAATCAGTCCACTCAATTGGCTAAAGATCACTTGAAGTGCTTAGTCCAAAGGTCGTGGTTCATATCGGGAGGCGACTTCATTGAGAAAAAACAAAAAAACGACACCACTTGGGCATTATTATACCTCCTCGTAACGAAGAGCCATTCCTTTTTATACAATGCTAAAATCAAACATTTATGAATTTATGAAAGCGTTTTACTACTTTGTTTGTTTGGGTTTTTTATGGATACAAAAATAATTTTCCCAGATACAGAAAACATAGCCGCCTCTTACCCCAGCTCATTGAATGGACATGGTTACTTTGATGTTGTGTACCTCAGTTTTCAAAACACCTCAACACAGACATGCAAAAATTTAATGAGCTTTGATAAGTGGCAGCCCTCTTTTATGTGTTTGTGAAAATTATTATTCTATCGCTTAAAAGAAAATGAGCGCATTGTATTTCAATCTCTTTTCGTATTCCATCCAGGGGAAGAAGAGGTGTTTGATACCAGACTTTAGTTCTTTGTTTTCGAACCAAGGTAAATGCTTATTACGTCTGCTTTAATACTGAATACCGCGGACAAAAGGGTTGTGGAAAACAAATCCCTCTAAAGAAATTGTTTCTTTTTTTGTTGCATGCATCTTTCTAATCTTATAGAATACGTGTAATATTTGAGATGTAGGGTGAACTCTATGCTAAATTTTTAAAATCCTTGGCTTATTCAAACCAATTTCAAATTTGAGATTTCAACGCAACTGTAATGATTGAAGTTATTGGAGATGAAGAAGGAAGTCTGTTTTTTTTATTGCTATAATATGCTGTTTGTCTTTTTTCAAAGTCACTTGCGAATTTTTTTCAGCTATCCCCTTCATTGTTGGCAGTAAGGGTACCAAAACATTTTCAAATTGATCGATTTTTTTCTCTGCTTTTGTTGATGTATGATTTGAAAAATTATAATAAAAAAAAAACTTCTGGGTGGCAAGTACGCCGCACTGGTGAGTGCTCTCTCTGTATATGCTTGTATATTCATATCTGCCTTCTGTCCTTAAAGCACTGACCAGCTTACTCACTGACAGTCTGGTCACTTGACTTTCTGACTAACTGGCCGGTAAGCCGTCAAATTGAATTGACTACCTGAGCTATGATTACTGGCTGACTGACAGATAGGCTGATTATCTGCCTGACTGTTTTCCGGACTCTCCACCTGGCCAGTGGGCATGGTTATTACTAACTGGATTATATTATGGCTGCAATACACTTCAATGTTGACATGTAAAAAATTAAATGCTTGACTGACTGATTGTCGGGTCAGTAGATCAAACAAACAACTAATCGATTATTAACTTTTGCATTCATTGATTAGCATGCTTTTTTCTTTTGCGTCTGACAGTCTACAAGAGCCAAAAACATTGCCATTAGTATGGAGACCGCGAGTGCTAGAGAAAAACTAGAAAAAGTTCAAAGAAAAGGGAAAAAACAATTCTAGTAATCAATACGTATGGTCGTATGGTAACATCTTAGTAAAAAAAATCTGCTTTTTAATCCCTTTTTTTTAGATTTAATTTTAACAATAATTAGTAATTAAGTATAGTTATGGTAATTATAGTATATTATGGTAATTAAATATTGTTGGAGTGGAACATATTGTGCTCTATCTGAGTAGGCGTGTGGTGGTAGTTCATCTTTCTTTTGTTTTTTTTTTCCCGTTTTTGGTTTGTTTGTTTGTTTGTTTGTTTGTTTTTGTAACATGTACATCTACCTGACACTTTAAGTCTGTTAGTTTTAGCGTATTTCTAAAGACCATGATTGCTACACCGCAGTTAAGTCGGATGGCTCAAAACGGAGTACAAGAATATCAGGGGTGTAGCCAGCCTAGAGTCCTGTACCATTAAATTTTATCATATCACTCTTGCAAATTTTGAAACAAAAATTGAACTTTCTCAGGGTATAAGCCCACGACAAGTCGAAAAGATGGCTATAGTCCTGATGTGATAAGATATTCTATTCTGCATGCTGATCTTTCCATCATTAAATAAAATATAGCTGAGTAAATGTTTTGATTAGGAATGCCTCACTGGTTTTAAAAGTAATGTTTAAGCTCATTTCCATGGAAAATGTTAAGTTTATTCGGAGTTTACTCATAGTTTAGAGGGGATTTGATGTCCCAGAAGAACTTTCTTGTAGAGTTCCTAATATAGAAAAGAGCATGGAAGGTTAATAATGTGATAAAAATAGAAAACTAACGAGCTTTAAAAAGAATTATCAGATATTAATCTGCACAACAACTATTTAGATAATTCATTTCTAGGTTTTGTTTAAACACGAAAAATCATCTAAAATTTGACAAGAAAAACTTAGACAAATGCACGGGTTGAGGACGTCCACTTACTAGATATTTGATGGTACGCTGGTAATCTAAATAGTTCATTTCTTAACATTTTAGTACTCATCCGCGAGCATTAAAGTCATAAGGAGTTAAAGTGACGTTAATTTTGGGTTGTATATTAAATTAAAGAACTTAGACTTGCGGTTAAGATTTCCGCAGCTAGTAGACATTAGGCGGTACAGTAACAATCTGAATAGTTCGAACATTACTACAACTCGTCCGGCGAGTATTCAGAGTACGTGTCGAGTTGTTTAATTTCGTTAGTATCTCTAGCTGAAAAAAAAAAGGTAAAAATGTCACCCAAAAAAAGAGAAACAATTACTGGATAAGACGTCATGCATTAGAGATTTAACAATATATTGAATGACCTAACTAGCTCATTTCTAGAATTTTTATAACTCGTATGAGAGCATAATGATAGCTAAAAGGTAGAGTGACGTCTATTTTCGTTATGTAACTACTTTCTTTATGAACGCAAATTCCTTAAAAAAGAAATTAGAAAGATGTTGTGGTAACGAGTAACAAGTTAGATATAGGATATTAATTGGTATAACAACAATCTGATAGTTCACTTCCACAACAAGCTTGCGAGTGCTTTGCATGCAAACTACGTTTAGAATTGTTAGAGGAAATAAACAAGGTCAGAGTTCGTTTGTTAGAGGTTTTTACAGAATGAAAATAATTTAAATAAGTCCTGTCTTAGAGTTTTTATAACTCGTTTGCGAGAATTATAGTCATTAGTGACCTCTGTCATGGCTGAAGCCTGCCTCTTTACATAATTTACATTATTATTAACATTAACCTGAAAATCGACAAAAAAAGAAAAAAGGTCTTAGAATACCACTAACTTAGATATTTAGTAGTGTTTTTAAATCTAATTTTGTAGCCCATTTCTAGATTTTTTTAACTCACAACGAGAATTCTAGTTCATTGTAGTATGTGGTATTTTTTTTAACTTTGTTCAAACGTGATCATTAACATGGCTTCTACAGTAAAAATTAACTTGAATGTGTGAGTGGCTTTTTGAGGGTAGTAACACCGAGTTACGAAGAAGGGTTCCAGATCTACAGTAAAACGTTAACGAAGACTTCAATAAAACATCTTTATGACCTTACACATGAGTCCGTTCTCAGTTTACCCTGTCAAGGTTTCTAAGTCACGCTTCGGGTTCATCCACAGTGTGGATTATGCGCCACAATGACCTGTGAAAAGTAAACTGATACAAAATTGCTTTCTGTATCTCTCATAATGTTGAACTTTTCGTTTTAATGAGTTATTCAGTCTGAATTTTTCCCAGAAACTGAGCTGTTTTCTTTTAAAACCATAATGTATCTTCTTGAAGCGACTCTCTTGGAGGTTTTTGGTTATACCCGATGTAAAAAAAGGGGTAACAAACATATATTTCTGGGAGGTTAGGAAACATTTTTAAGCTTTACATTTCTATCCTAAGACTTCCACCAAGGGTGGGTGGGAGTGACGGTAAGCATTTAAAAAACCCTCAGATATGAAATCTTTACTGCACTGTGATTGGTTTAGAAGTCTCGCACCACCCTTTCTTCTGCCTTTTAAGGTGTTGACTCGTCATGAATTTTAGTCCTTAGTGACTGCTTGTGATATTTCCTTCTTGTCAACCGCTGAGCGAACTTAAGAAATTCAATAATTTGCCATTGCGGTTAAATTTATTGGGGGACTAGAATTTACGCTCCAAAGTTATATTTCCAGTGAAGGACTCGAAGGTGTAACATGTAGAGATACACAGCTAATTATGACCACACTTGAAAGAGACCTTCAGTTAAACCTGAGTAAATCGAGCCACAAACCTGAGTGAAACTAACTTAACTTAACTAACTTAACGTCTGTACAACTCACTAAAAGCAAACCGGAAAATCTTCCCTACCATTCTACACTCTTCCTCATGCTACACAGCTAACCTTGCCTATGGAAGCCTGACACAGTGAGGACGAGCATAAACTTGGGGTAAGTGAGAGTAAAATCGAATTAAAATGAAGGAAGGTGTCATACCTTCCCAGAACCTCGCCGATTTTTGCTCGCTCTCTTTTACTCTTCTCTCCTCTTACCGGGAGCCTATCACCAGCTATGCCTTTAACGACGAAAAAAGAGGTTTTCTCACAAATTTAATTCACGCGGATCACATCTACATGAACTGATCATTTTATAAAATGAAACGTATGGAGAAAAGGTAAATCAATAGAAGGCATTCGTGCATATTAGCTTGTTAATGAATATTTCTGCAGTTAAACCACTTTTTACATATAATTACAAATACAACATTCTTTTGAAATATACTCGAACTTATATTATCTTCAAATTCACCGGTGTCTTCTGTAAAAACTCCATTGACGGGACAAGCTAAGCTTTCAACTCCACCTCGAGACAGAGATTTCAACATTTTAGTTCGCACCTTTGATATACGATTGTGGAACACCAGGGTACGCGTATCGTCGACTCTCGAGTGTTTTCATTCCTATCTGAAATTGCGTCAGTAAATCGTATTCTTCTCACTTTTTTCTACAGCATGAAATCTTTAATAAACTGTGATTCGTCTAGAAATCTCGCGCCACCCTTTTTTTCCTACATGCGACTATGGAATACCAGGTTACGAGTTTGGTTCGTTAGCGCGTAGCGTCTACTACAACGCCTTTGCGCATTTACGGGCGGAACGGGGAAAGACAGAATGTGGCCGAGACTAGTTCAGAATCATTTTATACCACTTCGATAAACAAATCATGGCCGGTGTTAGAAATTGACTCCAATAGAACGAATAGTAATGTACACTGGAGAGGTTCGAATGGTGAGGACTGAGCCGCTCTCCTTGTTTCAACCAGCATGCATTTCGTGCTGGTAGAGTTTCACAATTGGTTCAATTTAACACACTATAAAGATGGAATTTTAGTCTGCACTGTTTACAATACAGCGTATACCCAAAGCGATACAAATGACAGTAATTTTCTTTACAATTTCGAATTACATTTTCTCGGCTAAAGCAATACTTAACTAGATGAAACTTTACAAGATTACCAAGTTAAGTATAAATCAGAGCTAGAAAAAATATCCAGTACGGTTTCTAATTAAGCTGCCATAAGCCCGGGGTAAGTGTTTAATCATCATAAAAAATAGTTCTTGTTGCGCTGGGGCTTGCAGGAGGGCGAGACGAACTTGTGGGTCTTCTTTTGTTTTGTACTTTAACCTTCCTCTTCGATAGCATCAGCGCCTAAAGAAAAAAATAAGTGAACTTATGATGAAATTTCTAGAAGTGTTCGATGGCCGTTTGGGTTCTAGCGAAATTTTCTTAATTCTCCAAAGAATTCTGAACCAAAGTCGTCCGGTTATAAACGTTTTATTGAATTCTTGGATGTAAATGTTGACAAAAAAAATAATATTAAAAAGTTTCTCAGGTAAAAAGATAAAACTAAATTGATTTTTCGAAATGTTCTAGGTGCATTTTTAACACTGAGATATGCGAGTCCAATCACAAGCCTTTCATTTTCCCCAAACGGTAATTTTTTACAGCGTCGTTACACAGTTTTCTGTAAATACCTGTGTTAGTATGGGCCGTACAATCACATTACCAGGAGGCTGCATCCAAGGTTCACCATCTATTTGTACGGGCATCTCTGATTTTAATTTGATGTTGATCTGTAATGAAGTAATAATAACTGTCATCAATTAAAAAAAAAGCATTGAAGCGGATGAACGAAGAAGGTAAATTTCTAAAGAAATTGTGGTTCTGCGTCAGTGTGTGGGGGGGGGGGGGGGGGGGAGGGGTGGTATTACAAGATAGTTTCTTTTATCAACTGATTTTATAAAGTAAATATGCCGGGAAAAATGACGCTACGCCACTGGTGGGAACATAGTAACGTGAAAAACAGAAATAACAAGAGAATAGTAGGAGGATAATCAACTTATGGCTTCATTATGTTATTTACTGGATTACAACCAGACATCTATACCTGGGCTCCCTGTGCTAGCCGAATACCAGTCCTGATTCCACTTTGAATTTGACCCTTTTAATAAAGAATTCGTCTCAATTAAGAACTAAGGCACCATTTTCATCGCTAAATAAGAACGTTTCCTATGCAAATACTTAAGAAGAAAGGAAAAGACAGAATACAAAAATTGTGACAGTTAGTAGAAAAAAATACGCGGAGCAGATTGGAGAGAACAGTATGGTGCATATGCCTGCTGATGCTAGGGTGTGAAGGGTAAAGATGGTGGTGATTCTGACTCACCAGGTGCATTACTCCCTGAAGTCCAACCACCTCGACAAGACCGTCACATATATATACATATATACACATATATATTGCATATATTTCGTTTAACTTCGCTTTGCGATTGGTCCAGATAATTCAAGCCCTCTCCGAACCAGTCACGAGAAAAACTAAAACCAAGAGTGGTTTGGTCATTTGCTACTTCCCGCGCTATTGGCGGTTTGGACAATTCTACTCTTCGCACTTATTGGCTTCTTTATAGCTAATGCGCTGAATCTTTGAGTCTTTTCCAGACCTCATCTTCTAGGGACAACATGTCATGGTTATTTTATCAGTTGTTTGGTGCTAAGAATATGAGCATATATCACCACTAAATTCATGAAGTACTACATACATCTTCTTTGTCTGGTCCCCATGCATCTGTGCCTGCTCCCCAACTGGCCGGAAAACAAATTTTAAAAAAAAAGTTAAACCGCAAAATTTATACAAAAGAATAAAAGACTTTACAAGTAACGAAGTGATAATCGCAGGTCAGCTGCTATCAAAGTAATCTCAGAAAAGAAGCCTTAAAAATTCAGACTTCGACTAGAATCGAACCCGGGCCTCCCAGATAATAGTTGGGGACTGCTGCAAAGCCACGTGATGTGAGTGAGACAAATTTTAAAAGGTTGTTCGTTCCCGTAAAGGAATCAGATCATAATTATATGAAACAAATAATGTTGACCTACAGGAATCATACTTTCACCGGGCATAAAAACTGTGCAGCTTAAAATTATTTGTTGAAGCCGATGTGCAGCGATTTTCTTGCAATTAAATTGAAAATCTAACCACTGCAAAGTTAATTCGAATTAATTTGATTGACCTCAATTTCAAGCTTTTACCTGCCTATGTTCAGAATTACAATTCCTTCTAGTGTTGGTAAGTCAAGTTTTTTGCCATCAATCTGCAGCGAAAAGGAAGTAAATAAGATACTGGTCCCTAGAAAGTTAAAGAGGACGAAAGGCAAACAAGCACCGCAAAACGCCAAAACAAAACGCTCAGGTGTGATTGGAGCATGAAATAAAAAATTGTGCAACTGATACGCATGCAATCATTAAGAGTTGAATACAACTGACAGACGATGATGATTTGGACCAACACTCGATGCTAAGAAAGTAAATTCTGATACAGGGGTTTTAATAACCTTTTTCCATAAGCAGCTGTCGATGGTAAAATAGGCGGCTGTGGCCGAAAAGGGGCAGTATGGTGAAACCCAAACATGAACTCGCCTGCAGGGTAAACAAAAGGCAATAAGAGGTCTTATAGTCAGCGGTACACCCCTTTTATTGTGATCAGCCATTCAATACCATCGTTCTACAGATTAATCACCTCTATTTCGACCTCTTGAGTAAATGTCCGCGAGTAGCCTTTCACCATTTTCTTTATACCTGCTCTAAAGTAAACTCCTTTGTTATGAAGCCTGAAACAAAAAGAAACCCCCCCCAAAAAAAGGGGGAATTAGAGATTCAACAGAGTCGCACTAACAATAAATTGCAAAACACAAAGTCGGGGTTTTTTTTCAACCTATCCCTTTTCAAAAGAGCTTTCAACAGAGGTTAAAATTTATCCGCAGTTTGAGTACATTAAACGCAGTAAAGATGAAACAACAGTACATCTCAGAAGACTATGGAACCTTTGTTACCATCCCATGGCTTTCGCAATCAACACTCTTTTTCTTCAATCGAAGGCACTATGACTAATTTTGTAACCTGTAAATTGAATCCTTTGTATCCTCACCTGCTATGGAATTTATCTGGTTCTTCCTCCCTCTGAAGATGAAAATCTAGACAAAGCTCAGCTCCAATTCCGATGCCAAAGTAATTATTCATGGTAAAAATACTAGGATCGTCTTCTCTTCCTCCCATCGAGCCAAGCGCACTGTCGTTAGTGTCCGCTGAATCAAACATGACACACCATCTATCAAGAAACACTTCGTGTGCCTGATCAACGGCCATGAGAAGCGATACAGGACTCTCGCCACCAGAGTAACCACCTCCCCAATGGAGAACACGAGAGAGATCATTACCTGTAAGTTGAGAATCTCGTTCAATCTCCCACTCATTTTCTAGCTACTATGGAAATCACGAGAGAGATGAATACATATAAGCTGAGAATCTCATTCAATTTCCCATTCATTACCTTGCTACTATAGAAATCACGAGAGAGATTCATTCATACGAGAGTCTCATTCAATTTCCCACCCATTCTCTTTTCACTTTGCTGTACCACCCGAACGGCAGCTTTTCAAAATACGCTATAACGGTTTTTCTACTAATTTAAACCTCTGCTATTAATCGTAACTTGAAAATGCATATAATTACCGTATAGAGTTCCAGACTTTCAGTAATCAATACTACTTGATTTACTTTCAAATACTACGAACTTTTCAGGCCCAAAAAGGGAAAATCTGCATGACTTTCCAGGGTCTCTATCGCTTAGAAAACACGAATGACTAAGTCATGATTAGTTTCAGATTTCCATCTCATTGACCAAGTTTGTCGAACAGTCTTGAAATCTAAGACATATCACAGAAAAACAAAACGTACAAAGGTACTTTTGACTCTGGAAATAAATTTTCTTTAAATCGTGGGGAACACGAATACTTTGGAAAAAATCCACTTACCAATGCCAAGAGGAAGAACTGCTGATGCAGGTAGCTTACTCTTTATCTCTTGAACAACATCATGCATACATGACAGCACCCAGCCAACTGTGCCATCACCACCACAGATCAAGACACGAAAATCAGAAATAGATCTGAAAGCATAAACTCTGAAACAAAGATAAAAATCGATTCATATTTTAGATATTCAGAGATTTAAAGACGATGGGACAAAGCTGACAGAAGAAGACAAGACTTATAGTTTTGAGTATAGAATAGCTGTAAATGATTAATTTGGGAAGCAACCTATACAACAAAATATAAATCGCTCTTCTGCAGGACGACGTCATATAAGGAAAAGTAACCGCCATGCCTTTTTTGGACTAAAAATTTTACATCAATCTTTACCACGTCCTTGCTTGTTCCATCTTGAAAGCGAGGCTTGGGGGGAGACATTGGGTTATCTCATGTAAATATGGGTATCGCCCTTTAAAGGGTGCAATCTGCCAGTACTAGAAGGGGTTGGCTTCCAGGGGGGAACAGTCCAGGCTATAGGGAATAACAAAAAAATCAAAATAGGCATAACTCCTTAACTGTAGGAAGAGAATACCGATATGCAAGAAACAGAAATCTTGATTCCAGTCAGTCTTTTTCAGTTCATCTGTTTTTTAAAGTACTTCTAGGAAATGCTCTACAGAAAGAGCACAGAATTCGCTTTATACTTCCCATGGGCACTGCCAGTGATATAATAATGTGTCTTAATTATTAGATACATGAACTGAGCTCTTGGATTACTAGTACCTCACCACAACTTGAAAACACACTTTTCACCTCACAAAATTCCATGGCTACAAAACAATTACAAGAAAAAATATGGGAACAACCAAAAGCCTCCCTTTGAGTATTTTAATGTGTAAAATATTAGGTTGCCAAGGTGTCGTCAATCTTGTTACCAGGGTCACTGTCACTCTTAAATTGCTTAATGGACATGGCAGATGGTCAGGGGAACGAGGACTCAGGAAACGTACATTAGCCCCTCGTAAAACAAAGGTACTTGTTTAGAAGCATCTAAAAAACACACAAAACAGAACTTACTTTCTCCTAGAATGTTGCCAATCAAAATTTTGTATTTGCTTGTGTCAAGGCCAACTGGGAGACTACCAATGCATATGCATAAACTGCCCAAGGGTTCTAGGTTTTGCCTCAGGTATAATCTTGTGAGTTTCATTTTCCTTACAGACTTCTGCAAAGAAAAGAAGTACATTAACTTTTATAAGGAGTCTAACATCACCAGATGAATATAAGATCTATTATTTATCATTAAAAATCACCTTGCAGTTATCAAAGGAAGTTAATAACAAAATGGGCGCAAAGACATGAAACTATGGAAAGCAAAGTTGTCACCATCTTACCACCATACATTCAATGGCTGTAACTTAAAAATAAGAAAAGTGGAAGGTAAAAAGGCAGAGGAGCCCCTCACCCAGATAATTAACCCTTTACACCCAAAGATCAGTGTGCATATTCTCCGTGCTGTTTTCTATACATTTCCTACGGTGCTGACATGGAGATTTTGCTTAACAATCAAGAGCTCTGGTATTTGTTGATCATTATTCAATTCTCATGACCTTAATGTTTGATTCAGGGGTGATACTGTAAGGAGAAATTAGATGTTGGTCAGTCTAAGGGGTAAAAGGGTCAAACTATTATACTGCTTAATACTACATAACTACATCTACTGTTGACTTACTATGTGAGAGGTTGATGATTCTCTGTTAGCTTCTGTCCTTCAGAGGTCAAAAGTTGATAATTATGTCACTACTTGTAGCACCTTGGTTTGTAATTGGTGGGTTATAGCTTGCTGTCATTGGAGTATTTCGATACTCATTAATTATTCCCTTAAAGGTCTACTTTGTTACTGATCAGCTGTTATGCTATTTGATAGTAAGCATTTCAATTCCATCATCTCTATTGACGTATTAGATTTGTGTATAAGTTGAACAGTTAAAGTTAATATCTAACCCTCTACCACCTTGAGTGTTGTACTATGAATATTGACAAGTTTTCATGCAGAAAGCTAATGAGAAGACAGGTCCTTAATGGTCGGCTAATGGTCGAATAAATGAATATTAGGTTATATTGTTTGATTCAGTATCAAATTTTCATGGCTGAAAACATAAATATGTATCAATCACACAATGCAGTGGACTGATATGTTGATTTTGCAAGTACAGTGTATAGGGGCCATCTGATTACATCAATCAGAAATATAAAACTATGTAAAACCATACTATGTAAACTTGACATCATTTGATTCCTTATCCACTTACCAAGAGACAATATACAGACCTCCTTCCCTGAAGAGTTTAAGTGAGATTTGTCTTTGTATTGCCTTTTTAAGTGATCTTCCACTATGTTCCCCAAATTTTTTCACCAAAGAGAACCATCACTTCTGGATGCGATAGAGAGTCAATCTTTTTCTCCGATTCTTCTGGGCTCTCTTCGTCCGCCATATTGAGTTGAGGTTCATTCCCAGGTTTTCTCGAATTGCAAGAAGAGTTGCGCCTGCCTCCGCTTTCCACGATTAGATTACAACCGACATTTCAGTTCACTCAAAGATCGCGTAAATTGGATGATGATCTCCAATGAAGAACAACTTAAGATTGTTGTTCTGTGGTACTTTTTTTTTTTCATGTGGGTATGCTGCTGGAGCTAAAAAGAAGAAGGATCTATAAACTAATGTTGAGGTATGTGAAGAGATTGAAATCTCAGACAAGCTTCTTGCGCTTAAATTAGTTTCTTTGTGATCGATCGGGTGCTAATTTCTGCAATTTTGAATTTGGATTTTATCTTTCTTCGAAAAAAAAAGCGAGCATTTATTAAGTCTGTGAAATCGATATTATTTGAGGGAAAATTCACGAAATTTGTCGCGATAACCTACCCGCGCGGATTTTGTTATGCAGTCGAGAAAATTAGAAGCTTATATTTTTAATTTTGCATACGTACGGTACGTACGGGAGGAGTTTGGGTGAACTTTATGGCAAAATTTGTTATACTGAAAAAAAATCGATATTCGTTTGTCAGCCAAAAGTGGGTAAGCTAAAGGTTGTTGTTGAAATATCGATTAAACTGTTGATATGTATTGTGTATGCCAGTTGATAACACTTCTGTGGTAAATGTATTCATACATATACCAATCTAATAAGCACAAGATTTTAATTGTAATATGTATCAGAGAAATAGTATGATTTGTGCATTTCTGAAGAGTAGTTCAAATACCTGACTGTGTATATATTGTTGAATTAAGACAAACAAAATGGAGTTGAGAGGGGAAGTTCCTACAGTCTCATTAAAAAACATTCACTAGATTTTTCATTAAAAGTATGGTGTTGAAACTCAGTAGAATATGAGTGACACAACAATTTTGTTAGGAATATTCTCAAAATAGTTGTAAACAAAAAAAAACTTGGGCCACTATAATTTTAGCATTAGAAGAGATGGTCTGCACACTAATCTGAATATCCTCTGATCTGTGATGGCTTTTGGTGTTCTTTTCAATGAACTATTTTATTGCCAAATTTGGAAACTGGTGGGCAATGGGATGTAATCAAATAAATTGTGTTAAATTAGATGAGTATTGTAAATATAATTAAGTGAGGGGGCAAAATCAAATCCAAGGTATTAAAGACATTACTTAAATTCCCTCTAGGGTTTGCACAGAATGCAGTTATTTAATTTCTTAAATTATAGAAATTTTCACACTAATCAGGAAAGAATGCAAAAATGAAGACTTATTAGTCTAGATGAAATTTTGATTTTTCAATTCTTTTTCTAGTTTAGAAGCTTCTAGTAGAGCTAGTAAATATGTTATCATTATCTTTCTGCACTTGTTGGTTTTATATCAGAAATCTCAGTCCTTGAATATTTTAACTGCTGACTTGTGTGTAATTACCATAAGGACAGATTTTCCATGAAGTATTCTATATAAAATCATATGATCTTTCTATTTCAGTACATGCCTGCTACCTGTGAGGACAAAGCAGATAATGGCGACATTGTGTCTGTTCACTATACAGTATGTACATATATTATGACTTTCATGTTGTCTGCTTCTTACTTGAAAGCATTACAGTGAATTCATAAGGAAAGGATGTTCTCACATCCTTACATTTTTCAAGCCAGAAATTTGAACCAAAATTGTTTTAATCACTTGGGTGCCAAGCTGTTATTAGAAAATAGAATTTGGCATCCTCTCCCTTTAGCTTTCTATTATCATTTTAAATAAGACTGTCTAAACAAAAAGACAAAAATAAACTGCCAAAATGAAATTAAAAAACAACAACAACAACACAAAGTAAACAACAACAAAAAGTAAAAACCTCTTCTCAATTCTTATTAAAGATGTGGCTATCACAAATGTTTGAATTTCCTTAATTTGACAATAAACTCTTTTAGGGTACACTGGAAAATGGACAAATGTTCGACTCATCCCTGGCAAAAGGAAGGGAGCCACTTGAGTTCCAGTTGGGCAAAGGGAAGGTTATAAAAGGTAACTCACTCCAGGCCTTGTTGATTGTTTTGCAATACTATCAGGGTGATTTAGTTTTGGATTCATAAAGCCATTAAGCCAAAGTTATCAGTCAACTGCTCTCTATAGCAAAAAAAATAAAAAATTTAAAATCATGAGCTGATGAGAACACAGTTTAGCAACAATATATAAAGCATGAGAACACTCAAGTGAGCATTTGACTGGCAATTGGTTTTTTTTAAAATCTGATTTGTTGAGAATATGGAGCAAGTGTTCTTGCATGGCCAATCACATAGAAACTTGAAGTGAAACCATAAAATTAAACTTAGTTACTGTCAATACTTATACTTAGTCAAATGAAAATTGTTTTAATTGCAATATTTTGACTTCTTTTACTATCTGGTTTCTGATTCTTTTTTAAAAGCTCTTAGTTAAAACCATTTTAGAGATGCTAAGATATCTCAATTCTTCATTTCACGTAAATGAAGTATTCTCTTGACTCAGGATATGTGAATTATTTAGCTACTAAAGTTTTACTTACAACTATGTGACATTTTGTTGGTCATGTATACATACATAGTGACGTATAAAAATTATAAGGAGGAAACATTAAAAGCTAAACTAGAAAGGAACCACTGTCCTCAGTCAAGTGCTCTGGTGAATTTGATTATATGAGGTTACCTTTTGTGATATCTAATGTAGACTGAGCATCATTAAAAATAAAAACCAAAGTATAATTACTGTATAGTGATTTTAGATATATGAAATTCATATATTTGCACTGTGATGAAGAAACAAATTTAGGAGATCCTTGCAGCTAAGAACACTACTGAACTAGTAGTTGAAAATGGGACCTGAGAAAAATTCAGGCCTGTATGGGATTTAATTGAACCCATGACCTCTGCAATACCAGTGCAGTGCTCTACCAACTGAGCTAACAAGCCAACTGGGAGCTGGTCAATATGTTGGGTCCAAATAAACCATCCAGGTGATGAATAATAATGACTTCCAACATGAGTTCTTCTTTTGCCTGGTTGGTAATACTTTTTTTAAAAGCTCTCATTTAAAGCCCTTTTAGAGATGTTAAGATTTCCCAAATTGTGAATTGTGATTTTATGTGAACTGCAGTGACAGAAAGTTCACCACTTTACAAGTAATAGCCACCTTAACTTTTTCACTTATTTCTGTAATTTTTTTTTACAGGTTGGGAGATGGGATAAAAGGAATGTGCATAGGGTAAGTTTTAGAAATACTACAGTATGTATAATGATTTTAGATATGTGAAATTCATTTATTTGCACTGTGGTGAAGAAACGAATGTAAGAGATCCTCGCAGCTAAGAACACTACTGAAACGAGTAGTTAAAAATAGGACCTGAAAAAAATTTCAGGCCCATATGAGATTTGAACCCATGACCTCTGCGACTCTGGTGTAGCACTCTACCAACTGAGCTAACAAGCCAACTGGGAGCTGGTCAATATGTTGGGTCCAAATATACCATCTATATATACTACAGTATATGATAAAAAACAACAACGAGGTCAAATATTTTCATCATGAGCAGATTTTTGTAATCAGCAATTAGTGCTATCGAGGAGGGTACTTCTTCTAAAGTGGGGCTTAGCTTAGCAGGATTTCCTCAACTGAAAAAAAAAATACCTGCTTAAAATTTTACTTCTAAGTGACAAGTTGGGGTGCAAAAAATTGTGCCCATGGATGGATACTATTTTCCAAGTTCTATTCATTTGAAATAAGCTATTTGCAAGCATAACTGACAACAACATTGGCATGGCAACTCTTTTAAGAGTTACTTAAAAGTAAAACTCCCTCTGGACTTCAAAGCCCCTTACTGTCTTAACTGCCTTTCTCATCCCCCTTTTCGCATTGTTTATTCTCTACAAATATGTTAAAAACCCTTTTGGTTGATCATTTTTGTGGCTCCCTCAAACAAGTTTAGAGAAGCGGTGCTCAGGCTGATATTTTTCAATAGTCTATGATTCTGCTTTTTCTCTTTTGCAGTGAAAAAAGAAAATTGAT
This sequence comes from Pocillopora verrucosa, assembly GCF_036669915.1. Taxonomy (NCBI): domain Eukaryota; kingdom Metazoa; phylum Cnidaria; class Anthozoa; order Scleractinia; family Pocilloporidae; genus Pocillopora; species Pocillopora verrucosa. The sequence continues at coordinate 4,794,944 of NC_089316.1, read as the reverse complement.
CATCCCTCCTCACCTAGGGTACGGAGCTCGTGGAATTCAGAATGTTATTCCTTGTAAGTAAATATTGATTGTAACAATGACCATGGAGGAACTAAGGGGGCCTACATGTATAAGTACAGAAAATGGTCTGAACGCAAGTGCAAGTCCTAATTTATGACACAGGTGATATTTGGGAAGTTTTCTTAATTGAACTTGGATGACCAAAACATTTCATTAATATAATTATATTAAATGAAGAATTGGTTTGTATGAGTTTCTGATTTACTATATTATCAAAAATTTCTTTTTCAAATCTCTTTGTTTGTCCTCAGCATACATTACTTAAAATAAGAAATTTACAACAAGTTGGAAAATGCTCATATTTTCTTTGTAATGGCAATTTGATAAAATAATTATGACATTTCAACCAAGTTTAAAGTTTTTTGAAATGTTTAGAACTTAGCATTTTTTGTTTGTCTTTAATTCAGAGCACATGTAATATGTAAATCTTGTGTTGCAATCTATAACCTATTTTATTGGGCATGAGTCATAGCCAAATAGGAAAAAATTTCTTTTGAATTTCTTGTTATAACACAGATGGGAATGGTTAAGAGGCCTTTCCTTTTTGCTCTCTTTGCAAGATTTCTGCAGAGCCCCATTCTTCATTATACAGATAGTTTATGGATAAAGAAAATAATGGCAGAAACAATATTTTGCCTTTAGGACTACAACTTTGATTTGTTTTAGAATAGTATGGGGTTATAAAGAAATCTTTCTGCTAATCATGATATTAATATCATTCTACGTTACTGAATAAACAGCAAATCCTAACATTTTCTTATTTTTGCTCTATTCACACATAGCCGACTCTGTACTAATTTTTACCACCGAGCTCATGTCCATTAAGAGGAAGTCGCTGTTCGATCCAAAGTTACTACTACAAATAGGATTTTGGCCGCTCCTGGCTGGAGTGATTTTGTACTATCTGTATAGAAAGGCATCTAAGAAATCTGGAAAGCCTGAAACAAAGTCGAGCAAGAAAAATAAAAGGAAGTAATAAAACTGTGAACCTTTTTAGTAATGAGTTTATTCGTAAATGATATCAGAGTATGCCTCTTTCTCGGCATCAGTTGACTATGACACGATTTTATACCCTAATTTTGGAAACTTTCCATGCGCAACGCTTAAAAATTCGTCGACAACTCTGGAGCAATCAGCGTAGAAACCAAAACTCGGTTAGTGATTGAGAAAGGTGACAATTTACCCTTTAACTCCCAAGATCTGATTGTCAATTCTCCCCTCTAGCTACTACACATTTCCTTGTTAATTGATTACGAGAATTAGGTGTTTAATCAAGGAAATAAATTGTATCTGATGAGTCTGAGTGTTCTCATTACCTGTTTGCTGTATAATATATGGATACCAGAGGGAGAAGTTACTTGGTAATCACTTCAGGGAGTTAAAGGGTTAAAGTACATTGCCTGAAGCGCGGGCAAACGCGACTGACCAAGTCGCGACTAGCTTTTAATTTAGATTTGATTGGTTGAGAGGATGGTGCAAGTTTTCTGGACCAATCACAGAGCGCAGTAAAGCAAACCCAAAGCGGACTTGGCTTGCTTTTGACACTTCACACTAACTTTAGACACCGAAAGATTACTCTACATCGATATTTTCTTAAGAACCAGTCAGATAATCTATCGGAAAGTATTATCCGCCTCTATTAACGATTTAACAAATAGAGAAGCCTTAACTGTGCTCTGTTCTGTTATAAAGCACGCAGGAAACGGCTAGAGCACGAAAGAAGTGTAGGGAGAAACACGAGACGTAGTCGAGTGTTTCTCCCCACTTCTTGCTTTACTGTGATGACCGGAGATCGCCATGATAAGCGAACCGCGATGGACTTCAGCATGATCATATTTACTCAGACACCGTCATGATTAGTATGAATTTTAACAGTTATGCCAGTTTGGTTATATTTTGCATCATTTCTGTTTTGTTTTTGAACTCTGAACTTTATATACTATACGAGTGTTGGATGTGTTTGATTTTTATTACCGTACGTAAGCTTGCAATCTAACTGAGCGTGAAAATCTTTATCGGAATGTCTATTTTGTTTTTCCTTTGAGGATTTTCGTATCTGCTCACGTTTCAATAACGTAAATTACGGCGCCTGGTATGTTTACAAAACCTTTCTTTGGTTCTTCTGTTGCTACTTGCCGGCTCGCTTGTTCCGAAATTTCACTTTCAATTATCGGAAAAAAAGCTAAAAAGAAGTCCCGGAAAAGGTCGAACATAATACAATTTGGCAGATGGCGTGACAGCTTTAGCTCAGTTCTATGCTCTATACTCTCATAGAGCACGCTCTTTCAACCAATTACAGCGCGCGTTATATCCGAACTTTATTATAATATGCAATGGTAATGCTACTCACTAAATGACATGGAAAGTCACGGTTAGTAGAATTTATTCGTTTGCTCGTAATGGCGCTTCTACATCTTATTTCCTTCCCATGGTTAACTGAAGAGATAACTTTACAAGAAACGAGGGGATTTAATTCAGCTTTCGCTCACTGAATTCTTTCGCTTTCTGATGTGGAAGCCAGAATTGAAAGAACTTACCGAAAGTTTATTTTAGAAGAACTCATAACTATGCTTAAATTTTGTTCACCGGAAAAATTAGGAGAATCCAGACTTTAAATAACTGAACGTGAGAATTATTAATTAAAATGCTAATAAATACCTCTCCAAGTCATTTCGCAAAGGAGTAAACAATACCCATGGTGTTTAGACGGCGTGTCAAATGTTATAACCCAATCAATGATACATTTGCGATAACAAATTTGTTTGGAAACCAATTTTACGCAAACAACGAAAATGATTTGCGGAGTAAAAATTTACATAAGTCATTTGCCTGCTTAAGGTCGGCCCTAGTAGTAGTGATCCATGATCAAGGCTTTAAACACGCTGTCCCCCACTGGCAAAAAATGGATATCTACATATAACGCAATCACCCGACGGATATCACCCGCTGTGAGCGGGATTGCCCGTTCCTAGACCCAATCAGATCACAAAATTTTAAAATACCGCTCGTTCACGAACTGAGAAAACAAGAGAAAGTGATGGTAAACTATCAACCGGCTGAGGAAGGTCCTTGTGGTGAAAACTTGCAAATTCTGCCCTCTAGCGGAGATTTAAACTCTAAGTACCTCCCAGTCGGTAAATAACATATTTATCTTTCCACTGACAGGTCATTTTCAATCCAGGGACATTACATCGCGGAAATAAGTTTTCGTTTTCGAGAAGTTGATAAAAGAAGAAAATGAAAATGCTTTTGAGATGAGATCCGTAGTTTTGGATTCTCGGCTCAAAAAAGTAAGTCTGTGTTCATGAAAATAAAAAAAATGTATTTAGGGTAAAAAATTTTAGCATAATTTGGATTGGAAAGTCAAATACTGTTATGACTGAAATAAAAAAAGCGTTGGTTGCCGAAGAATAGTCACGTTAGTCATATAATTTAGTCAGTTTATTCAGTTCATTGCAACATTATATAAATTAGTTATTAAAACTGCTCAAAGAGAAAAGGGAGAAGAAAGAAAAAACCAAACGAAATAAAACTTATTTCAGTTCCTCTTTTGAGGTAGACGTGGACTTAGGGAATTACGTGATGGAAATTTTTGTCTATTTAAAACTCTCAATTTATTAAAAACAACAGTTAAAACAGCTGTAAAACCCTTTACCCTTGTGTGAATTAATTATCTTGTGCTTATGCGGATAAATGCGATCAGATTCTTACAGAGTAAAGCGACAATCAACATTCAGGTACTAAACATAAGAGCTTCGTTTCTTTCTTTTCTTATTTCATAATAGTTTAATTCATCTCTCGCTCACTATAGGGTACAAAAGTTAGATTTGAAAGTAGAGAGATTTTTTTTGTTGATAGGAAATAAGCTTCCTAGATGTTGACAGATGGCGATCCTTTCGATGAAATTATTTTTTTCTGTTTGTTACCACAATATTTATCCTAAACTATTCTAGCTTCTGAACTTCTGTAATTCGATCATTTTAGTTTCTTTTTCTCCATTTTTGTGATTTTTATGTTATCGTTAGGTACATTTTCCGCTATTTTTGAGCAACAAAGGACACGAAAAAAGTTAAACATATAAATTAACTAATTGATCGACGTAGAAAAGAGTCTTAATTCTTCGAAAAACACAAATAGTAGTATTATCCCCGAAATAATAAACAAGAATGTATGTTTTGTAATGGTATTTTACAATAGAGATGCGAGTTTTACTGAAAGGGAAACATATTCCTTGTAAGTTATTCAAACGTTAATTTGAAAGTCAAATGGCACATGAGAAAAAAGACAGGAAGAAGTCAGTTTGTGAACGATAAACAGTTCACAGAGTAGCGGACACAATCTTAAAAAAACATTTACAACTCTTCGATTTTGTGGAGTCTTTCTAAAAGCCTTGTTCAAAATCTGTCCTGATGAGAAATTGAAAAATTGCTGAAATAATCCTTTTACGTGGTATAGAAAGCGCGCGACGCCTACAGATCTTTTTTCTGTCAGTTCTTTGATGATGCACTGTCTACCAATTTTTGCAGTAGAGTGATAAAAGCGCAATTTCTCCTTCTATCTTCAATATATGACGATATTGAACAGATTTACTTTGATAAGAACGAGACCGGTTAAACCCCAAAATCGAAAACCTAACATTTCTGTGGCTTTTCTTCATCTAAAGATTAAAAAACACTTTTGAATAGTTTCTCGCGACATTCGCACCATAAATTATGCAAAATATAACTAGTATATTTATATAGATATTGAAACATCTGTTGTTTAAAGGGCAATAGCCGTTCTCTTGCCAAAAAGAACGAATAGTAACGGCTTTAGAATTTAAGGTAAATTTTAGAACAATGAAGAACCTAGTTATTCTATTACGAGCTCTTTTTATCTAAAGGTGGCGAACCTTCCTTTTTATTGCTAGATAACTACATGTACACAGTCAGTACAGATGTCGATCCTGTTGATGAATATGCTACGTGCTTTACCACAATATAGTTTCTAATATGTCTAGAATATTTTTCCACTGCAAAATCAACTCGATTCCTTTCAGTTTTAACCATTGTATCTGTGAGTTATGCTCTAGGTGTACATTTTACGCCCTGTCAAAACCAGTACACGACAAAATGAGTAACACTTGAATTAATTCATTATGACACTTCATTTAATTCATCGAAATCTCATTTCCCTCTACCAACATCGTTATATTGTCAAGAAAAATGGTGTTGAGAATTTTGGAAAACAATCAACTCGATCAAATGAAAAATTCAAATGACATCAGAGCACAAACAAGAAGCAGGCAGCTTGTAAAATTATCAGCTGAGTCATGGATAAAAGGATAACTATTCACAGCGCGAGGATTTCAATTTATTTCCTCCAAAACTCTTATTGTGTCATCAATATTCTTGCTGAAGGGGTTGGAGAACACCACACGGGAAAAGAGAAGCACTTTCTTTGTACGAAGGAAAATTCCAAAATATTTTTACATTCTTTCTTCTTCACATCAAAAACGCATGAACATAATATTACTTAATTAATATTTACCTATATACTTTATATTTACTTTGCGCAACGTTAGGGATTTTGTTCAGCGGTTCAAAAGGAATAAAAATCACCTTTATATTTCTTGTTTAGAGGATGAAAAGCGCCAAATATAGTATGGAATATTTTTATCGGTCGCCATGAATTAGCAATAAGTTTATCAACGATTCATCTCGTAACTGAATTCTAACTGAGCTCAGTGATCACATTAGAATTCCTATTTCTTATTTTAATGCGTTGTTAAGTGGTCTGTTAGCGAGAATTGAGAAACTGATCTGATCCAGTTTGGGTGCATGTCGATGAACTACGTAATCAAACCTGAAAATATGAACTTATCGAGATACTTTAAATGGCCTCTTTTCCGAGATATTTTGGCTGAAAAAGGAAAAAAAAGCGTTGGTCGCCGATGAATAGTCATAATTAAGTCGGTTCATTCAGTTCATGACAATATTAAATGAATTAGTTATTAAAACTGCTCAAAGAGAAAAGGGAGAAAAAAAAAAGAGAGCCAAGTAGACCTTATTTGAATTTCTCTTTTGAGGTGAACGTGGACTTGGAAAATTATGTGATGGAAATTTTTGTCTGTTTAAAACTCTCAAGTTATTGAAAACAACAATTAAAACAGCTTTAAAAACCTTTATCTTTGTGTGAATTAATTATCTGCTTATGCGGATAAATGCGATCAGATTCTTACAGAGTAAAGGGACAGTCAACATTCACGTCCTAAACATGAGAGCTTCGTTTCGCTTCGTTTCTTTCTGTTCTTACCTCATAAAATTTTAATTCATCTGTCTAGCTCACTTTACGGTACAAAAGTTAGATTTGAAAGTAGAGAGAAGTTTTGTTAACTAGGATATTAACTTCCGAGACGTCGACAGGTGACAATCTTTTCGATGAAATTATTTTCGTTCTGTTTGTTACCACAATATTTATTCTAAACTATTCTAGCTCCCGGACCTATAGTTCTTTAATTCGATCATTTTAGTTTCTTTCTCTGTTTTTGTGATTTTTATGTTATCGTTATCGGTGCATTTCCTGCGTTTTCTGAGAAACAAAGCACACGAAAAAGTGAAACATAATTGTTTTTTCACAGCACTTCATATAATTTCTCAGAATCAAGTTTCTCCTCACCATTAACGGTACATTTTCAAGAAGAACGATGTTTAGAGTTTAGGAAAATTGATCGACAGCGAAAAGAGTCCAAATTCTTTGACAGACACGAATAGTAGTATTATCCTCGGAATAATAAACAGGAGTGTTATGTTTTGTAATGGTATTTTACAATGCAGACGCGAATTTTACCGAAAGGAAAACATATTCCTTGTCAGATGTTAAAACGTAAATTTGAAAGTCAAATGCCATCTGAGAGTAAAGACACGAAGCAGTCAGTTTGTAAACGATCAACAGTTATATTCACAGAGTTACTCTTCGGCTTTGCCGAGTCGTCTTAAAAGCTTTGTTCAAAAATCTATGTTTCGATAAGAAAATGAAAAACAACAAAGGAAAACGAAAATATATGCGGAATTAATTATTATTTTTACGTGATATAAATAATCTTTTTTCTCTGTAAGTTCTCCGATGATGCGCCGTGTAACAATTTTAGCAGTAGAGTGATAAAAGCGCAATTTCTCCTTCTATTTCCAATTTATGTGGATACTTAAGCAGATTGCTTTCGAGAAGAACGAGGCTGGTTAGACCACAAAATTGCAAACCTAACATTTCTCTGGCTTTTCTTCATCAAAAGATTGAAAAACACTTTTAAATAGTTTTTCGTGACTTTCGCAACATGAATTATATAAAAGATAATTAGTATATTTATATAGATATTGAAACATCCGTTGTTTAAAAAGCGATGGTCGTTCTCTTGCCAAAAAGAACGAATAGTTACGGTTTTTGAATTACAGATAAATTTTAAAACAATGGAAAAACCTAGTTATCCTACGAACACTTTCTATCTAGAGGCGGCGAGCCTTTTTTTTGCATTACAAGATAACTGCATGTATACAGTCTGTAGAGATGTCGATCTTGTTGATGAATATGCTACCTGCTTTACCGCAATATAGTTTCTAATATGTTTAAAGTATTTTCTACTGTAAAATCAACTCGATTCCTTTCAGTTTTTAACCATAGTATTTCTAAGTTATGCTCTAGATTAATTCATTGAATTCATTGAAATTTCCCTCCACCAACATCATTACATTGTCAAGAACAATGGTGTTATTAGAATTTTGGAAAACAATCAACTCGATCAAATGAAAAATTCAAATGACATCAGGGCACAAACAAGAAGCAGGCAGCTTGTAAAATTACCAGCTGAGTGATGGATAAAAGGATAACTATTCACAGCGCGAGGATTTCAATTTATTTCCTCCAAAACTGTAAATGTATCATCAACATTCTTGCTGAAGAGGTTGGTGAACTCCACAAGGGGAAAAAAGAAGCATTTTTTTTGTAGGAAGGAAAATTTCTACTCTCTTTCTTCTTTACATTAAAAATGCATGAACATAATATTGACTTTTCGCAACGGTGGGGATTTTGTTCAGCGTTTCAAAAGGAACAAGAAATCACCTTTAAATTTCTTGTTTAGAGGATGAAAAGCGCCAAATATAGTATGGAATATTGTTATCAGTCGCCATGAATTAGCAATGAGTTTATCAACGATTCATTTCGTAACTGAATTCTAACTAAGCTCAGTGATCACATTATAATTCCCATTTCTTATTTGATTGGGTTGTTAAGTCGTCTGTAAGCGAGAATTGAGAGACTGATCCATTTTGGGTGCATGTTGATGGACTGCGTAATTTAAACCTAATAATATGAACTTATCGAGATACTTTGAATGGCCTCTTTTCCGAGATAGTTTGGTTAAGGGAGGGAACGAAGAATGATTATCCGCTCTACAAAATTTCGCACGTGTATCTGAGGTTATTAAAAAAATAAAAGACAAGAATTATGATAAGGAATCAAATTGGAACTAGCTTTTACTACCTATTCCTCACATTTAGGATTAGTAGGGGCTTTGGAATCGGTAGCGAACTACCAAGATTTTTTAGGATTAAAACTTTTAATATTCTTCACATTACTATTATTACTTTTTTTCCAATTATCTTCTTATTCAAAGTTCAAGAAGTAAACGTAAACGAAGCGTGTATCTGTTAGTATTCCTTCGATTTTTATAAGACATTTAATGTAGTTTTTGATTTTTAAGAATTTTATCATTATTTTGTAAATATTTTCAGTAGTTATGGTGAATAAAGGATTATTACTACTACCTGTGATCAAAATAAAGGGGAAAGAACGATTTTTATTCGAAAATTGCCGACTCTATGTAGATGAAGTTAATACAAAAATTGCTTTCTTATAAGGTGAATAAAAGCGTTTCAATTATTTCACATATGGCTTCCTTTGGTACATATATTACTCCACATGTTAAAACAAGACAAAAAATTACATTCACAAAGCTGCTCCTTCAATTACTTTTTCTTTTTATTTCGTGTTCCTATTTTTTAATTCTTAGTCCAACAAAATATTTTAGAACCGCTTTATTAATCTTTCTTGATGGCTTTTGCTGACCATAGACAGTGGCTTTTTCCTCCTTTACCATAAAATATTGAAAGCTTAATAAAAGACAGGATTCGAATTCAATTTCTATTTAGATTCTGAATGCCGAAAAAGTCATCCATCAGTCGTAAGGGTTCCAAGAATTAATATTTATTTTTATGCTGATACTAGATGACATCGGCCTCGGTAACTAAAGTACATTATCCCAATTTCAGACTTAAAGAAGAGTTAATTCTCTCACCATATCAACACATTTTTTTCAGAAAACAGATGTCGAGAAAAACAAGATTCATCGTTTATGGACTATCCAGAATAAACTGTTGTTTTCAATCTTGGTCCCAAACTACGTAATGAACCGAACGAGAGATTCGGCTTCTTTTTAGTAAACTTTTTTTCCAGAGTTGGTTCTTAAACTAGAAATGATTTCCAAAACTCAGGTGAAATAATGGTTTTTTAAAAAATTGTCAATAAATTTCGTCGAAGATAAAAGCATACATAAACATAATTTTCTATTTGAAAACAATTATTGCATTTCACTGCGTCTACATGGATTTTGTTTACAAATCTATGTTGTAGTTCGTATAGTGTGATCGTCCGGGTGAGTTCAGAACTACACTCACCCGGACGATCACACTATACGAACTACTGATACTCCTGGGTTCAAACCATTTACTTTATTAAATCTATGTTGGCTTACTCAGTGAATAAGGAAAAATTAAGCATATGAACTTTACTTCTAGAGTACACAACATTGTGATGGTATCTTCAATGGCCAAGTGGAGTTTCATCCTTGTTTTCTGTAAGTGCCCTAGCTGTTTACAACCATTATCTAAAAATTTTAAGCTTTTTAATTTTTTTTTCCTAATTCAGAGGGAGGGGCCCCATGGGTGGGATGGGCGCCACTGGGAAGGGAATAGAGGTAATGAGTGGGATATTCGTCGAAGGAGGGCATTGAAGAGTTAGAGGAATAAAATAAAATAAAACAATTGCAATGAAATGTATTTCAAAACCAGTAATGAACCAACTTTTCTCTATCCTCGACACATTTTTTTTCACAAGGAAACTAGATTTACAGTCTTAATTCTAAATCGCCAGCACGTTTTCCATTTGGAATCGGAGACTCTTTGGTGCAGTGGCTATAAAAAAAACTTTCAAACTTGGTGAGCCCTAGCCCCGACCGACACTTTATGTTGTGTTATTGAGCTAGTTACTTCACAGAACGTCTGTGCTTATTTCTTCATTTAGTTTTTGTTTCTGTCAAGCTAGGATAACCTCTACGGGGCAATATATGGATTTTTTAAAATTTAATTTAACTCGAATGTTTAAAATTGTCATTCGTTTTGTCCCAGCTGGAGCAGAGGTCGACTTTTTGGTACTACTTCACTCTCTCCTGTGCGGAGTATAAAAGTATATTTTTATTTAGGATTTTTTGAATGGTTTAAAATCTAATATATAGAGTAATTGTGCTTGCAAGACAGAGGTCAGTTTTTTTGCAAGCCACTGTCTTTTTCTTGGTCTTAATGTATCATTTACAATTTCTTCATAATAACTATCAATTGTTTTTGTTGCAACCAGACTAATTGACTCGTTACAGTTATTGCAGGTTTGTTTAAGTATGATAAGCAAGCACGAGCACAAGATTGGCAACGAGTCCACGAGTTTGACGGAAAAAAATTCCTCTCAGTTCCACGAGGAAATTATGTGGAACTAAACTTTACAATACGCAGCAAGTATCCAGGACTATGTATATGGGGATTTAATCTTGAAATTCGTGATGGCAGTAATCAGTCAACCAATCTTCTTGGTGAATTCTGCGGAGATTACGGAACTGGAGTAGTGCGATCCAGTGGCCGATACATATGGTTGAAATTTATCCGAACAGATCTCTATGACTTCGACGTATTCTATACTGCCAGATCCATCAATGAAACAGGCATGATGTTTCTTTCAATAAATCAATATATATCTATATATATATATATATTACTAATTGTAAATTCCAGAAACAACTAGATTTTTCGTCAATAGAGTAAGAGAGTTGGTAAGTTTTGAGTTTGGTAAAGAGGTAGAAAAATACGTTTTTCGTCTGGTCTCGAGCGTAGGACGAAGAAAAAACTCTGAGTCTCCATGAGGAATCAAACCTCAGACCCTAGGCTTCGATGCTCTACCACTGAGCCACAGAGACTCTACCGTGAGCGAGGTCTATTATAAAGTTCATATGACACGCGTCCTGCATACTGCTAGGATGAACAACGTCGACAGCGTCATGTTTGTAGGTCAAATTGTGGATCAAATTGTATTGAGCAATTGTTACCTCGCCTAATAACTACCAAGTTAATGATACGGTAGACCTCTGCGGTCTATTACTGTCAAGTTTACCGATCAAAACTTCACCGATCTACATTACGTCAGAGGCCATCGCGGAGATCCATTTTGAAAGACGCAATTCCCACACACGGTCGTTTAGGTTGATATCTTGGGACTCTTCATACCAAATTACAAGGCAATGAGTAAAGTTTAAATATCCTATTGACTCTTCAAAAAAATGCACCTTCACGTGCAAACGACGTAGATTAATTTATGCTTCTCAGGTTTTTACAGCAATTCACGCCATTGGATGACCACATGTCAAATTATGTCAAAACTCGGAAAAACTTAAAATGCCAACCCTTTATAAAATTATAGAAACGTCCTGCAGAGTCTCAGGAGGTTCCTAGAAAAACAGGATTTGCGGTAACTACTTAACAGTAACCCGTTACAGGCCTTAAGTTCAATTCTGCTGAACGGCAATTTTGATTTCATTTTTTTTTTCAACTTAAAAAGCGACCTAAGCACGCCGCAGCAAAAGTGAACGGTTGCTGATCGAGTGCGAGCAGCGAAAATTGCCAAAACTACAAGGCTTTATCCATTTTGGTGGATTATTTCGCCATTTCGCAAAGAATTTCTTTACGTCTTTTGCTGAAAGCCAGGCTTCTTTTTTACTTTCACTTATGGACTCTTTTCCTTTTTAATCTTTCTCCATTCACATGCTAGTTTTAAACGCAGAACGATAACAGAGATTTTCGCCCGCATTCCAGTATTTCACCGTAATGTTCTTGGAAATTATAGTGAAATCAATAATGCTTAGTTTGACATGAAAAAAATTTAAAACATAACAAAATAAAAAGTTGGCACTCGAAGGTCTTTCATATCCTTAAATCCACAAACAGACAGGCGGAGACAGAGGAAGGGGAAGAATACAAATAGAATCCGTATGTTACTTGGGCCTGAACACTGAATTGTGTCAGAATCAGAATATTTTTTGACGTGCATGTATAATGAGTTATTCTCCCGAACTGTCTCTAAGATTTTCTGCATACATGCACCATAATAATTCCAACAATTACTTTCCTTTTTTCTTTGAAATCTAATATAGTCAATCCTACGTTGGATCAAGCTCCAAAGACGCAGTATGTATTTTTCAACAGAACCTCTTACCTGTGGTGCCCAGTGAAAGGCGCGCCGGCTCCATACATTGTGTGGAGAAAAGATGGTGTCGCTGTTCAAAATAGTACCAGCATAACATTTCAGCTTAAAGTAACTTCAGAAAACAACGTGAATTACAGCTGCGAGGTAAGAAGAGATGGAGAGGTATTAAGAAGAGACATCAGCCTCAGAATTGAAGGTGAGGTATTACTGTTTTGTTGAAGTATATCAGTACTTTACATAATTGGATTATCTAAACCTGTACTTTTTCATTTGCTCAAAATTCTACCCACCCAAAAAAACGTTTAAGCTACTTTGGTAGTTGGATCTTATTTAACCTTTCAAAATTAATTTTTCTATATCCCTTTAATTTAACTTGTATGTTGTTTTTAGGTTTGAATTTTAATTATTGGCATGATAGTTATCTGCTGAAGGGAAAGGCGTATATGATGATAACCAAAGGAAATTCACATTTGTACGCTTAGACTTGTTTCTATTTCAAGTGAAGTTACTATGCCACAGTTTGTCGATTTTGGCGCCTGCATACAGTGTACCTGAAGTGCGTGTTTTCAATCCAGTTTTCATCTTTGATTCATGATCAGTTAATTTACATCGTAACTCTGAATTGTTCATGTAATCTCGGTAATTGTGATTTTACAGTAATGTTCTATCAAAATGAAATATTCTTCGTTGCCAGAACAACTGACTTAACTCTTTCAAATTTGAAGCCTTTGTTGACGAATTTTAACGGCCAATCATTTCTTGCCTCATTTTAGAGTGCCCAGACCCTTGCGAATGTGGCGTCTTCCACCAAACTATTGTTAGTGTGAATTGTAATGGAAAAAGCTTTAACTCAATTTCATGGAAATTTCCGCTTGTCATGTCAAAATTGTGAGTGTAATTAAACAGTTATAAACACCAAGAAAAGGTTGACCCAGAGGACTGCTTCTCCACCAAAAGCCCTATTCTTAGAGGAATTCCTCTCATGCTATCTTGGACCTTATTCTCAAAGGAATTACTTTCATGTTATGGCAAGACTCAAATCGATTAGGATAACCCCAGGACAACGTAAAATGTACCATAACAGGTAGTTGAGTCGTGGAAATTCTTAATGTGCACAATTTTCTACGCTGGATTGGCTATATCCTCCTTGGATCTACAAGGAAGGGTTTGATCCTAAAATAATTTAACAGAGATAAGTTCAAGAATAAGGCTTACATGTGGGATTCAGTCTCTTTACTTGATCCTGTCTTAAAACTAGTAACGCGTATGTCCTGAACCGTGCGAATTTAACACTCAGTGTGTAGTTTAATAAAAAGTGGGAAATGAAGGATTTCCTTTATCGGGTTGATCAAAGAGTGCAGTTAGTTCTCAAGCCACGCTAACGAAGAATCTAAACTCATTTTAAGTTTTAACTCTCAATTTCAACAAAGGTTGCAGCACACAGAGCTGTAAACGTTCTATAATAAAAAACTTATCAGTTCAGTTTGGTTTATCTGTTGACGTTGTGACAAATTTAGTTTGCGCTACTTTTTCACTTTCACTGCTGTAATAACTGAGCAGAAATCAATGTAACTATCTTGATGCCAAGGTTAAAGATAAGGAATAAATTATTCGATCAATGAGATTTGAACCATAAAACAGTTGCTTAATACCAAAGGAAGTAAAAGAACGCCAATCATAAGAAGCACCGCATGGGCCAATTGCTAACACTGCTCTTAACATTGCAAGGTACGGTGACCAACTGGTGAGAGTGTTTGACTCCAGATTGACAGGTTCAGATTTAAGCCCTGGCCAGATCAATGTATTTTGTTTTGTGGAAAGACATTCTCTCTCGCCAGAGATCAAAAATAGATACAGTGAAACTAAGAAACTACGAAAACTATTGATGAAGTTCCCGGCGATGGCCTATCATTCCACTCAAATAGAGTATCATCACTTTCAATATCCCTACTCTTCAGAAAGTGACAAAATATCAGGCGGTGATGGATCATTAGGCTGACAAGAGTAACCTATGATTCAAGACAAGATATTAGTCATTTATTAGTTGTTTTCTTTATAAATTTCCTTATAGTTTTGACAATGAAGAGATTAGACGTTCAGGTGTCATTCTTGTTGTTGTACTCAGCATGTACTTTACACGTTCTAACGTTATCCTGATAGGCACTTAAGCAACAACAAGCTGAAGGACTTGCCCCAAGGAATCTTCAGTAATTATACCCAGCTGGAGTGGCTGTAAGCCAGGACTATTTGTTATTTGTGCCAGACACATTTGTAATGATTCTTGATAGGAATTTGAGTAACAGTGAACTAAAGGACTCCTCACCTAGTAATCTGCCGTTGTAATGTTGAGTCTCTCTAGCTCCCAAAAATCATGACTAGCTTCGCCCAACCTTTACATGAACACCTGATGTGTACCTGAACTCATTACTTCAGTCACTGTGTCAGTGACACGGACTGACGTGTGATCTTGTGGCCTGATCGTCCGGATGGGGGTAGTCCTGCGACGGATTGTTGTCGACTGACAATATTTATTTACTCGACCCTTAGGATAACCTCCACTGGACTTATCGAAACGTTGGAATTGGTTCCGAACACAATCCTTCGAAGCACCACTTTCACCCGCACAATAATAATTACCCGATAAATTCTTCTTAATTTGGGGAGCCTCCCCGCTAGAGATTGCGAAATCCCCCCCCCCTGCTTTTTTAGTGTTAGTGGGTATTTAACCAATGCCCTCTCCCCCTCCTTCAGGCTCTGGGTTTACATAGAGCTCCCAAATCTAAGAATTAAGGCACAGTCTCCAAAAATAAAGAAAAAATACCTAACGTGAAAATGGAACGAGCTTACTTACAGTTCTGGTTAAGCACAAAATAGGCTATATTCATGGCTGATAGAAAAGAAATGATTACATAGATTTGTTTGAGCCCCCCTATCAAAGCTCACACGAAAGTACAGCATTACCGCATGCACCCTTTGATTTAATGCAATTATCGAATACATGGTAATGAACACCACCCTCTATCAATTCTTGGCGGGGATATTAGCAACAACCAGTTGAAGGAATTACCATCAGGCATATTCAGTAACAATACCAAGCTGTCCGCTCTGTAAGTTGGGACCCCTTCTTCTTTTTGTAAAAAGATCCATCTCGCACAGGGCAAGATAGATATCATATCAAAGCATGCAAGGAAATACAGCATTACTGGATACACCCTTCAATTCAACGTAATTGTTGAATATATCGTAACACCACCCTCTATCTATTCTTGGCAGGAATATAAGCAACAATCAGTTGAAGGAATTACCATCAGGCATATTCAGTAACAATACCAAGCTGTACTACCTGTAAGTTCGGACTCTTTCTTCTGTTTGTAAAGAATGCCTTCAGAGGAGAAAGTTTCTTCTTGTTGCGCTTGATTTTAAATCTGCTATAAAGTATACGTTTGTTAGGTAAAGAAAAATTAACAATAGACCATCAATGAAGCAACACAAAATAAGACAACTGGTCAGTTCGAATTTAACTTATGCAAGTCACAAATTTATTCTAACATTCAAGTTGAACCTTGTGGCGAAGTGATGTTATCTCACTTTTCCAGCTTTACAACAAAATGTGTAAAGCACTTAGTTGTTCTCAGTGCTTACAAATTTAAAAACCAACAAGTTTCAATTAGTTTTGAGCCATATTATAATTCGTAGTGCTACCTTAGGTTTCTATATGTAAAAAAACGGAAAAGAAGACGTCGGTTCTTGTAGAATATAACTTTGTTAGGGGATTAGAACATTAAAAAATAAGAAATTTCTAGCATACACAGTTCCTGCACTTAACTTTCATAAGTGGAGGCACATAGTTTGTCTTCTGACTTTTTATAGACCTGTTTCATACGTCCCCAATATCAAACTAAAATATATGTAAAGTAAAAAGCAAGGACTATTCTTCTTAGTTTTAATCCTGTTGACATTTTAAAAGGAAGACAATAGGACGTAAACAGATAATCTCAGGGACAATTAGTGGCATTCAAGGCTTTATAATAATTAGACTGTGTCGCTAAAGTGACAGATTTGTATTATTGCTTGATACATTAGTCTTGATAGACCCGTCAGCCCCCGCTATAAAAAGCTGAGCTCGGAATCCATCTTACATGCAGGGAGGATGTAGTTTTTAATTACTTGGTGATTATTCACCCCAATATAATCAAATTAATCGTTAATAATTTATACAGTCATCCATTCAAGCACTTCTCAGCCTTATTCCCTTTGGAGCGTTAAGTTGGGAAAAGGGGGAAGTGGGGGAATAGCCCTTAGAAGCCTATTTTTACTATCCAAAGGGAAGTGCATCTCGTTGTGTCGTTCAATCGTCCTTGATTTCGATGGATGAAAAGAAAACTCAGGCACGATACCATTTATTCGAGTCGCTCATTAAGGCTCTCTAAGAGTCTTATTCATTGTGCATTGATTTTGGTCCAGAGGATGTGACCATCACTTTTGAATGCGGGTTGCAAGTTTCAATTCTGCGATAAAAAGACAATCTGTATAAAACAAGGTAAACTTTATTTATACTGGAATGCTGATTATGCGAAGCTGTCGAGGGATGTACCCATTAGTAGCATCTTCTTCATTTTCAATACATCTGCTTGTAATCAAGTGTAGATACCGGTCGCAAGTTCCAATTTCTCAGTTAAAGAACATCCGAATAGGATTTTTATAATATGCTATAACCGAAAAACATCCAATGTAGAGTATGAACCTCGACTTGCATAAAATTATGCATGTTTTGTTGTTTTTCCTCCCAAATTGTAGGAGGGTCTTGTAATGATAGGACTGTGGTGCAAAATATCATGACCTTGTAGAACCATGTGTTTTTAGGCTAGTAGGCCATCAAACCTGTCAAACATGGAATTTACCCTCGATTTACATTCGAAGCTGGACATCTATCAAGTAGTGTCTCCCACCACATACATCGCGTCAGAAGCCCTCGATATATACACTCTGGTTTAACCTTTACCTCCAAGGAAGAGAAAGGTAGGATCGATACAGTCTTCCAGATGTGGAATAATTACTGTTTGGCAAGACGAACACAATTTTCGAGCGCTAAACAAATTTCAGTCTTAGTAGAGCGGACTGACATGTAAGAATGTAAGTGGATCTGGACTCATGACCAGAGAGATGCCTTCGAAGAGATCAAAGACGCTGTTAAAAAAAAGCGGCAGAACTCAAGTACTTCAGAAAGGGCGACCCAACAGAGGGCCAAGGAGATACGTCCAAGAATAGACTTGACTTTTTACTAATGCGGCATGGTGAACCAGTGACACTTCCGTTGGCAAAGAGGAAGTACTCTAAGATCGACAAGTAATTTTTGTTCACGGCCTTGGCATGGAGCATAACCACCAATATGTGTTCGTTAAGAAAGTCATCCTGCGGACTGATCAAAAAGCCCTGGTCTTTATTATGCAGAAGCCCTTAGCATCAGCACCCAAGAAGCTAGAGTGCCTTGTTACCACTTCAGCAGTATGACTACGAGATAAGCTACAAGCGTAGGAAAAGGATGCTGCCGGCCGGCTATCTATCGAGAGCTTTCCTGAAGGACTGGGAGCTTACCCGCGCAGAACAAGTGGTCGATCGCATTCATACCAACCATTTCCTTTCCGTTCCAGATCGCCAACTCAATGAAAGTCAGAGAGAGAAATTTGTGAGCCAACTCTACAGAGGCTAAAAAACACAACCTTGGATGGCTTTCCTGAAACAAAAGATGATCTTCTAGCAGTCATCCATCCGAGCCGCTCTAGACGAGCCTCAAGCACCTCCGTTAGCAGACGCTACAATATGACCTAACAACTAGACAAAGCCACAGCGGCAAAACCAAGAACTGGCCAGTCACTATCTGTAACACCTGACAAGCTCCAAGCAATGGAGACCAGACCATTAGATCTGGACGGTTGTCAAAGCCGTCAAGTTACTTGCAGGACTATGCTGACTATAGACCACCAACCCCACCCATCTACCGCTTAAGAGTTCATAGCCACAGAGTACATATCACTGACTGTAAGGCATGCAAATTTTGCTTCACGAAGCCTAATCAGGAGACGAACATGCCGGTTTTCTTTTAATCATCTCTTTTGAAGTCCGAAGCAAATTATTTTAAACGTAGTTTTTATTTTAAATCATGACTCTACCTGGCATTATAAACCTGGACATAGCGTTCTAGTTCGCACCTGCTCAATTTAACACGATGTTTATAATTTTTGATATAACTATTGAGACGTTTTGTGTCATTTTTTTAAATTTTCCACTCTTGTCCTTTATCGGTAACCATCTACAGAACTTCAAGAGGTCAGGGTTGACAAGACCACTCGAAATCAATGGGAAAACTACTTTAAAGGAATGCTAACTCAGCTTTTATATGCACGTTGTTGATGCTCAAAGGAACGATTACAAAATCATAAAAACAGAGGTAAACATTGTAAGTACTTTCGTGACTAAGACGTAGAGACAGTTATTAACTTATTATTACCAGTAAAGAGATCCTGTAATTGAGCAGAAAGTAACACACAAGGAGATCGGATAGCTATGGCTTTTTGTGCTTTAAGCATCCAACCTCTTATCACGAGTCTACAGGTAACGTCCACAGCAAAGCAGTGCTCGTTCGCCGATGATGCAGGTGGGACAGGCTCTACTACAGAGATGAAGAGATAGTGAGACATGTCGAGTACCTTGGGTCCAGACTTCGGCTACTTCTCAAACGGCAAAGAGCGCTGGATTATCGCAAAGCCGAACAAGTAAGAGAGTGTGAGAGATGTATTTAAGGAAACGGTCATTAACATGAGTGAAAGCGAAGATACATCTGGTCGCGGCGATAAGTTCACGGGAGTATCAGGAGGATTACATCAGTGAGATGTCTGATTGGGTGAGCGAGGTAGTTTAATTGGCAAAGTTCGCTCAGAAAAGAGGCACAGTCATGCTATGCTGCTTTCACCTTCGGCTTAAAATATCCGTCGACTTACCTCCTCAGAACCAGGATCTACTAAAGCCACTGGAGAATAAAATATCTCTATTACTTATTGTTGCAATAACGGAACGCAATTGTAATCAGCCAGATAAAACGGGAGTTCTGTAATGCTGTCCAACTACAATATGACTGGCCAGTCCATGATATTCCCTCCTCAGGTCCACGTGTGTATGCGGGAAAGTCTTTACGTTAGACCACGCCATGATTTCGTACAACGACATAATAAGCTGAGAGACCTGGACCCTGAACTCTTAAGTGCGGTATGCAACGATGTTAAAGGCGTACCCGTCCTTCAAGACATCAGCTGAGAACAACTGAACAGAGGAGCTAACAAAGCACAAGGCTGGCCATTCTTGCACATGGATTCTGCGAGCACCAACGATGGGCATTCTTTGACGTCAGGGTTTTTCCAACCAAATACCATGTCCTGGAAGAGCCTAGAGCCACAAAATATCTATGGTAAGTGTGAGAATGAGAGGAAGTGACAGTAATCAAGGACAGTTCTCGACACTGAACATGGAACATTTACACCTCTAATATTTACCACAACCGGCGGAATTGGCTAAGAATGGCTTGACTTCAGATAACACAGTCGTCTCGCGAAAATGATAGTTTTAGCGAAAAGCAACATGCAAAGTAGGGCAAAAACCTGTTTTTTCCTAATAAGATGCGCCTTCATCTACTCGAGGGGTCAAGATTAACGAGAAGAGTCGCTTGCGATGCAAAGAAAGCTGATTTTGATGTCCAGACAACGGAGAGAAGGAAGTCGACTCCGAAATTTTAGATTTCATCAGCTTTTAATCGATTTTTTAACCGTAGTTATTTTAAACATGGATTCAATTTCTAGCCAAATATTGCTTTATTTTATTAATTTTTTTTCAAGAAAGATCAGTATTAAATCACAGTACATACCTGCTGGATAAAAAAGCTTGGAAAGACCTTTGAGTTTGAGCTGAGTTTGTTAGTTACGCCGAAGATAAACACTGACTGGAAAAGACCAGCAATGAAGCAACATCACAAAGTTTTTAGCCACTGCGAGACAAATCAAAGCAACGTTCGGTCACATTTTAAGTACGCAGGTTACTAATTT
This sequence comes from Pocillopora verrucosa, assembly GCF_036669915.1. Lineage (NCBI taxonomy): Eukaryota > Metazoa > Cnidaria > Anthozoa > Scleractinia > Pocilloporidae > Pocillopora > Pocillopora verrucosa. The sequence goes on along the minus strand of NC_089316.1, from coordinate 4,774,236 downwards.
ATCCCAGCATCAAAAATAAGTCGAAAAGTTATCTCAATGTGAATGGTTTTTTAAGACAAAAGTAAACACCGGTGAAACCTGTACTACTTAGCGTATGAATTAAAGCCCATTAAAAGTACTTATTTTCGATGAATGTACAAGAAAGGAGGAGAGACAACAAGAAAACTCAGGAAGGCAGGCAGATATCATTTATTTGAGTCTCTCAAAAAGGCTCTCTAAGAGTCCTCTCCTCTGTGCAATTGATCCACAGATTGTGATCATCGCTCTTGAATGCGCGTTGCAAGTTTCAATTCTACGATAAAACGACAATCTATATAAAACAAAGTAAACGTTATTTATGTTAGCATAATTATTAAGCAAAGCTGTCAAGTGGTATACCCACTGATTACATTTCTTCATTTACATTATAACTGTTTGTAATCGGGTGTGGACACCAGTCGCAAGTTACATTTTCTAGTTTGAAGAAAACCTGAAAAAGGTATTTGTGATATACTATCAAGGTAAGACATCCAATGCAGAATATGAACCTTGACTTTAAATTTAAAATAAAAATAAAAATAAAATTATGCCTCTTACGTTGTTTCCCCTCCAAATTGTAAGAGGGTTTTGTAATGGTAGGAGTGTGTTGCTAGATATCGTGACCTAGAAGAATTATGTGCTGTAGAGCTGGTAGGCCATCAAACCGGTTCAAAGACCAAGCTGGTAGGTCATCAAACCTTAACAAATATGACGTCGCAAGCAGATACCAGCAGCAAAACATCAGTTCTCAGCCACAAACAGCGAAGCAAATCTTCGCTTCTTTGTGCCAGTTCCACCAAGGCTAGATCTTTGGAAGATTTAGAAAACAATTGCAAAAATTGACTTCAAACATGGAATTTACCCTCCATTTACACTCGAAGCTGGAAGACTACGAGCAGCGACGTTCGTCACATGTATCGGATCAGAAGCCCTCGATATCCTGGTTTACCCGGTAAACTAGGATATTAGGGGCTTCTACTTTGCCTCTAAAGGAGAGAACGGTAGGATCGATAAGAATCTTAGTTTCTTAGCGGATGTGTTTTTAGGCTTCATTCAGAACATGAAAGAGATATGTTGTTTTGTATTGTTTGCCCATAACGATAAAAAGTAATCTAAAATAAATTTACAAAGGAACTCAAAAATAAGTCCCGCTTGAGCCAGGGGATCAGGATTCAAAAAACATGAAGAGTACAGATTGACAAGGCCACTCGAAATCAAAGTGTGGTAATACTCAAAGGACCGATTACAAAAAAAAAAAAAAAATACGAACAACACAAAAGTAAACGTTATAGGTACGTTCGTGGCTAAGACATGGAGACAATTATTAACTTATCCCTGGTGGTAAAACGATCTTGTCATTGAGCAGAAGGGGTCACACAGGGAGATCTGGTCGCTATGGCTCTTTTTATTCTTAACGTCCAGCCTATGATCACGTGTCTACAGGTAGCGTCCACAGCAAAGCAGTGCCGGTTCCCCAATGATGCTGGTGGGACAGGTTATATTACAGAGACGAGATAGTAGGGCATGCGAAGTACCTTGGGTCCAGATTTTGGCTTCTTCCCAAACAAAAAGAAGTGATGGATTATCGCAAAGTCGGACAAGATGGAAAGTGTGAAGGAAGTATTTAAAGAAAAGGACGTTAAAATCACAGTATAGAATGGAAGGCACAACGGGGCACGGCAATAGGGTCACGAGAGTATCAAGAGGAATTCGTCAATAAGAAGGTGCCTGATTGGGTCAGTGAAATAGATTAATTGGCAAAGTTCACTTGGACGCAGCCACAGGAATGCCATGCCGTTTTCACCTTCGGCTTAAAACATCGATGGACTTACTTTCTAGCAACACTGCTCAAGTACCAGGAACTTCTAGAGCCACTGGAGAATGTAATATCTCTGGGACTAATTACTGGGATAACGAAACGCAAGTGTAATCAGCTGGATACGGACATCCAGCGCTCCTATTTGCCTGGGAGGCGCCTGTGCCTTGCAAATCCTAGTCGGGAGTACGCTTCATCAGTCAAAGTGATAACGCACCTCGTTAAGCATCTCAAACATCTTTAACACACCAGCTACCCGACGAGTCTCTAAGTAAATCGGCGCACAACGTAATCAGTTCCCGAAGACCAGGAAAACTCAAAGGCACCAGGGTAAGGGCACAACCAAAGATTAAGCTAGTGCTTGACCCGGCAGCTGAAAAAGGGTCATCGGTGTGGCTGACATTACTTCCTCTCCGAGAAATGGGCTCCAATTTGATTAAACAGGAGTTCTGTAATGCTGTTAAACTACAATGTGGCTGGCCAGTCGATGATATTCCCTCCACGTATCCAAGAGTGTATGCGGACAAGTCGGTACGTTAGACAACACCATGATTTGTAAACGAGGCGGATTTGTCATACAACGACATAATAAGCTGAGAGTTCTCGACATTGAACACGGAACCTTAACATCCCCAATATTTACCACAACCGGCAGAATGAGTGACTTCGATAAGAATAAGATATGATTGTACTCGAAAGTAGTATCATAACTGCTATTATGAATATCAGTTATCATTACCACTGTTGTCATAGCTGTTGTTGTATCATTTATTTGACACTGATTTTAAATTTTTTTCATTTATTATCAAAATGGGCCTTTGCTAGGTATGTTTACCGCTCAGAATATTCACCAGCTTCCTGTCATTGAGATGCGATCAATATTCGATTTGATGGGATTTCATAAGGCAAGAAAAGATAAAATGCAACGTCAGGGAAAGAAAAAGAGTTAAAGAACATTCTATGCGTACCGCTATCAAATAATTAACTATAAGAGTTTACCGTCTTGCGCTTACGAGCTGTCAGTGGATTATGAACCAAGTCTCAATACGACCATTAGGCAAAATACGAAAATCCTCTAGAACAAAGTGGAAGTACTCGGTTTAAGTCCAGAAATGATCTTTAGATTTTTGTAGAGCTGTTTCATCTGTCCCTAAAGATTATTAACCCTTTAAGTAAGATCCTTCGTAAGCCAAAGTTCTGTGTTAGCAATAATGGTACTAATGTTGGAGACAACTTAAACTGCAGTTACGATTGTTCCTTATCGGTTTTAATAATAAATTAATATTTCTGTGAAACTTTATCAGCTTCAGAGCTCAGAAGCCTATTTTCAAAGATGGCTGCTGTTCTAATGTTGTAAAATTACACACTATTTGCGGCTCTTTTATTCTGCCGTGACCATGGGAAATTAGCGTTTTCCTTAGCAGTCCTACCACAAATTAGTGGCAAATGGTAAAAAGGGTGTCAATTAAGTTTATCGGGGTTCCTCCTAGGAAGGATGGAATTGAAGAAATCATAGATGAATTTTGCTATAGGCATCAGCAAACGAAGAGCAAGATTTAGAAATGGATTTGTTCGGTGCTTACCCAAAAAAACTCTAGGTTGTCAAAATATTGATGATAATGATAATGCGTTTAGATTGATAAAGCAGCTGAATACTTGCTACAAACACTAACTGTCGTCTTTTGCTGACAGGTACTTGCACAACAACCAGTTGGAGGACTTGCCAAAAGACATATTCAGTAACAATATCAACCTAACAGAGCTGTAAGTAAAAAAGTGAAGAGTATTTTCAGTAGTTTTACTCCAAGCCTACTGAATTTGTGAAAGGAAGAAAAGAGGACATAAACAGATAATTTGAGGGACAGTCAGTTAAGGTATACCAATGATTAAAATTTGTCGCCAAGCTTATAAATTATGGTCACATTCTAAGTACGCAGGCTATTAATTTATCCTAGCAGCCGAGTTACAACTTATTGCGTGAAAAATTTATCTCCAGACCGATTTTGGTCAAAAGTACTAACCGGTGAAACCTGTAATACTACGACGTAAAACGCAGGAAATGTGCTTATTTCCAACGAATGAGCCTGGAGAGACAACAAGAAAACTCAGGCGCGATATCATTAATTCAAGTCTCTCGATAAGGCTCTATAAGAGTCCTATTCACTGTGCATTTACTCCAGAGGATGTAAATTATCGCTTTTGAATGCGGGTTGCAAGGTTGAATTGTACGATAAAACGACAATCTATAGTAAACAAGGTATGAGTTATTTATGTTAGAATACTAACTATGCCAAGCTGTCGAGTAGTATACCCACTAGTCACATTCTCTTCATTTACAATATAATTGTTTATAATCAGGAGAGGATATTGGTCGAAAGTTACAATTCCTCAATTAAAGAAAATCTCAAAAAGGTTTTTGATATACCATTACGGAAAAACATCCAACGTAGAGTAAGAACCTCGACTTGCTTGAAACTATGCATGTTATGTCGTTTTCCCTCCAAAATTGTAAGAGGGTCTTACAACGGTAAGACTGTAGTGCGAGATATCGTGACCTAATGACCTTATGTGTTTTTGAGCTGGCTGGTCATCAAACCAGTTCAAAGTCCTGTTTAACTTGTTTTTTCTAATTCGGGCCGCTACTGCTACATGGTGACTTTGGAAATTCTCAGCAAGACATGTAGCAGCTTTGAACTTGTGTTTTAGTCGAATTTAAGCTGACCTTGGTCCTAGACACAGCGAAAGAATCTAGACAAACGTGAGCAGATAGCAGCAGCAATGCATCAGTTCCAAGCCACAAACATCGCAGCCAATCTTCACTTCTAATGTTCAAGTTCTTTCGAGGCTAGAACTTCGTGGAGATCAAGAAAAATATTGAAATAAATAACTTGAAACACGGAATTTATCCTCCATTTACACTTGAAGCTGGAAGATTATCGAGTAACGTCTTTCATCACATGTATCGGGTCAGAAGCCCTCCATATCCATCCTGGTTTACCCTTTACCCTTTAAGGAGGAGAAAGGCAGGATCGATGAAGTCTTAGAGATGTGGATTAATTACTGCTAAGTAAGACGAACACAATCAGCAGTGAAAAGATTATAAGGGCTAGTGAGGTACCTTTTTAAATTCCTATAAAACCTTTGAAGAATGTAAGAGCCACTACGCCGCCTGTTGCGCAAGAATGCTGAGTGGAAATGGACTCATTACCAGAAAGATGCCTTCAAAGAATTCAAAGACGCTGTCTCTAAAGCACCAGTACTCAATTAATTTAGTAAGAGCGACCAAACAGGGGGACAAGACGATGCGTCCAAGGATGGGTTTGGCTTTTTACTTATGCAGCATGGTCAACCAGTGACATATAGAAGTGGGGCGCTCTCGGTAGCAGACAGGAAGTATTCACAGGTCGAGAAGTAATTTTTGGCGTCGGTCCTTGGCATTGAGCGTATCCACCAATATGGACGGCTTCTTTGCTGCAGAAGATGATCGCCTTACGGCAATCCATCACAGGCGCTCCAGACAAGCCTCAAGTACCTCTGGTGACTGACGCTCAAATATTATTTTCACAACTAGGCAAAGTCACAGTGGCAATACCAGCAAAGCCCAGTCTCTGTCTGTAACATCGGACAAGCCCTAAGTAGTGGACGCCGGACCACTAGATCTGATCAGTGACTATAACGCATGCAAATTATGCTTCATAAAGCCTGGTCAGGAGACTAACATACCGGTTCTCTTTTAATTAACTCTTTTGAACTCTTAAAAAAAACTTGATTATTTTGCGCATAATTTTGATTTTAGGTCATGACTATACCTGGCAGTATAAACCTGATCGTAGCTTTCTCCTTTGCACCTGCTGGATTGAACACGCTTTATATAATCTTAAATGGAACAATTGAGACATTTTGTGTCGTTATGTGTCGTTATTTTAAAATTCCCCACTCTTTTCCTTTATCGGTAATCAACCCCTAGCCTCCCCTGCAATCAATGTTTTCTGGCACATTATGAAGACAACACTACGTGACCGAACATAATCTTACCGTTACATGCATTTTTGGGCAGCTTCATAATCTATTTAAGGCATTAGTATGAAACACGAAGAGAAAATATCGCATCTTAAACAAACGAGTCTGTTAGCGGGTGTGTTTCAGGGCCTCATGTAGAACATGAAAGAGATATGATCCTTTGTAATGCGTGCTCATAACTGTAGAAAAGACCTAAAAACAAACTTACAAAGGTACTTACATATCGGTCTCGCTTGCATGCTATGCCATTTCCATCTCGGGCTTAAAACATCGGTGGACGCACTTTCTGGCAACACTGCCCGAGGCATCAGGATCTACTAGAGCCACTGGAGAAAGCAACAACTCTGAGACTTATTCCTGGAATATCGAAACGCAAGTGTAATCAGCTGGCAACGACCATGCTAGCTCTAATGTTCGCCTTGGAGGCGCCTGTGCCTTGCAAATCTAAGCCGGAAGTACGCTTCATCAGTCAAAGTGTCAACGCACCTCGTTAAGTATCTCAAACATTTCAAACACAACAGCTAACGGATGAGTCTCTTAGTAAGTCGGCACAGAACGTAGTCACTTTCGAAAGACCAGGAGAACCACAAAAGATCAGGCGAGTGCTTGACCAAGTAGCTGGAAAAGGCTGACAATACTTCCTTTCCGAGAATTGGGCACCAACCTGATTAAACAGGAGTTCCGTGCTGCTTTCAAACTACAATATCTCTGGTCAGTGGATGATATTACAGCTGAACAGAGGATCTAACAAAGCACAAGGCTGGTCATTCATGCACGTGGACTCTGCGAGCACCAATTATCAGCTTTCTTTGATGTCAGGTTTTGTCACCCAATTGCGGAGTCCTATAAGAGCCTAGAGCCTCAAAAAACCCACAGATATACATGAGAATAAGAAGAAGCACCACTAATCAAGGACAGTTCTCGACACTTAACACGAAACATTAACATCCCTCGTATCTACCACCACCGGCAGGAAGAGTGACTTCGATAAAATTTAAATACGATAGTACTCGAAAGTAGTATCATAATTGTATCTTTGTCATCATTATCATTGTTATTATTGCTATAATTGCTTTTTTTCCCACAAAATGCGCCCTTGTTTGGTAACCTTAACACTCAGACTCTACACCGCCTTCTCACTGAAATGCGATAAATTTCGATTTGATAGGATTTCATAAGGCAAGAAAAGATAAGATGCAACGTTAGGGAAAGAAAAAGAGTTAAAGAACATTCTATGAAAAGGGGGGAGGAGGGGGGGGGGGGGGGGAGATGACCACTACTAGAGGCCTATTTTTTTGCCACCCGAAGAGAAGGGCGCTTCGTTGTGTCGTTCAATTGTGCTTGGTTTTGAATCTGCTAAAAAGGATGAGTTTGTTAGTTACTCCATAGATAAACGATAGACCATCAATGGAGTGACATCACAAAGCCTTTAACCTCTATGTGACATATCAAAACAAACTTCTGTCATATTTAAAGTAGGCAGGTTACTAATTTATCCTAGCATCCCAGTTAAACCTTGTTGCGTCCAAGAGTTGATTCAATCTGACAAGTTTATGAGGATCTAAGAGTCACTAGTACTCACCAGTGAAAAGAGCAGAACTTAACGTTCAATGTAAGGTGAAGAAAGGTGCTTATTTTTGATAACTGTACGAGGCCTGGTGAGACAAGAACAAAACTAAGGCATAACATAATTTTTTGGAGTCTCTCAATAACAAATCCATCCTTTGAGAGATAAAAATCACAGGGAGGACACTGTGTATGTAAAGTTAAAAAAAAAAATTATTCAGACAATTTGTGTCTTGGTATGTTAAACTAACCCCCCCCCCTGCAATCAACGTCACCTGGCTTGTAATAAGGACTGCTCTAAATGACAGTAATGACAGTGTGTAATCTTAGGCCTCAATATGTAAAACTGGGCAGATGACATCGGTTTTTAGACAATGTGACTTTGTCAGCAGATTATAATTCTAAAAACAAGTCATTTTCGAGGAAACACGGGGCCTGCACCATGTTTACAAGCACAATGTAATCAAAACCCCTCCCCATTGCTTTTGGTAGGCTGTTGGGCAACAACCAGTTAAAGAAATTACCATCAGGCATTTTCAGCAACAACACCCATCTGAGATCTACATACCATTCTCATTTATATATCTTCATATTTTGCTCGCTTTATAAATTATCAAAGAAAACTTGTGAAGTGTATTCCAAAGTTAATGTGTTCTGAAGTTAGTGTTTTTAAAAACAATTTCCTTTTTAATCGTAGTTTATTATATTGTATAATCTCTTTGTCAAAGACTGCACTCCCAAGTGTCGCCTTTTAAGAGTTTTCCCATGATAAGCTTCTTTGGTCAAACAGTGGCGTAGCTCGTCGAAAAGAAAATCTAATAAACCAGAGAAAGAAATCTATACAATCAAGGAACATCACACCGCGTCCATCTGGAGTTTGATTAACGAAATAAGTTTAAACATGGCGTAATCATTTCTGCTGGTACAAGTGAGAACAATGTGTATGTAAAGTTGAAAAAAAGCTATTCAGACAATTTGTGTCTTGGTATTTCTTAAACTCCCCCTCCCTGCAATCAATGTCGCCTGGATCATAATGAGGACTGCTGTAGATGACAGTGTGCAATGTTAGGTCTACATATATAATACCGGACAGAAGACATCGGTGATCAGACAATATGACTTTGTTAGCAGATTATAACTCTAAATTATACGTCAGTTTCGAGCATACACGGTGCCCGCACCATGTTGATAAGCACAACGTAATTAAAACCCCTTTATATTTCTTTTGGTAGGTTGTTGAACAACAACCAGTTGAAGAAATTACCATCAGGTATTTTCAGTAACAACACCAAGCTGAGATTGCTGTAAGTTTGGAGTCTGTCTTATTTATGTAAGGAACGCGTTAAATCCATCGCGCATTGATAAAAATAACAACAGATACGAGCAGCGTTGTCTTAGCTCCAAAAGAAATCAGCTACGAAGCGGGAATGTTTTATTTTTGTAAACATGGAATTATTTTACCCTGCACGTACAATGGAGTAGGGGTGTAGGTCAAATGCACCCATGGACTCCACCCTCCCACCCCCTGTGCTACATCCCTCTCCTCTCTTCTGCTGAACACTACATACCATTCCTATTTATACATCTTCATATTTTGCTCACTCCATAAATTATCGAAGAAAACTTGTGAAGTGCATTCCGAAGTTAAGGTGTTTTGAAGTTAGTGTTTTCAAAAACAATTTCCTTTCCAATCGTAGTTTATTTTATTGTATAATCTCTTTGTCAAAGACTGCACTCCCAAGTTTCGCCTTTGAAAAATTTTTCCCATGATAAGCTTCTTTGGTCAAACAGTGGCATAGCTTGTCGAAAAGAAAATCTAGTAAACCAGAGAAAGAAATCTATACAATGAAAGAACATCATACAGAGTCGATCTCCAGGCAACAAATCGAAACAGAATCAGGTCAATAATCACTAGGACACTCCTTAATTTACCTATTGCTTTATCTTTGTGATGTGAAAGTCAAAAATACCGGTAGTGACATTTAAAGTGTTTCATTTGCACAGGGAGGGGCGTTCAAATGTTATCAAGTAGTTAGTTTGTTTATTACGATTTAGACATTCGTTCATATTCGGCATGTATTTACTATAGGAATTCGAAGTCCGAAGGTTTAAACCATCGTGACGAGTTTCCAAGTTGAACATGTGTTGTTTAACTTCCATAAGTGGAAGCGCATAGTTTGTCTAATAACTTGTCATAGAGCTGTTTCATACGTACTAAATAACTAACTAAAATATCTGTAAGTCAAAGAGTTGAGACTCTTCTTTGTAGTTTTCATCCTACTTACTGTTAAAAAAGCAAGAAAAGAGGACATAATCAGATAATTTTAGGGACAGATAGCGACATTTATGACATCAGAATAATAAGGCTTTGCCACCAAAGTCACAGATTTGTATCATTGTTTGATACATCAGTCTTAATACACCCGCCAGCCCCTAATATAAATGGTAAGCTTGGAACTTATCTCATATGCAGGAAGTCTGTAGTTTTGATTACTTGGTGATTATTTACCTAAATGAAATCTGATCAACCATTAATGATTAATTTATAGTAATCCATTGAGCACTTCTCGGCCTTGAAGCATGGATGGGCCACTACAGGCCTATTTTTGCTTTCCAAAGGAAAGGGCGTCTCGTTGTTTCGTTCATTCGTGCTTGATTTTACATACTCTGACAAGGATGAGTTCGTTAGTTACGCCGGAAGATAAACAAAAGAACATCAATGCAGCGAGATTACAAAGTCTCAAGCCATTATGTGACAAATCAAAGCAACTTCAGGTCAAATTTTAAGTACTTAGCTCAATGTGACCGGTTTTTAAGGACGCAAAGGTCAATAGTGCTAACCGGTGAGACCTACGTACGGGAAGCCCATGAAAGGTGCCTATTTTCGATGGATGCATGAGACCTGGGGGACAACAAGAAAAGTTAAGCGTGACATCATTTGAGGGCATGGGAAGTTCTCAGCAAGACATAAAGCACCTTTTAAACTGTGTTTGAGCCGAATTTAAGCTGACTTTGGACAGAGAAATGTTGACAAATATGACAGTGAAAAATATGACGTTCCAACCAGATAGCAGCAGTAGCGCATCAGTTCTAAGCCTCAAACACCGCGGCAAATCTTCCCTTCTACTGTTCCATTTCTAGGCCAGGTCTTCCAGGAGCTCACGTGTATCGGGACAGAGGCCATCGACATCCACTCTGGTTTACCCTTTTCCGCCATGGAAAGTCGTAGAGATGTAGAATAATTACTGCGTAGGCAAGAAGAACACAATTTTCTACCGCTACACAAATTTCATTCATAATAAAACAGGAGTGTTGTAGAGCAAAATTCATCTAGCTGAAAAAGGAGAAGTTCGAATTCAACTGAAACGAAGTGCCATTCATTGGACAGGTGATGAAGAACAATGGATCGGAGGCAACAGTCAAAATGGAGCGACCAGCAGATGCATCAGCAGCGCAAAGATTTATAGGGCTAAGAGGTATCTTTCTATATTTCTTTAAAACTTTTTAGAAATGAGAGGGCCACTGCAGAGAATGTTATTTATATTTTTATAGAGCTGTTTTATATGTTCCGAAAGATTATTAACCCTTCAAGTAAGATCCTCTGTAAGTTAAAGTTGTGTGTTTGTAATAACGGTACTTATGCTGAAGACAGCTTAAACTGCAGCTACAGTTGTTCTTCATCGGTAATAGTGATACAATGATATTCATTGCGGTTCCAATATAATAAAATGACACACTACTTGCGGCTCTTTTATTCTGCTGTGACCGTGGGAAATTAGGCTTCTCCTAAGCTGCAACACCTAGCAAGCCCCAAGTAGTGGAAGCCGGAGACACTAGATCTCGACGGTTGTAAAAGCCATCAAGTTACTTCCAGGACTATGCATAAGGATATTCGAATGGCTGACTGCAGACCACCCAAAATCTAAAAAAAGGGAAACATTGAACACATAGAGCCTGATTTTACTCGTACGAAAGATTCAAAGTAACCTTTTTTAGATTTAAGCCTCTTTAAAAGTGTTAAAATTGTGTCATTTACCATTTTCTGTGAGAAGATGGATGTAATAGTAAGCCTGTGGTGTGAGGTCACGTGGCCTAGTAGACCCTATTGGTTTGAACTGGCAGGCCAGGAAACCTGATCAAAGCCGTGTTTACCATGTCCCCTCTGATATTTTGGACTGCTAACATTGCTAATATATTTCATTATTTTCCCTACGAAATTTTGGCACTGAGACGAAGATTCCGTGACGTTACAACAAGGGGCACTAGAAGAGCTCTCACAGCACATACTATAGCACACAGAAATTCTGCGAGCCTCTTTTGCTGGCTGAGGCGCGAAACGTTTTTTTTCGTTAGCTTCCTGAGATGAAAATTAAATTGAAACGACCATCATACTTTAACTAATGACATAATGACCCTGATATTATTTACCGTTCAACAGAATTCAAACTATGTTTAAGTTCTCGCATTTGACGTCTCCTTGAAATATGAGAAAGCCCATACTATTTTTCTGTCAATGATAGATTTTGTAAGCGGACCATAATCAATCATAAGATATTTTTTTTATGAAGTAAGAAAGATGTTATCACCAATCCCTAGCTTTCAAGTGTTTTTATCCCTTTCGCTCGCAAGATCTCATCATTAACTCTCTCTACTGTCTGCCATAAATCCTTATGATGTTAGTGCGGAGAATTTGGCATTGGATCGACTAATAATCTACTAAATCATCTTTTTCTCTATTCTCATCACATGTGTACTTGATATTGTAAGGATATTTTGAAGAGAAATTCTGTCTTGGTAATTCATGGGAGTTAAAGGGTTAAAGCGCCTTTTTTTCCGAGGGCTTAAGGCTTAGTAGTAATAATGCTTATATACACTCATCACGACAGTGTTTGCACGTGAAGTCCTGTTTCCTTTGAAGGTTCAGGCCCACTACCAATTGTATTTCTGATCAAGTAAACTTTGGGATACGGGCAGCTTTAAACCTACGAAGCGACCACACTTAATGGAAAATAAGATGCCATACGTCCTTCTACTGAGCTTTTTTTTCCGAGAAGTTTCTTCAATATGTGAGGGCTTATTGGCTATTAACAGGATTAGAAAGGTGTAAAAAAATTGATAGCGAGAGAATTTTTTGTGGAGATTTTGTGGTTAAACAACCTCGGGTATTTTCATTTCAAATATTTTGAAAAATAATATAGAACCAGCTATATTCAACATGGTTTCATCACTGTGGACCACTTTCTTTGACGTTATTCGTCACCAAGAGGAAATAATGTGCCTAGTCGTCACCTATCCATTACTCGAGAGTTCAAAACCACAGAGTATATATCACTGACTATAAAGCATGCAAATTATGCTTCATAAAGCCTGAAGAAGGAAGAATAACATGCCGGTTCCCTTTTAATCACCTCTTTTAAAATCTCAGACGGTGTAGACAAAGCGGATAAATAAGTGTACATGCTTGTAACACACGAGAAATTTTACGCGCGTAAAGAAATAGGAACGACAATATTACATAGTATAACTATCGAGGCAAAATGGCGGCATTTTTTAAATTCCCATTGTCCGTTTTCATTTCACGAGGATAAACCCAAACAAAAAGAGATAAGACTACCGTTTTCAGGAAAGTTTCCGTCTACGTCACTAAAACCTTCTAAAACCTTAAAACCTTCTACGTCACAAAATAAAAATATGTTGCAGAAGCAGGTGTGGATTCATCAACCGAAGTAGAGCATCCTTAATATGGCTACAAAGTTCGTAGCACCTTTTGCCTTAAGCCGGCGACACACCTTGGGATTTTATGCGTTAATTGCAGCCAATTTGATCGCCACAGATAGCTGCGGACACACTTGGCGATTTTTTTTGCCGATCGCGACAACGTGGCATTTCATCCCAGGTTCCATAGGCTGACGTTTAAAAATTGCGCGAACCAATATAAACAAACAGAATGGCGACAGCGAAGCAAAAAAAATGTTGGTTGCTGCCATAATTTTGCACCCAAAGCGCTCCAGGAAGCGTTCTTAAAAGTGGGACAATGGAAAAGTATGGTCAAAGACATGGATTTATTGAAACGCAGAGTCTTTCTTGAGACGATTACCGTAGTCGCTCGACGTTACACCAAATAAGCATGGTTTTTCTGACCACAGTATGGTCAAATTTACCTCTTTTTCTTCGGTTCAGAAACAATTTTCGATGCCTTTCTCCATTTTGAAAAATCATGTGATAATATCGCCCAACTTGATTGGTTAATTTTACTGCCGACTGCCAGAGTAAAAAGGTGAGAAAATCGCGGGAACGGGCAGACTTAGCGAATGCCGGCGAATTAAATCGCCGATATCTGACATGCCAGATATCGGCGATTTTATACCCCGATCGCGGGGATTGGCGAATATCGCAATCGCCGCACCGAGCACAATTGGCGATTTTCGCCGATCACCGTGATCGGCGCATAAAATCGCCAGGTGTGTCACCGGCTTTAGCGCTTCTTTACGTCATCGCCTCCTCGGTGGCCAAATCCCTGGCGAAAAAGTTTGTTTTTTTGGTGGAAAACCAGCGTCAGCTCAGATATAACAAAAGGTATGTCACGCCTTTCACCTTCGGCTTGAACATCGCTGGACTTACTTTCTAAGAACACTGCCCGACATCCAGGATCTATTAGAGCCACTGGAGAATGCAATATTTCTAGTGCTTATTTACACTTTTGCTTCCCACTGCCCTAATATGGTGAAATGACTTAATTTTGGGGTACAAAACGAGCGTATCTTCAAACCTCATGAAGCCTCTTATGTGATGCTGTTCAAATGTTTTTGCGACACGTAGGATTATATCAAAACAGATATGACCGGACAGTACCTAAGAAAGTTTTATCAACACCTAAAACAAAACAATTTTTACTGAAACAGATATTTCGATACAAATAACCGTGCTGCGATCTGTCGGCGTTCGGTCGATAAATAGGTGTAATGTTTCCTTACTCGGAACTGGTTAGATCAAATGACCACCACAAACCGTATAATATTAAGCCAAGCTTTAATAATTATTCGATCTAAAAGAAATACATTTATAATTCGCAATTAGAACAAACGCAAATCAAGTCTTTATCTTGTAATTAAATTCAAAAACTTCAATATAAACTTACTTCTGTGGCGGGTCGTTACAACAGTCTCACTTTACGGGTTAGCATATTCTCCAGGTAAGCGGATTTAGAGACAGAAAACGATAACAAAATAACTTCTTTCTCACTTCGATTCTGCTGAAAAACTGACTTAAACATAATAATCTAACGCTTTTAAATCAATATATTGAATTAATGTCAATCACGTTTCTTGTCATCGAATAAATCTGTCAACACGAGGCAACGCCTATTTATAAAACGAAACAATAGGTGAGATGACAAACATTTGGCTTTGGGTGACTGACAAAGATTTCTCCATCTCTCTTTTCTACAACAGTCCGCCGCGACCGACAACAGTCCTTCGTCACTCGTAACATACGTTATTCAATCTTTCTCTGAGGCATAATAATATGCTTAAAATATTGGTTTCTAACCTTGAACACCACTCTCTTCACGGGCTTCCTCACGTGGCATCACGTGGATAAAGATTGTAAACTGTAATTATCTAAGAAAAGTTTGTAAGAGTCTCAGTGGAAAACAATTTGAAATTTTTAACAATTTGAAATAAGTTTGAACATGGCGTTATCACTTGTGCTGAAGACACTGTGTATGTAAACTAAAACAAAGCTATCCAGATAATTTGTGTCGCGGTATATCACCCTCCCCTCCCTGCAATCGATGTCGCCTGGTTCATGATGAAGACTATTCTGAATGACAAGCCTTACGTATTGCATCGCTGGGCAATGAAAGGAGGGAGATAGGCATATGTAAGGCATTCAGTTGTTTTAGTGCTAAAAAAAAAACAAGAAGTCTCAATTGGTTTTGAGCCAGATTTTAATTCGTAACGCTACCGTAGGTCTCCTTATCTATTTCTGAAAAGAAGACATCGGTTCTTTGACATGTGATTTTGTTAGAAGATAAAAAAATTCAGAAAAATACGACATTTTCAACACCCGACACCCTCTTTCTATTACTTTGGTAGGTGGTTGGACAGCAACCAGTTGAGTAAATTACCATCAGGCATTTTCAGTAGCAACACCGAGCTTGGATATGTGTAAGTTTGGACTCTGTTTTATTTTTGTCTAAGGAACGCGTCAAATCCATTGCGCATTGGTGAAAAAAAAAACCAGCAGATACGAGCAGCGTTTTCTTGGCTCCAAATAAATATCAGTTACGAAGTAGGAATGTTTAATTTTCGTAAACATGTAATTTATTTCTTCTGCAAGTAAAATGGGGTATGGGTGTGGGCCAAGTGCATCCTCAGACACCACCCTCCAACCCCCGTGTTACATCCCTGTCCTCACTTCTGCTGAACACTACTTTACGAATCTTTAAATTTTTTAGATCTTTTAATTTTGCTCGTTCTGCAAATTATCAAAGAAAACTTATGACCTCTATTTTAAAGTTATTATGTTCTGAAGTCAGTGCTCTGAAAAAAAATTCCTTTCTATTTCTGGTTTTTTTTTTTTTTTTTAAACACAATCTCCTTGTAAAATACTACACTTCTAAGTTTCGCCTTTTACAAGTTTTCTAATGGTAAGCTTCCTCGGTCAAAAAAGTGGCATAGCTCATTTTAAAGAAAACCAAGTAGACCAGAGAAAGAAATCTATTAAATGAAGCATCATTACTCAGCGTCTATCTCTAAACTCCAGGCAACAAATCGAAGCAGGGTCAGGTCAATGCTCAGTGGAGCACTCCTTAATTTACCTATTTCTTTATCTTTGTGATATGAGAGTCACAAGTACTTGCTAGTGACACTTATGGTGTTTAACTTGCACAAGAAGAGACGTCAAAATATAAATAGTTTAGAATATTAAAAGTCCAATTTCATTGAAAGGAACGACTTCCTTCGTTTTATCTGAGAAATACTGGGATCATAATTGCACTTCCCCACACAGAATTTTTGAAGTGAAGCTCTAGTTAAACCTCTATTTCAGTCGAATTTAAGCTGACTTTAGGCTTAGACACAGCGACAGAATCTAGACAAATAAGAGCAGATAGCACCAGAAATGCATCAGTTCCAAGCCACAATCATCGCAGCAAATCTTCACTCCTAATTTTCAAGTTCTGCATTTTTGGGCAGCTTTATAATCTATTTAAGGCATTAATATGAAACACGAAGAGAAAACATCGCATCTTGAACAAATCAGTATGTTAGCGGGTGTGTTTTAGGGCCTCATGTAGAACATGAAGGAGATATGTTCCTTTGTAATGTTTGCCCATAACTGTAGACAAAGACCTAAAAACAAACTTACAAAGGTACTAACATATCGGTCTCGCTTGAGCCAAGGGTCAAGAGTCAAAAAACATCAAGAGGTCCTGGTTGTCAAGGCCACTCGAAATCAAAGGGAAAATTACTTGAAAGGGTTGCTGAATCAACTTTTATATGCGCGTGGTGATGCTCAAAGGACCGATGACAAAAACAAAATAAAAAAAAACTAGAATTAAACGTTAGAGGTACGTTCGTGGCTAAGACGTGAAGACAATTATTAAATTATTATTGGCGGTAAAAAGATCCTGTCATTGAGAAGAAGGGACCACGCAGGGAGATCTGATCGCTCTGGCTCTTTTAGTTCTTACCGTCCAGCCTATGATCACGTGTCTACAGGTGGCGTCTGCGGCAAAGCAGACGTAGTTCCCCAATGATGCTGGTGGGACAGGTTATACTACAAAAATGAATAGAATGGAAGGCACAACGAGGCGCGGCCATAGGCTTACGAAAGTAGCAAGAGGATTTCGTCAGTGAGAAGGTGCCTGATTAAGTCAGTGAAGTAGGATAATTGGCGGAGTTCGCTCAGACGCAGCCACAGTCACAGTCATGCTATGCCGTTTCCATCTCGGGCTTAAAAAATCGGTAGACACACTTTCTTGTAACACTGCCCGAGGCATTAGGATCTACTAGAGCCACTGGAGAAAGCAAGCACTCTGAGATTTATTCCTGGAATATCGAAACGCAAGTGTAATCAGCTGGCCACAACCATGCTAGCTCTAATGCTCGCCTTGGAGGCGCCTGTGCCTTGCAAATCCAAGTCGGAAGTACGCTTCATCAGTCAAAGTGTCAACGCACCTCGTTAAGTATCTCAAACATTTCAATCACAACTGCTAACAGGCGAGTCTCTTAGTAAGTCGGAACAGAACGTAGTCACTTTCGAAAGACCAGGAGAGCCACAAAAGATCGAGAGAGTGCTTGACCAAGTACCTGGAAAAGGCTGGCAATACTTCCTTTCCGAGAATTGGGCGCCAACCTGATTAAACAGAAGTTCCGTGAGGAGAGGAGAAGACTTTATTTATTGAGGATAGCACGTGATAGTGCACAAACACTAATAAACTTGTGGTCCTCCTAATTACAATAAATATATAAATACAATAGAATCATTAATAGAATGAAATGTAAATAGAAAATTAGCTAAAACAAGTAAGAATATATAAAACTACTATCAATAAAATTTACGGATTAAAATGAGCTAAGCATGATTGGTCCTTATAGTAATATTTAAATACGTTGTCTTTAAAGGCCTTAAGTGTATTAGACTTTTTTAATTCAGGCTTTAACTGATTCCATAATTTTATGGCAGAAACTAGAAAAGTTTTCCCTCCTTCTCTAGCCCTTTTAAACTTAGGTAATAAAAAGTTGTATTTACAAAATCTAGTGTTGCGTGAATGTACTGAACTTAATAATCTTAAGCTATCATTAAGATAATTAGGTACACAATAATTAATCTTTTTAAATAGTATTGAACATTTAGCCATCTTAGTAGAGTCATAAAATGGTATCCACTTTAAACGATTGAATAGCATAACTGATGAACTACGTGGTTCAGCATCTAATAAAACCCTAGCAGCTCTCTTTTGTAGCCTAAGTATTCTTAAAAGAGATTCATTAGAGCAAAGTGACTGCCATGCAACATTGGCATAATCAAATAATGGCTTAATTAAACTATTATAAAATAAAAGTCTTTGGTTAAATGGTAAACAAAGTTTGATCTTATTCAAAATTCCAATTCTTTGTGAAATTTTTTTACACAGTCTGTCAACATAAGTGTTCATTGATAAATCGTGGTCAATGTCTATACCAAGAAGTTTAGCTGAGGGTACTTGTTCCAATGATACACCATTCATAGTTTTAAGAGATAAATTATAACCATCTGGTAGTTTCTTCCCAAGGCGTTTGCCTGTGACCAGTAGTGTTTTAGTCTTTTTTTCATTGAGAGGAAGTTTATTGGTGTGCGTCCAGCATTCAATTTCCTTCAAAGAAGCAGCTAGTGAATCATGTAGAGAATCAACCGCTGAGATATCTGCCGATAATGTCAGTGTGGTGTCATCAGCATAGAGATCCAGGTCAGCACCATTAACATGTAGAGGCAAATCATTGATATAAATGACAAAAAGTAAAGGGCCAAGGATACTACCCTGTGGAACACCATGCCTCACAAGAGTAGAGTCAGATGTCACATTATCAATAGCAATAAATTGATGTCTATCAGTCAAGTATGAACTAAACCATTTACTTGCAACTGGAGTTAAACCATAGGCATTCAGCTTTTGCAAAAGAATTTCACGGTCAACCATATCAAAAGCTTTCCTGTAATCAACTAAAAGAAGACCGCTGACTTGATCATTGTCTAGATTAAATAACAAATTGTCTATGACTCGTATAAGAGCAGTGTCTGTTCCATGGTGTTTCCGAAAACCTGACTGTAAAGGGTACAATAGATTGTTTTCACATAAGTAATTATAGAGATGATCGTGTATATGACGTTCCAGAATCTTTGACAAAACAGGTAATATCGAAATGGGTCGATAATTGTCAGGATCCTCACGGTCCCCAGATTTAAACAACGGAATGACTTTCGCTATCTTCCAACAATCAGGGAATACACCAGAATTAATTGAAATATTCAAGATTTGAGTAATTGAATAAGCAATAGCTGGTCCTGCTATTTTCAGATATCTTGCACTTATCTTGTCAATACCCATAGCTTTGTTTGTTTTAAGTCCTAACAGAGCACCCAGCACAAAATCTTTGGTAACAGGAGGAATATTGAAAAGAACATCCGGATCTTTCCTTGAACAAACAAAGTTTTCAACCTTTGAATTGCAATAAGGTACATTAGGTAGTAGATTCCTCAGTGAATCAGCAATTGAAGTGAAGTGATCATTAAACTTTTCGGCCAAAACAACATTTGGCGTCTCAACTGATTTTGATACATCGCCCATTAGTGATTTTATGGTTTTCCACATCTTTTTAGAGTTTCCCTTGTTGTTGTTGAAACAGGTATTATAGTATTTATATTTCGCACTGCGAATCATGTTTACAACTTTATTCCTCGCGATTTTGAAGCAGTTCCAATCCGTGACACAACGACTTTGCCTTGCTTTACGTAGTAAAGAATCCCTTCTGCGAAGCGCTTGTAAAATATTCACAGTCATCCATGGAGCTTGATTTTGTTTGGCTACTTTCTTTACGTGCTGCTGTCAAACTACAACATCACTGGTCAGTGGATGATATTACAGCTGAACAGAGGATCTAACAAAGCATAAGGCTGGTCATTCATGCACGTGGACTCTGCGAGCACCAATGATCGGAATTCTTTGATGTCGGGGTTTGCCACCCAATTGCGAAGTCTTATAAGAGCCTAGAGCTACAAAAAACCCACAGATATGCATGAGAATAAGAAGAAGCACCACTACATAAGGACAGTTCTCGACATTTAACACGAAACAAATATGATAGTACTCGAAAGTAGTACCATAATTGTATCTTTGTCATCATTATCATTGTTATTATTGCTATGGTTGCTTTTTTTCCACAAAATGGGCCCTTGTTTGGTAACCTTAACACCGGCTGCCTTGTCATTGAAGTGCGATAAATTTCGATTTGATAGGATTTAATGAGGCAAGAAAAAATAAAATGCAACGCCAGGGAAAGAAAAAGAGTTAATGAACATTCTATGAAAATGGGGAGAAGGGGGAGGGGGGGAGATGGCCACTACTAGAGGCCTATTTTTTGCCACCCGAAGAGAAGGGCGCTTCGTTGTGTCGTTCAATTGTACTTTGTTTTTGAATCTGCTGACAAGGATGAGTTTGTTAGTTACGCCGTAGATAAACGATAGACCATCAATGGAGTGACATCACAAAGTCTCTAACCTCTATGTGACATATAAAAAAAAATTCCTGTCATATTTCAAGTACGCAGGTTACTAATTTATCCTAGCATCCCAGTTGCACCTTGTTGCGCCCAAGAGTTGATTCAATCTGACAAGTTCATGAGGATCTAAGAGTCCCAAGTACACACCAGTGAAAGAACTAAATGTTCACTGTAAAGTGGAGAAAGGTGCTTATTTCGATAAGTGCGGGAGGCCTAGAGAGACAAGTAGAAAACTCAGGCATAACATCATTTTTTGGAGTCTTTCAATAACAAATCCATCCTTTGAGAGATAAAAATCACAGGGAGGACACTGTGTATCTAAAGTTAAAAAAATTATTCAGACAATTTGTGTCTTGGTATGCTAAACTCCCCCTCCCTGCAACCAACGTCACCTAGCTTGTAAGAATGACAGTGTTTAACCTTAGATCTCAATGTGTAAAACTGGGCAGAAGACATCGGTTTTTAGACAATGTGACTTTGTCAGCAGATTATAATTCTAAAAAAATGTCATTTTCGAGCATTCACGGGGCCTGCACCATGTTGACTAGCACAATGTAATCAAAACCCCTCCCTATTACTTTTGGTAGGCTTTTGGACAACAACCAGTTTTTTTTTTTTACCAATTTCAATTATTTTACCCTGCACGTACAATGGATAAGTGGTGTTGGTCAAATGCACCCTCTGACTCCACCCTCCTATCCCCTGTGCTACACTCTCCCCTCACTTCTGCTGAACACTACATACCATTCCCATTTATATATCTTCATATTTTGCTCGCTATTTAAATTATCAAAGAAAACTTGTGAAGTGCATTCCGAAGTTAATGTGTTCTTTAGTTAGTGTTTTCAAAAAGAATTTCCTTTCTTATCGTAGTTTATTATATTGTATAATCTCTTTGTCAAAGACTGCACTCCCAAGTTTCGCCTTTTAAAGGTTTTCCCATGATAAGCTTCTTTGGTCAAAGAGTGGCGTAGCTCGTCGAAAAGAAAATCTAATAAACCAGAGAAAGAAATCTATACAATGAAGGAACATCACACCGCGTCAATCTAGAGTTTGATTGGCGAAAAATGGTTTAAACATGGCGTTATCATTTGTGCTGGTACAAGTGAAGACACTGTGTATGTAAAGTTGAAAAAAACTATTCAGGCAATTTGTGTCTTGGTATTTCTTAAACTCTCCCTCCCTGCAATCAATGTCGCCTGGATTATAATGAGGACTGCTCTAAATGACAGTGTGCAATCTTAGGCCTCTATATGTAAAACTGGACAGAAGACATCGGTTATCAGACAATATGACTTTATTAGCAGATTATAACTAAATTATACGTCATTTTCGAGCATACACGGTGCCCCCACCATGTTGATAAGCACAGTGTAATTAAAACCCCTTTCTGTTA
The DNA here is from genome assembly GCF_036669915.1 of Pocillopora verrucosa. Taxonomy (NCBI): domain Eukaryota; kingdom Metazoa; phylum Cnidaria; class Anthozoa; order Scleractinia; family Pocilloporidae; genus Pocillopora; species Pocillopora verrucosa. The sequence continues at coordinate 4,752,158 of NC_089316.1, read as the reverse complement.
CTTTTGGTAGGTTGTTGAACAACAACCAGTTGAAGAAATTACCATCAGGTATTTTTAGTAACAACACCAAGCTGATAACGCTGTAAGTTTGGAGTCTGTGTTATTTATGTAAGGAACGCGTTAAATCCATCGTGCATTGATAAAAATAAAAACAGATACGAGCAGCGATGTCTTAGCTCCAAATGAAATCAGCTACGAAGCAGGAATGTTTTATTTTTGTGAACATGGAAATTTATTCCCTGCAAGTAAAATGGAGTTGTAGTGTAGGTCAAATGCACCCTTTGAATCCACATTCCTGCCCCCTGTGCTACATCCCTATCCTCACTTCTGCTGAACACTACATACCATTCCCATATATATATCTTCAAATTTTGCTCACTATATAAATTATCAAAGAAAACTTGTGAAGTGCATTCCGAAGTTTATGTGTTCTGAAGTTAGTGTTTTCAAAAAGAATTTCCTTTCTAATCGTAGTTTATTATATTGTATAATCTCTTTGTCAAAGACTGCACTCTCAAGTTTCGCCTTTTAAAAGTTTTCCCATGATAAGCTTCTTTGATCAAATAGTGGTATAGCTCGTCAAAAAGAAAATCTGACTAGTAAACCAGAGAAAGAAATCTATACAATGACGGAACATCACACAGCGTCGATCTCCATGCAACAAATCGAAACAGAGTCAGGTCAATAATCACTGGGACACACCTTAATTTACCTATTGCTCTGTCCAGACAACAGAGGGAAAGAATACGACCGTGAAATTTAAGATTTTATCAGCTTTTGATTGACTTTTTAAAAGTAGCCATTTAAACATGGATTTTTCATGAAGAATTGTATTAAAATATAATACCTACATAATAGTAGTATCATAATTGTTATTATAAATGTCATTGTTATCATTACCAAATGTAGTTATTGCTGGGGTTGCAGGATTTATTTGACACTTTGTTGTATCCTTTGTTTGGTATCCTTAACCCTGAGACTCTTCACCAGCTTCCTGTCATTGAAATGCGATCAATGTTTGATTTTATATGATTTATAAGGCTAGAAAAGATTATATGCAACGTTAGGGAAAGATAAAGAGTTAAAGTACATTCAATGCGCACCGACATCAAATAAACAACTATGAGAGTTTACCGCTCTACGCTTGCGAGGTGTAAATGAATGATGAACCAAGTTTAAATGAAACCATTCGGCAAAATACGAGAACATACTGTAGAAAAAGGTGGAAGCACTCGATTTTGAGTTCAAAAATGTTATTCACATTTTTGTAGAGCTGTTTCATATGTCCCGAAACAACATTAGCCCTTCAAGTAAGATCCTCTGTGAGCTAAAGTTCTGTGTTTGTGATTACGGTACTCCTGCTGGAGACAACTTGAACTGCAGCTACGGTTGTTCTTCATCGATGTTGGTCATACAGTGATATTCGTTGCGGTTCCAATGTAATGAAATTAAACATCTATTTGCGGCTCTTTTATTCTGCTGTGACCGTGAGAAATTAACCTTTTCCTAAGCTGCAACACCTGGCAAGACCCAATTAGTGGAAGCCGGAGACACTAGATCTCGACGGTTGTAAAAGCCATCAAGTTACTCGCAGGACTATGCATAAGTATAATCGAATGGCTGCCTGTAGACCACCCAAAATATGAAAAAAAGGGAAACATTGAACACATAAAGCCTGACTTTACTCGTACGAAAGATTCACAGTAAGTTTTTTTTTTAATTTAAGCTTCTTCAAAAGTGTTAAAATTGTGTCTTTTTACCATTTTCTGTGAGAATATGGATGTAATTGTAAGCCTGTGGTGTGAGGTCACGTGGCCTAGTAGACCCTATTGGTTTGAACTGACAGGCCAGGAAACCTGATCAAAGCCGTGTTTACCATGTCCCCTCTGATATTTTGGACTGCTAACATTGCTAATATATTTCATTATTTTCCCTACGAAATTTTGACACCGAGACGAAGATTCCGTGACGTTACAACAAGGGGCACTAGAAGAGCTCTCACAGCACATACTATCAGCACACAGAGAGTCTGCGAGCCTCTTGTGCTGGTTGAGGCGCGAAACGTTTTTATTCGTTAGTTTTCTGAGATGAAAACTAAATTGAAACGACCATTATACTTTAACTAATGACATAATGACCCTGATATTATTTACCGTTCAACAGAATTCAAACTATGTTTAAGTTCTCGCATTTGACGTCTCCTTGAAATATGAGAAAGCCCATACTATTTTTCCGTCAATGATAGATTTTGTAAGCGGCCCATAATCAATCATAAGATATTTTTTTATGAAGTAAGAAAGATATTATCACCAATCCCTAGCTTTCAAGTGCTTTTAACCCTTTCGCTCGCAAGATCTCATTATTAACTCTCTCTACTGTCTGCCATAAATCCTTAAGATGTTAGTGCGGAGAATTTGGCATTGGATCGATTAATAATCTACTAAATCATCTTTTTCTCTATTCTCATCACATGTGTACTTGATATTGTAAGGATATTTTGAAGAGAAATTCTGTCTTGGTCATTCATGGGAATTAAAGGGTTAAAGCGTCTTTTTTTCCGAGGGCTTAGGGCTTAGTAGTAATAATGCCTATATACACTCATCACGACAGTGTTTGCACGTGAAGACTTTCAAGGGTTTTTTCTTTTCCTGTTTCCTTTGAAGGTTCAGGCCCACTACCAATTGTATTTCTGATCAAGTAAACTTTGGGATACGGGCAGCTTTAAACCTACGAAGCGACCACACTTAATGAATCAAAGTGCTCTGTGAGCAAACTCGTGAATTGACACATGATTTTTTAGATTATGTTTATTGTTATCTGGTTTAGGGAATTTTGTGGTTGATTGTCATATCTAGAGTACGAGCAGTAGTTCAGTGTTCACTAATGTAGCAAAGAAACAAAGTAACGTTGGGATAAGAAGGCATTACAATTGAAATGATCACGCTATTACATTTGACAAGGTGGATGATGTCGTGTTTTAAACGTCTATCATTTTTGTTACTGGTTCAAAAGAAAAGGTTGGAAGTAAATGTGGGTGAAAAGTGAAATTTACTGTCTTTCGTTGTAAATATTAGAAAATCAAGGCAATACTGTCTTAATGAAAACATTAACGATTCCCTTTTTATCAAACGAGACAAACGGGAACGAGTTTTGAGTGATATAACTAAGCCAAGCCTGCCACCGTCATTTTGGATCTCCGCCTGGGTAGATTTGAGTCACGTGCTAGGCAACGTATAATCAATAACAAGATAGAATTTCATTTTAGGCATATTTATCAGTTTTGTGGTGTGTAACTTTCGCATTTTAGTACGTTGTATGTATGTTGAATCTTCAAATTGTCTTGAAACCTAAAAGAAAATTGTTCTTTAAAAATTCACTGAAAATCGATAGCTAAAATTGTTTGTTAAGGTGTTATTTGATTTTCGTGTGAACTTGTTATTTCGTCAGTCGCCGGCATCTTTTGTTGCTTCACACAGGAAAAACACACGCAACGAAACGTAATGATCGATTTTGTCCGCAATCTCACGCCATAACAGAAAAAGCTTTTGAACATCTGTAAACTCCGAGTGCTTCGCAGTAAGTGATATTTTCAATGAATCTTCGGATTGTTTTCAAGTTCAAGGATTGTAAATTACAATTTTATGAAAAACGAAGGTTGTTCTGTTATTTCATTGTGAATCCTTGCATGCCTGCCAGTCGCTGGCGTCGCTTGTTGAAACTAAAACGAAAAAAAAAAAACTCTTTTAAGATTATCATTGGCTTCTTTTTCACCCTACCACTATTCTTAGCAACAAAGGTCGCCATTTCGTCTGTTTATTGCTCGCCAAAAACTATCAAATGCACTCAAAAGCCTAAAATCTAAAAAAAGTTTACAGGAATCGACCAATCGAGCGAGCGAGCGAGCGAGCGAGCGAATGCCATTCCCCACATCGTATCTATAATTCGCTCTTGCGCATGCGCGCAATTCACGAGTTAAAAATAAGATGCCATACGTCCTTCTACTGAGCTTCTTTTTCCGAGAAGTTTCTTCCATATGTGAGGGCTTCTTGGCTATTAACAGGATTAGAAAGGTGTAAAAAAATTGATACTGAGAGAATTTTTAATAGATATTTTGTGGTTAAACAACCTCGGGTATTTTTATTTCAAATATTTTGAAAATTAATATAGAACCAGCTATATTCAACATGGTTTCTTCACTGTGGACCACTATCTTTGACGTTATTCGTCACCAAGAGGAAATAATGTGCCTAGTCCTCACCTATCCATCACTCGAGAGTTCAAAACCACAGAGTATATATCACTGACTATAGAGCATGCAAATTATGCTTCATAAAGCCTGAAAGGAAGAATAACATGCCGGTTCCCTTTTAATCACCTCTTTTTAAGTCTCAGACAAATTTTTTTAAACAGGATACATATTTTATAATTATCATGACAATAGCTGGCAATATAAACCTAAACACGAATAGAGGGGGTAAGTTTCTAAAGAAACTGTGGTGCTGCGTTGGTGGGAAAGTATAACAGGGTAATTTGGTGTTAACAACTGAGTTGAACACGTTAATTGGCCACCGTAAAGAATGTAAAGGATTTACCCTCTACGAGGGTAGCTTATGTTTTGAAGTCAGTTGATAACACCAAATTACCTGTTAAACCAAAGCATAGCGTTTTCATTTACGCATGCTCAAATGAACACACGGTGTAGACAAAACGGATAAATGAGTGTACATGCTTGTAACACACGAGAAATTTTACGCGCGTAAAGGAATAGGAACGACAATATTTACATAGCGTAACTATCGAGGCAAAATGGTGGCATTTTTTAAATTCTCATTGTCTGTTTTCATTTCACGAGGATAAACCCAAACCAAAACAGACAAGACTATCGTTTTCAGGAAAGTTTCTGTCTACGTCACTAAAACCTTCTAAAACCTTAAAACCTTCTACGTCACATGTTGCAGAAGCAGGTGTGGATTTATCAACCGAAGTAGAGCATCCTTAATATGGCTACAAAGTTCGTAGCACCTTTTGCCTTAAGCCGGCGACACACCTTGGGATTTTATGCGCCAATTGCAGCCAATTTGATCGCCACAGATAGCTGCGGACACACTTGGCGATCTTTTTTGCCGATCGCGACAATGTGGCACTTCATCCCGGGTTCCATAGGCTGATGTTTAAAAATTGCGCGAATCAATATAAACAAACAGAATGGCGACAGCAAAGCGAAAAAATTGTTGGCTGCTGCCATACTTTTGCACCCAAAGCGCTCCAGGAAGCGTTCTTAAAAGTGGGACAATGGAAAAGTATGGTCAAAGACATGGATTTATTGAAACGCAGTTTTTCTTGAGACGATTACCGTAGTCGCTCGACGTTACACCAAATAGGCATGGCTTTTCTGACCACAGTGTGGTCAAATTTACCTCTTTTTCTTCGGTTCAGAAACAATTTTCGAAGCCTTCCGCCATTTTGAAAAATCATGTGATAATATCGCTCAACTTGACTGGTTAATTTTCCTGCCGACTTCCAGAGGAAAGGCGAGAAAATCGCGGGAACGGGCCGACTTAGCGAATGCCAGCGAATTTAGTGGCCGATATCTGACATGCCAGATATCGGCGATTTTATACCCCGATAGCGGGGATTGGCGAAAATCGAAATCGCCGCATCGGGCACACCTGGTCATCGCCTCCTCGGTGGCCAAATCCCTGGCGAAAAAGTTTGTTGTTTTGGTGGAAAACCAGCGTCAGCTTTGTTTGCAAAGAAATAAGAATGGTAGGCCACTCGAAATCAAAAGGAAAACTTCTCTAAAAGGATGCTAACTCAGCTTTTATATACGCATGATGATGCTCAAAGGACCCATTACAAAATCAATAAAAACATTAGTAAACATTATAAGTACGTTCGAGACTAATACGTGGTGACAATTGCTAACTTGTTGCTGGCGGTAAAGAGATCCCGCCACTGAGAAGAAGGGACCACAAAGGGAGATCCCATCGCTACGGTCCTTTGTGCTCTTAGTATCCAGCCTCTATGCACGGGTCTACAGGTGAGGTCCACAGCAAAGCAGTGCTGGTTCGCCAATGATGCGGGTGGGGCAGGCTCCACTACAGAAATCAAGAGATGGTGGGACATGTTGAGTACCCTGGGTCCAGATTTTGGCTACTTCTTAAACGCCAAGAAGTGCTGGATTATCGCAAAGCGGGACAAGAAAGAAAGTGTGAAAGAAATATTTAAGGACACAGACATTAATGTGACAATGGAAGGGAAGAACCATAAAAGAGCGGCGATCGGCTCACGAGAGGAATTCATCAATGAGAAGGTGTCTGATTTGGTCAGTGAAATAGTTCAATTCGTAGAGTTTCCTCAGATATAACGAAAGGCATGCCACGCCTTTCACCTTCGGCTTGAAACATCGCTGGACTTACTTTCTAAGAACACTGCCCGACATCCAGGGTCTATTAGAGCCACTGGAGAATGCAATATTTCTAGTGCTTATTCACACTTTTGCTTCCCAGTGCCCTAATATGCTGAAATGACTAAATTTTGGGGTACAAAACGAGCGTATCTTCAAACCTCATGAAGCCTGTTATGTGATGCTGTTCAAATGTTTTTGCGACACGTAGGATTATATCAAAACAGATATGACCAGACAGTACTTAAGAAAGTTTTATCAACACCTAAAACAAAACAATTTTTACTGAAACAGATATTTCGATACAAATAACCGTGCTGCGATCTGTCGGCGTTCGGTCGATAAATAGGTGAGATGACAAACATTTGGCTTTGGGTGACTGACAAAGATTTTTCCATCTCTCTTTTCTACAACAGTCCGCCGCGACCGACAACAGTCCTTCGTCACTTGTAACATACATTATTCAATCTTTCTCTGAGGCATAATTTTCCCGCTTCCATTAATATGCTTAAAATGTTGGTTTCTAACCTTGAACACCACTCTCTTCACGGGCTTCCTCACGTGGCATCACGTGGATAAAGATTATAAACTGTAATTATCAGAGAAAAGTTTGTAAGAGTCTCAGTGGAAAGCAATTTGAAATAAGTTTGAACATGGCGTTCTCACTTGTGCTGAAGACACTGTGTATGTAAACTAAAACAAAACTATCCAGATAATTTGTGTCGCGGTATCTTACCCTCCCCTCCCTGCAATCGATGTCGCCTGGTTCATGATGAAGACTATTCTGAATGACAAGCCTTACGTATTGCATCGCTGGGTAATGAAAGGAGGGAGAAAAGGCATATGTAAGGCTTCAGTTGTTTTTAGTGCTTAAAAAAAAAGCCAAGAAGTCTCAATTAGTTTTGAGCCAGATTTAATTCGATTTATTTTAATTTAATTCTATTTCTGAAAAGACATCGGTTCTTGGACATGTGACTTTGTTACCAAATATTAGATCACCTTCCACGGAATTGAAATCTGTTTAAGTTCTCCCGTTTGAAATCCCTTTGAAGTAAGAGAAAACCCATCCTATTTTTCCGTCAATGATAGATTTTGCGCGCAGCACATAATCAATCATAAGATATTATTTTCCATGAAATAAGAAAGATCTTATAACCAATCCCTAACTTTCCAATGTTTTTAAAACGTTCTTTTTTTCGAAGGCTTGGGGCTAAATAGTAAATATGCCTATAGTGTTCTCTTTTGTTTATGCTCAAATGAACACAGAGTAGACATAGCAGCAAAATGAGCGGACATGCTTGTAACAAGCGAGAAATTTTTAAGGAGCGTAAAGGAATGGGAACGACAATACTTTTATAGTGTAACTATCGAGGTAAAATGGTGGCATTTTCAAATTCCATTGTTTACTTTCATTTCGCGGGGATAAGCCCATAACAAAGGAGATTGGTCCATTATAAGAACTACACTACATGACTGAATAAAATTTTACCCTTTGAATGTATTGTTTTAGGTATTAATATGGAAAACCAAAGAAAAAACATCGAATCTTAAACAAAACGAGTTTATCAGCGGATACGTTTCAGGACCTCGTGTTCTTTTGTAATCTTTGCCCATAACTATGAAACGTAACCTAAACAAAAAACAAAGGTACTCACATATTCGTTCTGAAATCAAAGAGAAAACAACTTTAAAGGGGTGTTAACGCAGCTTTTATATGCGCGTGGTGATGCTCAAAAGATTGATTACAAAACCAATAAAAAGAAAGGTAAAAATTGCAACCACCTTCGTAACCAAGATTTAGAGACAAGTATTAACTTATCACCGGCGGTAAAGAGATTCTGTCACAGAGCAGAAGGGACCACACAGGGCGATTCAATCGCTATGGCTCTTTATGCTCCTAATATCTGGCCTCTGATCACGAGTCTACAGGTGGTGTCCACCGCAAAGCAGTGTTCGTTTGCCGATGATGCGGGTGGGATAGGCTCCTCTACAGATATTAAGAGATGGTGAGACACGTTGAGTACCCTGGGTCCAGATTTTGGCTTCTTCCCAAACGACTAGAAGTGATGAATTGACGCTAAGCCGGGCAAGAAAGAAAGTGTGAAAGAAGTTTTTAAAATAACAGATATTATTGTAACAATGGAAGGAAGGAACCATTTAAGAGCGGTGATAGGCTCACGAGATTATCAAGAGGAATTCGTCAGTGAGAAGGTGTCTGATTTGGTCAATTGGCGGAGTTCCTCAGATACAGTCAAAGGCATGCTACGCCGCTTTTACCTCAGTTCGGCTTAAAACGTCGTTGAACTTACTTTCTAAGAACATTGCTGGAGAATGCAACATCCCCAGTACTTATTCACATTTTTGCTTTCCAGTGCCCTAAAATGGGGACAAATTAATTTTGGAATACAAAACAAGCGTATCTTCAAACCTTATTATGCATGTTTTGTTATGCCGTGCACATGTTTTTTGCTGCGCGCAGGATTGTATCAAAACAGATGTGACCGGACAGTACTGAAGAAAGTTTTTTCAACACCTAAAACAAACCAATTTCCACTAAAACAGATATTCCGGTAAAATCAGCAGTGCTACGATCTGTCGGTGTTCGGTCGACAAATAGGTGAAGTGACAAATATTTGGCTTTGAGTGATTGACAAAGATTTCTCTATCTCTCTTTTCTACAACAGTGCGCTCAGACCGACAACAATCCTTCTTCAATCGTAACACACATTATTCATTTACATGTAGACACTTTCACTTAATCAATGCATTGATTTGTTTTCTTGTATTAGAGGTCTAAACCACAACAATCTAAGGGATTTACCTACAGGAATTTGAAACTTTAAACAAGCTACTTTAAACAGAAATGGACTTTACATCTATACTTTGACTAGCAAAATAAGTTTGAACATGGGGTTATCATTTGTGCTGGTACAAGTGAAGACACTGTGTATGTAAACCTAAATAGAACTATCCAGATATTTTTTGTCTTGGTACCTTACCCTTTCCCTCCCTGCAATCAATGTCGCCTGGCTTATGATGAAGACTATTCTGAATGACAGTGTGTAATGTCAAGCCTTTTGTACTACAACAATGGGTGATGAAAGGAGGGAGAAAATGCATTTGTAGAGAATTCAGTTGTTTTCAGTGCTTGAAAAAAAGAAACTAAGAAGTCTCAATTAGTTTTGAACTAGGTTATAATTCGTAATGCTACCTTAGGTCTCCTTATCTATAACTGAAAAGAAGGCAATGCTTCGTGGACAATATGACTTTGTTAGCAGATCAGAGCATGAAAAAAATACGACATTTTCAAGAATACATAGTTTCTTCCTATTGTGATCAACACCTTTTTCTATTACTTTTGGTAGGACGTTGGACAACAACCAGTTGAAGAATTTACCATCAGGCATTTTCAGTAACAATACCCAGCTGACAAATCTGTAAGTATGAAGTCAGTCTTATTTCTGTGTAAGGAACGTGTCACAAATCCATCGCGCATCGGTAAAAAATACAAAGAGATACGAACAGCGATGTCTTGGCTCCAAATGAAATCAGCCACGAAATAGGAATGTCCTATTTTCGTAAACTTAGACTTTATTTCTCCTGAAAGTACAACTGGGTAAGAATGTAGGGCAAATGCACCCATGGACTCCACCCGCCTACCCCTGTGATAGCTTCCTGTCCTCACTTCTGCAGAACACTACATGCCATTCCCATTTATAAAATCTTTAAATTTTTCTCGGAATACAAATTATCTAAGAAAACTTGTGGAGTGTATTCCGAAGTTGGTGTGTTCTGAAGATACTGATATGAACTAGAATTTCCTTTCTATTCGTTTTATTTGTTTATTTATTTATTTTATTAGATAATCTCCTAGTCAAATCCTACACTCCTAACTATGGCCTTTTACAAGTTTTCTCATGATAAGCTTCCTTGGTCACAAACTGGCATAGTTCATTTTACAGAAAATCCACTAAATCAGATAAAGATATCTATACAATGAAGAAACATTACACAGCGTCGATCTCTAAACTCCATGCAACACATTGAAGTGGGACACTCTTTAATTTGGCTATTGCTGTATCTTTGTGGTATGATAGGCAGAAGTACTCGCTCGTCACACACGATGTTTACCTTTCAAAGGAAGGGAATCAAAAACGTTCTGGAGTATTTAGTTTGTTTCGCACCGTTTAATCATTCGTTCATATTAGGCATGTAGTTACTATAGGAATTCGAAGTCCAAAGTTATCTCGTTTTAAGCCAACGAGATGAGATTCCAAGTTGAACGTGTGTTGTCTAACTTTGGACGGGCACAGTTTGTCCACTAACCTCTTTTAGAGCTGTTCAATACCTTCCCAATATCAAACCAAAATATCTGTAGGTCAAAAAGTAAAGACTATTCTTTATATCTTTAAATCTACTGACCTTTAAAAGGGAATACAAGCGGACATTAACAGATAACTTCACGGACAGTGGGATATAAAACATTGCAATAATTAGACTTTGTCGCCAAAGTCACAGATTTGAATTTTTGTTTTAAATATTGGCCTTAGTAGACCCGTCAGCCCCCAATGTAAAAAGCTGAGCTGGAGAAATATAATTTTTAATTATTTGGTGATTATTTACCCCAAAAAATCAGATTAATCATTAATAATTAAGATTTAGTAATCCATTCAAGTATTTATCAGTGTAATTTTTCTTTGAAATATCGAGATAAGAAAGAGAGGAGGAGAGGGGGAAGATAAATGGCCACTAGAGGCCTATTTTTGTTACCCAAAGGGAAGGGCGTCTCGTTGTCTCGTTCAATCGTGCTTGATTTTGAATCTGCTGACAAGGATGAGTTCGTAAGTTACGCCGAAGATAAACAAAAGACCATCGATGAAGCAACATTACAAATTCTCTACCCACTATGTGACAAATCAAGCAAAGTCTGGTCAAATTTTAAGTAAGCAGGTTACTAATTTATCCTAGCATCCGAGTTGCACCTTGTCGCGTCAAAGTTGTCGCAATGTGACTGTATTCTAAGCTCTAAAGGTCAAAAGTACTTACCGGTGAGGCCTGTATTACTTACATGTAGCGTACGTACGTAAGGGAAAAGAAGAGGAGGGACAACAAGACACGATATTATTTATTCGAGTCTCTCAATTAGGCTCTCTAAGAGTCCTATTCACTGTGCATTTGATCCAGAGGATGTGATCATCGCTTTTGAATGCAGGTTGCAAGTCGATAAAACGACAATCTGTTTAAACAAGGTAAACGTTATTTATGCCAGACACAAACTACGTAAATGGCCCCTCGACAGCGACCGTCTACATGTATTTTTATCAGGACATCCGAATATCAGCAGAGATGTTCGCGATGAATTTTTATCAAAGCACTTAGGTGGTACAATTTGGAGGCCGTTTAAGTGCTGATTTCAAGAAATAGCTTATAGATTCCGTACGCAACAAGTCTACCGAACTTCAGGAAGTACAAACGACAGTTGACAACGCTCAGGTGGTATCTAAAACTGTGAATGAGGACTGCGAGAAATCTGTGCGTCGCACCGGAAAATCGACAGGTTCGTCGAAAGCAAAATCATTTTTGGTCCAAAAAGTTCGAGCGGAATCAATCTCATCAAGAATCAACTGATCACGAACCAACCAAGTCATCTAGATGGAGAGTTAATCAGGGTTTCTCGAAACTTGAGATAGATAGAGAGAGAGACAGATAGTTAGATAAGATAGATACATATATAACCCAAGGGACTCTGCTTATCTTATGTCACGAGGAAGTCTATTCCAAAGAGTGGCACCACTATAGCTAAAGCTATTTTAATTTGTAGTAGTTTGTGCGCTACAAAGGAACATTTAGTTTATTCCTAGTCTCTTAGGTTATGCGCAGTTTCTCGCCTTTCAAATTTAAATCATAAATAATCTGGAGCTAAACCATGCCGAGACTTATAGACCATTGTGGCTCTTTGTATTTACTGCCTGCCTCGCCACTTGCCTCAAGCGTCATCGCCGACAGAGTTTTAACTCTCGATAACTCAGTCTAAAAAACCGCCGCAATTTTTTAGTCAATTTTCCTTTTATTACATTTGTGGCACGGAATCCATGTTAATCTGTATCATTACTTACTATATATTTAATCTTTTAGAATAGGCAGAAGTACGGCGTTTTATTTGGTAGACTCAGAGTCAGTATCTATATTTGTAATTATAATCCTGTAATTCCTAAGGGATTAACTGCGGGTAAACGTAAAGTGTAGGTCTTTCACGTAAATTAAGTGTCACATTGGGACGTGTAAAGGAGGCGAATTATGTTAAAAGCGTTTAATAGGATAAACATTCATTTCTGCATTCCTCTATTAATTCATTTATTGAGTATGGTTTGAATATGACAAATCCTTTATCCATAGAGATATTTTACTTGACAATCCCAAACTGACGGCATAGAAAAGGTCAATTTTAAAAAAGTTCCTAGTTGCATTTCTAATAATTCTTGTTTTTATTTTTTAGAGACTTGTCTAATAACCCGTTGAAGAATTTGTTATCTGACATTTTCGCCACAAATACTAAATTGGATTTGCTGTAAGTAGATTTTTCCTCTATTAGGGACATCACAAAATATTTGTCTTTATAGTTTAAAACTCACTCACTCACTATTACGTGACGTGTTTGGGTTCCATTTTTAGCTTGAAAAACAAAAATTCTCTCTGTTATTATCATTATACGCTGAGACTAACAGATCATGCGGTGACATTAGGAAGCCTTTGAGAAAAAGTATGCAATAAAGTAATTGAACAAAGATCCTCCTAGTTTAAGTGGAATTTACACAATTTCAGAAATTGAGAAGCCTGAAGAAAAATTCAGGCTTCAACGGGATTCGAACCCATGCCTCCCCGAAATTGGTAGGGTGCTTCTATCAACTGAGCTTAGAGGCTACTCGTTGAGACCAGGCACATTTTAGAGGGCTCTTCTTTTCCATGGAAGAATCTTATCATAATTTGTAAGGAAATAAATTTTGTTGATGAAAATCGAGCAAAGCAATGATCCCTGCAGGCAAGGTGCAATTGCACAATTGCGCCTTCGAAGATTAGTTGATTGTCATCTGCAGGTCAAAATAAAACTTATTTCTTGAGAAAATAAGAACAAAATACACAGTAGTGTTGACAAGATATCGTAAGAACTTTTTGGAAGCTTTTGAGGAGGAAACTTCGATGATTTATTCGAGAATTAGGAAAGATAAGCTTTTATATATTTTTTCGAAGCAACAGATTCCGAAAGGAACGGGGAAACTACGAATTATCGTATTATCGAAGAGCCTCCGAAAAAATAAAGGAAGCCCGCTTCAGTCCATCTATCAAGGGATAAGGTTCGAAAGGTGGCAGCGAGACCGGTGTAGCTAGCGAATTGTGATAGAGGCCTCATGAGTAGCTAGTTCCTCCGTCAAAGGGCACATAAATATATTAGGATACGTATGAAAGAAAAAAAGACTTGCTCTTATTGACAAGTGAGAATATTAAAACACATGTGCATAGCTGCACCATTTTGATTTTGAAAGAAATTGTCTCACGGTAAAAAAAAATCAATAGTTACCAGTTTGAATTATCTATACAATCCTCAGGCTGCATTTCAAAACTGAGTTTATTCTACTGGTTATCTGGTTTATTACTTTATAAGCATCCAAGCTCTGTATTATTCTGTACTAAATTTTCGTTAAATCTACAGGCTCCTGTCTGAAATAAAATTGCACCACCTACCTCCAGGAATCTTCGACAAGAACACACGGCTAACCCTATTGTAAGGAACCCTTTTTTTCCGTGCAAACAGTGTCTCCTAAATTTTTATCTAATCTTTGTGAAAAGACAATCCAAGATTGAGTCTGAGTCATGCAATGCAAGCATTAATAACATTAAAAAATGTGCAAATCTTGTATTCATAATATGAAGCTATTTAAGAACTAAAGAAATTAACCTACAATTAATACAACTGGTCAACTTTCGCACCAGCGGACTGAAAACTCTGATCTCAGATCAGTTGCACAACAGTTGTAAAGGCCTCCAACTGCTTTTTGTTGTTGTCGTTGTTTTACGAAGTTTATCAGATCATTCGTTTTGCTTCGCAAATTAAAAACTAATATCAAACATAATGAAGATCATACATCAACTGTTGCATTCTGGACCTTTTCCACGACTGACCGTTTGTGAGATTTCAATCTCTGTATAACAGGTGTCACGAAGTGCCTTCATTAAATAAAAACATCATTTCAATTTCCAACATTGAAAAATTTCCATATCTATGTCAAATGTAATTATATGCTAATGTTGTAAGATGAGTATTACATGTGAAGTTAGCACAAACAACTCTTCACTCAATGACATGCACCGATGCCGACTTTTGCTCACATTTCAAAACATCCTTAACTGACTTCGACAACATCCTTAAAAGGTTTCAATAATATTGCCACTTAAACAGATAAACTTCTTGAGGATCTTAAAAATATTGATCAGTTTATATGGTAAATAACGCAGACGCCTGAATGACAACGATATGAAAGCATTGAATGGAGGTGCCTTCAAAAAATTGACAGTGCTGAAGGAACTGTAAGTTAATGTATCAATACTGTTGTGTAAGGAATTCCTTATCCTAAAAACGAAATTAGGGATGATAAAATTTATGAATTACCTTGGCTGGATCAGGACATATCGTGATCTGCTGAATCATGTTGTGAAAATAAAACAGAGACAGATAAACAAACAACACTAAAAAAAGTTTTGAAAATAATTATTCAAACTGTGAATTTGCCAAAGGGTCTCAATTCTGACCAAAGTCACACGAGACATTCAAGGCTTTCTCTTCTGACGCAAAGTACTTTGCACGTATTAAAATTTCAGAGCTGAGAAAGACTGTTTTGATTTTATAGCACTGCATCGAGTTTGGGAACAGTCGTCGTTTGGTTTAGTTTTTATTGTTATTGATATGGTAATATGCTGAATCGTATTTCTTCGTACTGCATTGCATCCCATTTCGTTTTATTGTATAGTCAGAGGTAATATGTGGTTATTTTCTTTGTTGTGCATCAAATTATGCAGCTATCGAAGAAAAACTGTTTTCATAACGCAGCAGCATTCCCCTTTCCTACCGCCTTGTCTGTACTTGTTTTTCCATTTCATTTTTTCTTTTCTCTTTTCTTCCCTTCCCCTCAGTGATCATAGGACAAGGCGGTAATAACTGTTTTAATAAAACTGAATCGATTTCTGAATCATCTTTTTTTCGAATTTCAACACAGATGGTTGCAAGACAACAACTTCACTGAATTGCCTCCTGATTTATTCCAAGATCTAAAAACCTTGAGAAGGCTGTAAGTTAATTCAAGTTTTCCCCTTGTTTTAACTCAATAACTGCATATAGTGTTCCAACACTAATTAAAATTTTCTTCTCTTTTGTAAAATTACAGCTCGTGATTGCTTGTATGTTTTTACACAGATCCAGCCAGTATTATAATTTTCTTTCCTTTCACGAATTAAAGCATATAACAATAAAATGATTTAAAATCTTCCCGTCTGCACCAATAACACAGAAATTAAAATTGAATCATCCTATATTATGTTTATGTTGATGATTTGACTGTTTTACGATCATACATACATTAAAGAAATTCATGCATGTTATGAATTTCAGAGTTGTTTTCATGGGACATCTTTCTCTGTTTTGAACCATGTTGGAATATTTTTTTAGATCACGAGCTTAATGATCTCTTTATTGATACATGAGAGGCAGCCATTGTCTATGTTGGGGGAAAAAGTTCAGTGTATAGGCGAATTTCAAGTTGTTAGGAGCCCATAATTGCTTTTTTGTTATATATATTGACTAGACTAAATGAATGAAGTGAGTCTTGAATATTCTCTGTACCTTAAAACAAAACATTGCATGTATATGACTACGTACTGCTCTTTGGTTGGTTCTGGTAATCGGCATTTTTTTGTATGGTAAATAGAATAAGAGAGATGGTGAGTTTAATCTCAGTAAAGAAATAGAGAAAGGTGTTTTTCGTCTTGTCACAAGCGTAGGACAAAGAAAAACTTCTGAGTTCCCATGAGGAATCGAACCTCAGACCTTCGGATTCCGCACTCCGATGCTGCGCCACTGAGCCACAAAGAATCTACGGTGAGCGTGGTCTATTACGAAGCTCATATGACACGCGTCCGTCCCGTCCTTTTTTTTCTTTATTCCACGCTCGTGACAAGACGAAAAACATCTTTCTCTATCTTTATGTATTTTTACTTAGAAATTTCTGATGGCAGACTTTACAAATACGCATTTTCTTTTGTCTCGTCATTCCTATCAGCTTTCTGTCAAATAACAAGTTGAAGAGTCTACCAGACGGACTTTTTAACAGTCTTTCCGATCTGACTCATCTGTAAGGGAAACAGTTATTTAACCTAGGAGATAATTGTGAAGAACTAAAATTAATGATCATAATCATCATGAAGTTTTCCGGATTGTATTTGTAAATCTGATTAGTTGAAGTAGAGGATGCTATTTTATGTAGTTGTTGTGCTTTGGTTAGTAATGTTAAGGTATTTGAAGGTGTAAAAGTTTAAAAGCTTTTGTTTAAATAGGAACCTTAACAACTCCGAGATTTGTTTTTCGCAGGATAAAGTACTTGCTTTCAAAATATGATAAACTATTGACGAACGGCTGATGATGATAATAGTAGCAATGATGATAATAGTAATAATGATGATGATAATGATAATAATAATAATAACAATAATAATAGCTGCAATGGAAAAAGTGTTTTGCATTTGGATTTCATTTTTCTACTGCAGGTAGGGTTGCAATTTGTTTTGTTTTTTTGTACCGGTTTTTTTTTCTTTTTTTTTTGGCTTCTTTGTTTTCTGTTTTTTGTTTTATTGCAGTTTTAATTTTTCTCCCCAGCTGGGGATGGATATTTCCTTGATTGACCTGTTTTTCGATTTTGTATAAAAGGAGCATGTTTCATTTCATGTTTTCCAAAAAAAAAAGTACCCCTTTTTTTTTTTTTCCAAGTGTTCTTAGCAAGCAAATTGTGCTAGGATCTTCTTGAGCTGGAATTTAAAACATTATCTTTTTTTCCTGGGAATATGTATAAATATATAAACTGAAAAGGGAAAGCAACCGCACAGTAAAGTACCCGACATTTTCTGAGAGTTTGGTAGTTCTATCATGGGTAAAATCTTTGTAGCTGTGGTAACAATTATTTTCAGGGATTTATCAAACAATGAACTTGGAAATCTGCCGCCGTACATTTTCAGGAACATTACAGTGGTAGAATTTCTGTAAGTAAGATTTATATCGGCACAAAAGATTATAAGTTAATCTTAAAGGATTTTATTGCATATAACAGACTTAGTGACTAAAATAGCGTCCTAGTTAATGACAACTTAAATTATAATTTACTTCTGGAGGCAAACGTTTTTTTGTTTCCTTGTTATCCGAGTTGTCAATATCTAAGCATTTGTCGTATTGCAAGTTCAAACTACCCCAGCACTTACGTTGTAATTTGTAATAGGAAGTGAACCAATAATGATTTTTTTCAAATTCAGCTTTAAACAACAGTCCTCGTTTGAGGCCCATGGGAATAAACTTGAGAGTTTTTGTGCTTAATCTTGAGATTATTAGAGATGTGTCTAGTGTATTCTTTGAAGATTAAGATATAAAAATTGGGAGTTATTTTACTGGAAAACATCGCCATTCCCTGCCTTAACTACAGAAGTTACCTTTAAAAAAGAAGGTTTTAAAAATATCACTCCCACATGAGCTTATTTCAGTCTAAACTGCCCATGATGCTCTCTTCAGGAAAATGGACTACAACAAAATTGAGAAGCTTCATGAAGATCAGTTTCAGGGCTTGGTGGAGCTGTTCGATTTGTGAGTACATTTGGAGCTGAAAACTTTTTCCATGATGATCTGAATCGCACACCGTATACAGTAATATTATTTTAATGTTAACTCCATATCGCTCAAAAAAAAGGTGCCTTACCCAATCATATTATGTTACTAACTGTATTTTAATATTTATTTCATTATCCATTTCACCTGTTCAAGATATCTCTCAGAGAACAAAATCGAGGCTCTGCCTGACAAAATTTTCAAGGGCCTGAAAAACCTCAAAGCTCTGTGAGTACAGTTAATAACATACAAAAAAATTATACAATATTTGAGGTGATGGAATGAACATGATCCAAGCGTTCAAAATCTGACATTTTGGTCCAAAAATTTAACATGATGTAGGACAGACATGATGCAAGTTACCTTGTTTAACGAAACAATGTTGTTCGAGTTCATGTTGCACTAAAAATGTGCCCTTTCACATAACCAAAGGTGGATATTATAGAAACAAAAAGAAGCATTTTGGAGATCTGTTTAGTTTAAACGAAAAGCCCATGTAAATCTATAGGATAAGAAATGTGACAACTGCAAGTCCCCGTTTAGGACGTAATTGTAAATGGTTACGTTCTTCGTTTCAGCAATATCTTCGGCAATAGGATACAAAACGTTACCAGCACGACTTTTAACTATGCCCACGAATTGCGATTTTTGTAAGTTCACTGCAAATGAAAGATGTTCATATATTGAAATCGGTTAGCTTGTGGGCAAGTATTCTTTTGATTTTGTTGTAGTCAAAGAAAAGACTCGTAAATTGTAATTTTTGAAAATAACTTTGATATAAGCAATATTTCCCTGGATGAGTCCGGAAAGAAAATTTGCACCGAACAAACTCAACCGAAGGGGCTGCCACGTTCATAAAATCAGTAGCCATCAAAAGTTTCCAAGAAAGCAAGATGAGACTTATCTCAGGCTAAATGATCAGACTTGAAACATCTTTGAGAAAATATCATGCCAGGGTCCGTATTAAAGATCCTTAGCTAGGGTTCTTGATTTTTCCTTTTTGGATAGTTAACATTAACATTAGCTTGATGAATTTTATTCTTGAAAATTCATTTTTTGGGGTGAATCAGATTCATTTGTTCGGTTAATTATGATATAAACCAACTCAATGTTCACATCATGATTATTTGAAATTACAGGTTCATGCATTACAACCTGATGGCTGAGCTCCCCAAAGGCTTTTTCAGGCATTTGACGCACATCATCAGAGTGTAAGACCCCATAACGATCCTTTCCTTTACTCACCCCTTCAAAAAATCATTTTAACAATAGTCTATGTTATTTATTAATTAATGATTATTAATGGCTTTCAAAGATGCCATAATGAAATGATTTTCTTCTTCTTTTTTCGAATTTTAGAACCTTGGACACCAACTTGATGTGTTGCCATCTCGATCTTTTCAGGCAGGATGCTGATTGCGAATATGTATTCAATGATAACTTCGCAAGCTGCCACTCCATGTTCCGCCACCATGCTCCAAGGAGAACTCTTTGGATTGTCGGTCTGCTCTCGTTGTTAGGGTCTTTATTCGTAGTTGGGTGGCAGTATTTCTACCCTGATAACAATGTGGTCCAGTCTATCATGTTGGTGAATCTGGGTGTATCTGACGGCATCATGGGGATATACCTTATCATTATAGGTATAAAAGACCTGCAATGGTCAGGGGAATACTACCTGCATGACTATGAGTGGCGCACCGGGTGGTTTTGCCATTTCAATGGTGCCATGTCTGTCTTTTCAAGTGAAGTGTCAGTGATGATGATTTCTCTGATCGCATTGGACAGACTCAAGAACATCGTGTTTCCTTACACCTTTGCAAAAATTACCCCAAGGCAGACCCGTATAATGTGCGTAGTTATCTGGCTGGTGGGAGGCGTTATGGCATTCCTTCCCTTGTCCGGAATGCACTATTTCAGTGAGAGGTATTACGGCAATAATGTAGTGTGCCTGCCCCTGCAGCTTTCCCCTGAATTGCAAGAAGGCTGGGAATACTCCACTTCCATCTTTATCGTTTTGAATTTTTCCTTATTCATCTTCATCATGGTTGCTTATGTTGCCATCTTGTGGAAATCATGGTCGTCAAGCAGACGGCTTGGTGCACATGAAACTGTTAGTGAAATACGAGCAAGAGCACAAAGTGCTCAGGCCAAAAGAGAAAGAGCACTTGCCAAAAGAGTCTTCTTCATTATTCTGACCGATTTCTTGTGTTGGATGCCAATCATTGCTATCGGCATCCGTTCTCACGTCGAGAAAACATTTGATCCACCTGGTGATCTGGCAGTGTGGATTGCAGTGTTCGCTCTGCCGATAAATTCAGCCATCAACCCATTGCTGTATACGCTTTCTACTCCACAGGTAACATGTTTCTCTTTTTTGTTACTTTGGAATAGCACCTACCGTTATGTTCAAATTTGGTTTCGTGTCAGAGCAGGCTGGCAACTCAATTTTGTAATTGTAACGATTGACATACAAAACAAGCATGAAAAAGTAAATGATCGGACACGGATTTTTTTAGCTTCTCCGCCGTTGACTTTAGCCATAGAGACCAACGTGACTTCTAAATACGTTACTTGAAAGTCTTAACGTAAACTATTCAATATATTTTGAATGTCTAGGTTCAGCCTGTGTTGAAAGCAAAACTGAGGAAGTTGTGGTCCAATGCTCGATCTATTTTCAGCAGAGGACAAAATCAAGAAGGTACAGTTTTAAGTTCCATTGAAAAATACCACGATAACAATAATTATATTTCAAACCTTGAAATGAAGAAACTTTAACTTTTATCAAATTGAGTATGAGCAACCCAGTTTTCTTTAAGTAACTTATGTGATTTTTACTCCAAGGCTTTCGAGGGGGAATAGGATAGAACTGGCATGAAATCGTAGAAAACACATGTATTTTTTTTTCGAAAAAGAAATTGAGCAAATTATTGAAACCACAAATGTACAACTTACAATATGTAAAGTTGTAGCATACGTAAAAGAGAAAGCAAGAGTGATCCTAAATAGAGAGGGCATCAATGTATTAAATCATCAATTTTAATGGTGGAAATCATGCTTTCAGTTCGATTTTTGAAGGCTAGTATCTCTAAAACTAAACTATTAGGGAACATTGAGACAAATGGATGCCATTTGCGATAGATTTTTAAAATAGCATGCCAGTCAAAACTCATTCTGCAAACAATTCTCAAAGTATGAATTGCTATACTTCTGTCTTAAATCATAAGGTTAAGATTCTGAATTGTAGAATGCTTTTTTTATATAAACCTGACAATGGCCATTAAGTTTTTAATTGGTGTTATTTTCTCATATGAAAGAAGCAGATAATGATCAGCAGGGACAGATTGGAAATGGAGATGAACATGCTAACGTCGAAGAGGGTAAAAATAGAGTGCTTCTCAGTGTAGTCACATACGAAATATCTCCTCCACGCCTTTGTAGGGTTCTCTGTATGATACTTTTCTTTCCTTTCTCTTTTCTATACTTAATTCCTTTTTTCATTTTCTTTCCCGTAGGAGAGCAAATTGAAATGCAGGTATTGGAACACAACGAAATCCCAGAAGTGGAAGCCCCTGAATTACCTGCACCGCAACCAGGTCAGTTAAGAAATATAAGAGTTTTGATGCTAACGATAAAGCTAATTGACTTTGCAATCCAAAACTCTTGGCAGGTATCTATAGTTTAATCAATTAACCTAACAAATATTAGTTCTCTCAAATTGAAATACCTATAGAAACCATAGCATTCCTTTTCTGCTCTGATAATTTCTGTAGGTGCATTTTAAGAAAGGATAGATACTTAATTCCTGTTTTTCATTTTCTTTCCCGTAGGAGAGCAAATTGAAATGCAGGTATTGGAACACAACGAAGTCCCAGAAGTGGAAGCCCCTGAATTGCCTGCACCGCAACCAGGTCAGTTAAGAAATATAAGAGTTTTGATGCTAACGATAAAGCTGTAATTGACTTTGCAATCCAAAACTCTTGGCAGGTATCTATAGTTTAATCAATTAACCTAGCAAATATTAGTCCTCTCAAATTGAAATACCTATAGAAACCATAGCATTCCTTTTCTGCTCTGATAATTTCTGTAGGTGCATTTTAAGAAAGAATTTAAACTTAATTCCTGTTTTTCATTTTCTTTCCCGTAGGAGAGCAAATTGAAAAGCAGGTATTGGAATACAACGAAACCCCAGAAGTGGAAGCCCCTGAATTGCCTGCACCGCAACCAGGTCAGTTAATAAATATACGAGTTTTGATGCTAACCATAAAGCTGTAATTGACTTTGCAATCCAACTCCCTTGGCAGGTATGTATAGTTTAATCAATTAACCTAGCAAATATTAGTCCTCTCAAATTGAAATACCTATAGAAACCATAGCATTCCTTTTCTGATCTGATAATTTCTGTAGGTGCATTTTGAGAAAGGATAGATTAAGGAATGGTTTCCCATGTGACAATAATGGGACGAAATTAGGTTATATTACTTTTGGTTGATAAGTTACCTCCAGACATTCTGGTGATAAATTGCCATATGCACTTTTTAAGACCTCCACTCAAGAGATCCCCATTCCTTTACATTGGTAACCTGTACAGTGTATTATGGACGGAAGATACCATCGTCTCCCATATGACACGGTTGTAGTTAATAAATGATACATATATATTGAAAATGATCTTTCATTGTTTCCAGTTTTCAGTTATATTGTATGAAGAATAACTTAAAGATAATTCTTTGCTCTGTTGACAGCAATTGAACAAGCCTGTGGAGGGGATGCGAATCCATCTTCCTCAGGTAAAAATTTATTTATGAAAGAAATATAAAAAGAAGGCGTTTAAGAGAATTACTAGTACTGCAAAAATCACAGTTGCCCAATGTGACTTCAACTGCAAATTACTTTTTACAAACGGTCATAGGAATCGCCAAAATGAAAAAAGGTAATGCGTCTTAACAACTGTATTTGGCAGAGGTATTATTTCAGCAACTATTTTCATGCGCCCAAATTAACTTGCAGATTTAAATGTGAGCTTTGTAACTCAGTGTTATTTCATAAATCAATAAATAATTGAATACATCTGAAATTCTGACGTACCTAAAATAAAATTTGTAGAGATATTTATTGCAGAATAAAACATGAACCATAAGTATCATGAAACATTTTACTCTACTTGTTCCTTAAAACAGATTATCAGGAGGATTTTGACATCAGACCACCCACTACAAAGACTGTGGAAGGTAAACACCTTTTCCATTTTCATTTCATGTTTTTTTCGGAAATTTCGTAACTCTAAAAAAAAACAGCGAATGGTGGCTGGTGCTATCAAGCTGGCGCACTTGGTATACTTGATTGCATGGTTTTGTATGTCACACCAATAAGATTGGGGTTATAATGTCAACGTTTAATCACCAATCAAATCACGATTCTAAGTCTGTCACATGAAAAAATTTACGAGAGCAGCTTGTCGGTCTCTATTTCCGGTAAGGTACAAAACCCTTTCTCAGTTACTAAACCTAATGGGTAGATGAATTTAAAATAGCCTTATTGGAAAGTTTGTTGTCGTCAAATACTTAACACTTAAATGTAACTAACGTAACTTTTAATAATAAATCTGATTTCACACAGCTGGTAAATCTGAGGAGCAGGTGGAGGTTGAAGAGATTTCAGTGCCCAGTAACAAAGGTAAAGGAGATAATGGTTTTTGATTGGTCACTAAAGGGATTAAGGCATTTTATGAGTAATGAAAACATCTCTTTTACCTTGGTAGTCACTGGAACAATTGTAGTGTGGAAATTGGTGAACCATTAATGATTTTAACTCCTAAGTACAAAGACAAAATTTAATGACTGTATACTAAATTTTTTTCGTACCAAAAAAATCATCTTCTAAAGGAGCTAAAAAAGGTGAAGAAGAAGTGAAGGCGCCTGAGCCTGACATGGATGTCGCAAAGGAAGGTAACATTTTTATAAATCAGAAGAGATAAATTCAAATTGGTCCACACATGCCTTATTAGGTGATGCATAATCAGTCCACTCAATTGGCTAAAGATCACTTGAAGTGCTTAGTCCAAAGGTCGTGGTTCATATCGGGAGGCGACTTCATTGAGAAAAAACAAAAAAACGACACCACTTGGGCATTATTATACCTCCTCGTAACGAAGAGCCATTCCTTTTTATACAATGCTAAAATCAAACATTTATGAATTTATGAAAGCGTTTTACTACTTTGTTTGTTTGGGTTTTTTATGGATACAAAAATAATTTTCCCAGATACAGAAAACATAGCCGCCTCTTACCCCAGCTCATTGAATGGACATGGTTACTTTGATGTTGTGTACCTCAGTTTTCAAAACACCTCAACACAGACATGCAAAAATTTAATGAGCTTTGATAAGTGGCAGCCCTCTTTTCTGTGTTTGTGAAAATTATTATTCTATCGCTTAAAAGAAAATGAGCGCATTGTATTTCAATCTCTTTTCGTATTCCATCCAGGGGAAGAAGAGGTGTTTGATACCAGACTTTAGTTCTTTGTTTTCGAACCAAGGTAAATGCTTATTACGTCTGCTTTAATACTGAATACCGTGGACTAAAGGGTTGTGGAAAACAAATCCCTCTAAAGAAATTGTTTTTTTTTTGTTGCATGCATCTTTCTAATCTTATAGAATACGTGTAATATTTGAGATGTAGGGTGAACTCTATGCTAAATTTTTAAAATCCTTGGCTTATTCAAACCAATTTCAAATTTGAGATTTCAACGCAACTGTAATGATTGAAGTTATTGGAGATGAAGAAGGAAGTCTGTTTTTTTTATTGCTATAATATGCTGTTTGTCTTTTTTCAAAGTCACTTGCGAATTTTTTTCAGCTATCCCCTTCATTGTTGGCAGTAAGGGTACCAAAACATTTTCAAATTGATCAATTTTTTTCTCTGCTTTTGTTGATGTATGATTTGAAAAATTATAATAAAAAAAAAACTTCTGGGTGGCAAGTACGCCGCACTGGTGAGTGCTCTCTCTGTATATGCTTGTATATTCATATCTGCCTTCTGTCCTTAAAGCACTGACCAGCTTACTCACTGACAGTCTGGTCACTTGACTTTCTGACTAACTGGCCGGTAAGCCGTCAA
This sequence comes from Pocillopora verrucosa, assembly GCF_036669915.1. Taxonomy (NCBI): domain Eukaryota; kingdom Metazoa; phylum Cnidaria; class Anthozoa; order Scleractinia; family Pocilloporidae; genus Pocillopora; species Pocillopora verrucosa. The sequence continues at coordinate 4,726,723 of NC_089316.1, read as the reverse complement.
ATTGAATTGACCACCTGAGCTATGATTACTGGCTGACTGACAGATAGGCTGATTATCTGCCTGACTGTTTTCCGGACTCTCCACCTGGCCAGTGGGCATGGTTATTACTAACTGGATTATATTATGGCTGCAATACACTTCAATGTTGACATGTAAAAAATTAAATGCTTGACTGACTGATTGTCGGGTCAGTAGATCAAACAAACAACTAATCGATTATTAACTTTTGCATTCATTGATTAGCATGCTTTTTTCTTTTGCGTCTGACAGTCTACAAGAGCCAAAAACATTGCCATTAGTATGGAGACTGCGAGTGCTAGAGAAAAACTAGAAAAAGTTCAAAGAAAAGGGAAAAAATAATTCTAGTAATCAATACGTATGGTCGTATGGTAACATCTTAGTAAAAAAAATCTGCTTTTTAATCCCTTTTTTTTAGATTTAATTTTAACAATAATTAGTAATTAAGTATAGTTATGGTAATTATGGTATATTATGGTAATTAAGTATAGTTGGAGTGGAACATATTGTGCTCTATCTGAGTAGCCGTGTAGTGGTAGTTCATCTTTCTTTTGTTTTTTGTTTCCCGTTTTTGGTTTGTTTGTTTGTTTGTTTGTTTTTGTAACATGTACATCTACCTGACACTTTAAGTCTGTTAGTTTTAGCGTATTTCTAAAGACCATGATTGCTACACCGCAGTTAAGTCGGATGGCTCAAAACGGAGTACAACAATATCAGGGGTGTAGCCAGCCTAGAGTCCTGTACCATTAAATTTTATCATATCACTCTTGCAAATTTTGAAACAAAAATTGAACTTTCTCAGGGTATAAGCCCACGACAAGTCGAAAAGCTGGCTATAGTCCTGATGTGATAAGATATTCTATTCTGCATGCTGATCTTTCCATCATTAAATAAAATATAGCTGAGTAACTGTTTTGATTAGGAATGCCTCACTGGTTTTAAAAGTAATGTTTAAGCTCATTTCCATGGAAAATGTTAAGTTTATTCGGAGTTTACTCATAGTTTAGAGGGGATTCGATGTCCCAGAAGAACTTTCTTGTAGAGTTCCTAATATAGAAAAGAGCATAGAAGGTTAATAATGTGATAAAAATAGAAAACTAACGAGCTTTAAAAAGAATTATCAGATATTAATCTGCACAACAACTATTTAGATAATTCATTTCTAGGTTTTGTTTAAACACGAAAAATCATCTAAAATTTGACAAGAAAAACTTAGACAAATGCACGGGTTGAGGACGTCCACTTACTAGATATTTGATGGTACGCTGGTAATCTAAATAGTTCATTTCTTAACATTTTAGTACTCATCCGCGAGCATTAAAGTCATAAGGAGTTAAAGTGACGTTAATTTTGGGTTGTATATTAAATTAAAGAACTTAGACTTGCGGTTAAGATTTCCGCAGCTAGTAGACATTAGGCGGTACAGTAACAATCTGAATAGTTCGAACATTACTACAACTCGTCCGGCGAGTATTCAGAGTACGTGTCGAGTTGTTTAATTTCGTTAGTATCTCTAGCTGAAAAAAAAAAGGTAAAAATGTCACACAAAAAAAGAGAAACAATTACTGGATAAGACATCATGCATTAGAGATTTAACAACATATTGAATGACCTAACTAGCTCATTTCTAGAATTTTTATAACTCGTATGAGAGCATAATGATAACTAAAAGGTAGAGTGATGTCTATTTTCGCTATGTTACTACGTTCTTTATGAACGCAAATTCCTTAAAAAAGAAATTAGAAAGATGTTGTGGTAACGAGTAACAAGTCAGATATAGGATATTAATTGGTACAACAACAATCTGATAGTTCACTTCCACAACAAGCTTGCGAGTACTTTGCATGCAAACTACGTTTAGAATTGTTAGAGGAAATAAACAAGGACAGAGTTCGTTTGTTAGAGGTTTTTATGGAATGAAAATAATTTAAATAGGTCCTGTCTTAGAGTTTTTATAACTCGTTTGCGAGAATTATACTCATTAGTGACCTCTGTCATGGCTGAAGCCTGCCTCTTTACATAATATACATTATTATTAACATTAACCTGAAAATCGACAAAAAAAGAAAAAAGGTCTTAGAATACCACTAACTTAGATATTTAGTAGTGTTTTTAAATCTAATTTTGTAGCCCATTTCTAGATTTTTTAACTCACAACGAGAATTCTAGTTCATTGTAGTATGTGGTATTTTTTTTAACTTTGTTCAAACGTGATCATTAACATGGCTTCTACAGTAAAAATAACTTGAATGTGTGAGTGGCTTTTTGAGGGAAGTATCACCGAGTTACGAAGAAGGGTTCCAGATCTACTGTAAAACGTTAACGAAGACTTCAATAAAACATCTTTATGACCTTACACATGAGTCCGTTCTCAGTCTACCCTGTCAAGGTTTCTAAGTCACGCTTCGGGTTCATCCGCAGTGTGGATTATGTGCCACAATGACCTGTGACAAGTAAACTTATACAAAATTGCTTTCTGTATCTCTCATAATGTTGAACTTTTCGTTTCAATGAGTTATTCAGTCTGAATTTTTCCCAGAAACTGAGCTGTTTTCTTTTAAAACCATAATGTATCTTCTTGACGCGACTCTCTTGGAGGTTTCTGGTTATACCCGATGTGAAAAAAGGGGTAACAAATATATATTTCCGGGAGGTTAGGAAACATTTTTAAGCTTTACATTTCTATCCTAAGACTTCCACCAATGGTGGGTGGGAGTGACGGTAAGCATTTAAAAAACCCTCAGATATGAAATCTTTACTGCACTGTGATTGGTTTAGAAGTGTTGACTCGGGTTTATAGGTGTTGACTCGTCATGAATTTTAGTCCATAGTGACTGCTTGTGATATTCCTTCTTGCCAACCGCTGAGCGAACTTAAGAAATTCAATAATTTGCCATTTCGGTTAAATTTATTGGGGGACTAGAATTTACGCTCCAAAGTTATATTTCCAGTGAAGGACTCGAAGGTGTAACATGTAGAGATACACAACTAATTATGACCACACTTGAAAGAGACCTTCAGTTAAACCTGAGTAAATCGAGCCACAAACCTGAGTGAAACTAACTTAACTTAAATAACTTAACGTCTGTACAACCCACTAGAAGCAAACCGGAAAATCTTCCCTTCCATTCTACACTCTTCCTCATGCTACACAGCTAACCTTGCCTCTGGAAGCCTGACACAGTGAGGACGAGCATAAACGTGGGGTAAGTGAGAGAAAAATCTAATTATAATGAAGGAAGGTGACATGCCTTCCCAGAACCTCGCCGATTTTTGCTCGCTCTCTTTTACTCTTTTCTCCTCTTACCGTGAGCCTATCACCAGCTATGCCTTTAACGACAAAAAACAAACAAACAAAAAAAAAACGTTTCTCACTAATTCAACTCACTCAGAACACATCTACATGAACTGATCATTTTATAAAATGAAACATATGGAGAAAGGGTAAATCAATAGAAGGCGTTCATGCATATTAGCTTGTTAATGAATACTTCTGCAGTTAAACCACTTTTTACATATAATTACAAATACAACATTAATTTGAAATATACTCGAACTTACATTATCTTCAAATTCATTGGTGTCTTCTGTAAAAACTCCATTGATGGGACAAGCTAAGCTTTGAACTCCACCTCGAGACAGAAATTTCAACATTTTAGTTCGCACCTTTAATATACGATTGTGGAACACCAGGGTACGCGTATCTTCGACTCTCAAGTGTTTTCATTCCTATCTGAAATTGCGTTAGTTAATCGTATTCTTCCCACTTTTTTCTTAAGCATGAAATCTTTAATAAACTGTGATTCGTCTAGAAATCTCGCGCCACCCTTTTTTCCTACATACGACTATGGAATACCAGGTTACGAGTTTGGTTCGTTAGCGCGTAGCGTCGACTACAACGCCTTTGCGCATTTACGGGCGGAACGGGGAAAGACAGAATGTGGCCGAGACTAGTCCAGAATCATTTTATACCACTTCGATAAACAAATCATGGCCGGTGATAGAAATTGACTCCAATAGCACGAATGTCAATGTACACTGAAGAGGGTTCGAATGATGAGGACTGAGCCGCTCTCCTTGTTTCAGCCAATATGACGAGCACGTTCAATTGGACGCACTATAAAGATGGAATTTTAGTCTGCACTGTTTACAATACAGCGTATACGCAAAGCGATACAAATGACAATAATTTCCTTTACAATTTCGAATTACATTTTCTCGGCTAAAGCAATACTTAACTAGATGAAACTTTACAAGATTACCAAGTTAAGTATAAATCAGAGCTGGAAAAAATATCCAGTATGGTTTCTAATCAAGCTGCCATAAGCCCGGGGTAAGTGTTTAATAGTCATAAAAAATAGTTCTTGTTGCGCTGGGGCTTGCAGGAGGGCGAGACGAACTTGTGGGTCTTCTTTTGTTTTTTACTTTAACCTTCCTCTTCGATAGCATCAGCGCCTAAAGAAAAAAATAAGTGAACTTACGATGAAACTTCTAGAAGTGTTCGATGGCCGTTTGGGTTCTAGCAAAATTTTCTTAATTCTCCAAAGAATTCTGAACCAAAGTCGTCCGGTTATAAACGTTTTATTGAATTCTTGGATGTAAATGTTGACAACAAAAAAAATAATAAAAAGTTTCTCAGGTAAAAAGATAAAACTAAATTGATTTTTCGAAATATTCTAGGTGCATTTTTAACACTGAGATATGCGAGTCCAATCACAAGCCTTTCATTTTCCCCAAACGGTAATCTTTTACAGCGTTGTTACACAGTAAATACCTGTGTTAGTATGGGCCGTACAATCACATTTCCAGTAGGCTGCATCCAAGGTTCACCATCTATTTGTACAGGCACCTCTGATTTTAATTTGATGTTGATCTGTAATGAAGTGATAATAATTGTCATCAACTAAAAAAAAAAAAAAAGCATTGAAGCAGATGAATGAAGAGGGTAAATTTCTAAAGAAACTGTGGTTCTGCGTCGTTGTGGGGGGGGGGGGAGGGAAGGGGTGGTATTACAAGATAGTTTCTTTTATCAACTGATTTTATAAAGTAAATATGCAGAAAAAAATGACGCTACGCCACTGGTGGGAACATAGTAACGTGAAAAACAGAAATTACAAGAGAATAGTACGAGGATAATCAACTTATGGCTTCATTATGTTATTTACTGTATTACAACCAGACATACATACCTGGGCTCCCTGTGCTAGCCGAATACCAGTCCTGATTCCACTTTGAATTTGACCCTTTTAATAAAGAATTCGTCTCAATTAAGAACTAAGGCACCATTTTTATTGCTAAATAAAAACGTTTCCTATGCAAATACTTAAGAAGAAAGGAAAAGGTAGGATACAAAAATTGTGGCAGTTGTAGAAAAAAATACGCGGAGCAGATTGGAGAGAACAGTATGGTGCATATGCCCGCTGATGTTAGGGTGTGAAGGGTAAAGATGGTGGTGATTCTGACTCACCAGGTGCATTACTCCCTGAAGTCCAACCACCTCGACAAGACCGTCACAGTGACAAGCTGGGGAATGACCCTGCAAAAATATTCAAGCAATTTCAATTGTGTGTGGAAAAGGAATCCGGGATTGCATTTATTTCGTTTAACTTCGCTTTGCGATTGGTCCAGATAATTCAAGCCACTCTCCAAACCAATCACGTGCATAACTAAAACCAACAGTGGTTTGGTCCACTTCCCGCGCTATTGGCGGTTTGGAAAATTCTACTCTTCGTACTTATTGACTTCTTTATAGCTAATGCGCTGAATCTTTGAGTCTTTTCCAGACCTCATCTTCTAGGGACAACATGTCATGGTTACTTATATCAGTTGTTTGGTGCTAAGAATATGAGCAGATATCACCACTAAATTCATGAAGTACTACATAGATCTTCTTTGTCTGGTCCCCATGCAACTGTGCCTGCTCCCCAACTGGCCGGAAAACAAATTAAAAAAAAAGTTAAAGCGCAAAATTTATACAAGAGAATAAAAGACTTTACAAGTAATTAATTGATAATCGCAGGTCAGCTGCTATCAAAGTAATCTCAGAAAAGAAGCCTTAAAAATTCAGACTTTGACTAGAATCGAACCCGGGCCTCCCAGATAATAGTTGGGGACTGCTGCGAAGCCACGTGATGTGAGTGAGACAAACTTTAAAAGGTTGTTCGTTCCCGTAAAGGAATCAGATCATAATGATATGAGACAAATAATGTTGACCTACACGAATCACACTTTCACCGGGCATAAAAACTGTGCAGCTTAAAATTACTTGTTGAAGCCGATGTGCAGCGATTTCCTTGCAATTAAATTGAAAATCTAACCACTGCAAAGTTAATTCGAATTAATTAGATTGACCTCAATTTCCAGCTTTTACTTACCTGCCTATGTTCAGAATTACAATTCCTTCTAGTGTTGGTAAGTCAAGTTTTTTGCCATCAATCTGCAGCGAAAAGGAATGAATAAGATACTGGTCCCTGGAAAGTTAAAGAGGACGAAAGGCAAACAAGCACCGCAAAACGCCAAAACAAAACGCTCAGGTGTGATTGGAGCATGAAATAAAAAGTTGTGCAACTGATACGCATGCAATCATTAAGAGTTGAATACAACTGACAGAGGATGATGATTTGGACCAACACTCGATGCTAGGATACAGGGGTTTCAATAACCTTTTAGTGATCAGCCATTCAATACCATCGTTCTACAGATTAATCACCTCTATTTCGACCTCTTGAGTAAATGTCCGCGAGTAGCCTTTGACCATTTTCTTTATACCTGCTCTAAAGTAAACTCCTTTGTTATGAAGCCTGAAACAAAAAGAAACAAAAAAAAAAAAAGAGGGAATTAGAGATTCAACAGAGTCGCACTAACAATAAATTGCAAAACACAAAGTCGGGGTTTTTTCAACCTATCCCTTTTCAAAAGAGCTTTCAACGGAGGTTAAAATTTATCCGGAGTTTGAGTACATTAAACGCAGTAAAGATGAAACAACAGTACATCTCAGAAGACTATGGAACCTTTGTTACCATCCAATGGCTTTCGCAATCAACACTCTTTTTCTTCAATCGAAGGCACTATGACAAATTTTGTAACCTGTAAATTGAATCCTTTGTATCCTCACCTGCTATGGAATTTATCTGGTTCTTCCTCCCTCTGAAGATGAAAATCTGAACAAAGCTCAGCTCCAATTCCGATGCCAAAGTAATTATTCATGGTAAAAATACCAGGATCGTCTTCTCTTCCTCCCATCGAGCCAAGCGCACTGTCGTTAGTGTCCGCTGAATCAAACATGACACACCATCTATCAAGAAACACTTCGTGTGCCTGATCAACGGCCATGAGAAGCGATACAGGGCTCTCGCCACCAGAGTAACCACCTCCCCAATGGAGAACACGAGAGTGATCATTACCTGTAAGTTGAGAATCTCGTTCAATCTCCCACTCATTTTCTAGCTACTATGGAAATCACGAGAGAGATGAATACATATAAGCTGGGAATCTCATTCAATTTCCCACTAACTCTCTTGTTACTATAAAAATCACGAGAGAGATTCATTCATACGAGAGTCTCGTTCAATTTTCCACCCATTCTCTTTTCACTTTGCTACAACACCCGAACGGCAGCTTTTCAAAATACGCTATAACGGTATTTCTACTAATTTAAACCTCTGCTATTAATCGTAACTTGAAAATGCATATAATTACCGTATAGAGTTGCAGACTTTCAGTAATCAATACTACTTGATTTACTTTCAAATACTACGAACTTTTCAGGCCTAAAAAGGGAAAATCTACATGACTTTCCAGGGTCTCTATCGCTTAGAAAACACGAATGACTAAGTCATGATTAGTTTCAGATTTCCATCTCATTGACCAAGTTTGTCGAACGAGTCTTGAAATCTATTTATAGGAGGCGAGCGTGGCCTAGTGGTTAGGGCGCTACACTTGTAAGCCGGAGGTCCCGGGTTCAAGTCCTCCTCCCTGCCACTGGATGGATTTGTCTTCGGTGGCCCCGAATTCAACTCCTGCACGCTTTGTAAATAGCCAACTGGTCTGCCTCCTACCAGTTGGGGTTTTTAACAAGTTTCTGTTCATTTACGATATTTGTTTCCTTATTTACAGTGTCCCCAATTAGCACAGCAGTGCTAAAAAATACACTGACACTTAAATAAAGTTATTATTATTATTATTATTATTATTATGACATATCGCAGAAAAACAAAACGTACAAAGGTACTTTTGACTCTGGAAATAAATTTTCTTTAAATCGTGGGGAACACGAATACTTTGGAAAAAATCCACTTACCAATGCCAAGAGGAAGAACTGCTGATGCAGGTAGCTTACACTTCATCTCTTGAACAACATCATCCAAACATGACAGCACCCAGCCAACTGTGCCATCACCACCACAGATCAAGACACGAAAATCAGAAATAGATCTGAAAGCATAAACTCTGAAACAAAGATAAAAATCGATTCATATTTTAGATATTCAGAGATTTAAAAACGATGGGACAAAGTTGACAGAAGAAGACAAGGCTTATAGTTTTGAGTATAGAATAGCTGTAAATGATTAATTTGGGAAGCAACCTATACAACAAAATATAAATCGTTCTTCTGCAGGACGACGTCATATAAGGAAAACTAACCGCCATGCCTTTTTTGGACTAAAAATTTTACATCAATCTTTACCACTTCCTTGCTTGTTCCATCTTGAAAGCGAGGCTTGGGGGGAGACATTGGGTTATCTCATGTAAATATGGGTATCGCCCTTTAAAGGGTGCAATCTGCACTGGAAAGATTCTGCACCCACCCGCATCTGCACTATGGCTTAATTAGCTCGGCCTCGGTCAATTCTCGTGGACACAAGAGTCTAAGGAGATAGTTCTTACTAAGTAAACAACTTCCGTGTAACAAATTCGGGTGGGAATTCGTCTTAATACGGAGGGGGAGCGAGTTTAACATACCCTGATAATAAGCCTCCCTCTAAGAGGCTGTACACTTGATAAGGGTTGAGCAGTCTCTGGAAAGCTGTGAACATGTCTGCCCCCTGACCGCCACCACTTTTCGAGTTTACCAGTACTAGAAGGGGTTGGCTTCCAGGGGGGAACAGTCCAGGCTATAGGGAATAACAAAAAAAATCATTATAGGCATAACTCCTTAACTGTAGAAAGAGAATACCGATATGCAAGAAACAGAAATCTTGATTCCAGTCAGTCTTTTTCAGTTCATCTGTTTTTTAAAGTACTTCTAGGAAATGCTCTACAGAAAGAACACAGAATTCGCTTTATACTTCCCATGGGCACTGCCAGTGATATAATAATGTGTCTTAATTATTAGATACATGAACTGAGCTCTAGGATTACTAGTAACTCACCACAACTTGAAAACACACTTTTCACCTCACAAAATTCCATGGCTACAAAACAATTACAAGAAAAAAGATGAGAACAGCCAAAAGCCTCCCTTTGAGTATTTTAATGCGTAAAATATTAGGTCGCCAAGGTGTCGTCAATCTTGTTACCAGGGTCACTGTCACTCTTAAATAGCTGAATGGAGATGGCAGATGGTCAGGGGAACGAGGACTCAGGAAACATACATTAGCCCCTCGTAAAACAAAGATACTTGTTTAGAAGCATCTAAAAAACAAACAAAACAGAACTTACTTTCTCCTAGAATGTTGCCAATCAAAATTTTGTATTTGCTTGTGTCAAGGCCAACTGGGAGACTACCAATGCATATGCATAAACTGCGCAAGTGTTCTATGTTTTGCCTCAGGTAGGATCTTGTGAGTTTCATTTTCCTTACAGACTTCTGCAAAGAAAAGAAGTACATTAATTTTTATAAGGAGTCTAACACCTTCAGATGAATATAAGATCTATTATTTATCATTAAAAATCACCTTGCAGTTATCAAAGGAAGTTAATGACAAAATGGGCGCAAAGACATGAAACTATGGAAAGCGAAGTTGTCACCACCTTACCACCATATATTCAATGGCTATAACTTAAAAATAAGAAAAGTGGAAGGTAAAAAGGCAGAGGAGCCCCTCACCCAGATAATTAACCCTTTACACCCAAAGATCAGTGTGCATATTCTCCATGCTGTTTTCTATACATTTCCTACGGTGCTGACATGGAGATTTTGCTTAACAATCAAGAGCTCTGGTATTTGTTGATCATTATTTAATTCTCATGACCTTAATGTTTGATTCAGGGGTGATACTGTAAGGAGAAATTAGATGTTGGTCAGTCTAAGGGGTAAAAGGGTCAAACTATCATACTGTTTAATACTACATAACTACATCTACTGTTGACTTACTGTGAGAGGTTGATGATTCTCTGTTAGCTTCTGTCCTTCAAATGACAACCAATAAGTTTTCCAAATGTACTTGCTATTAGTTTTTATTTGCAAAATTATATTACATTATGATTTGTGTATTGGTAAACAAACATTAAACTGTTTGTCTCATGATGTCAGAGTCAGGCTAATTGATAGATCAACGTCTATTTAATCCATCAACACCTTCATCAGGTGTTGCGGTTGAAAGTTGTTATGTCACTATTTGTAGCACATTGGTTTGTAATTATTGGTGGGTTATAGCTTGCTGTCATTGGAGTATTTCGATACTCATTAATTATTCCAAGTTTTGATATTGTTCCCTTAAAGGTCTACTTTGTTACTGATCAGCTGTTATGCTATTTGATAGTAAGCATTTCAATTCCATCATCTCTATTGACGTATTAGATTTGTGTATAAGTTGAACAGTTAAAGTTAATATCTAACCCTCTACCACCTTGAGTGTTGTTCTATGAATATTGACAAGTTTTCATGCAGAAAGCTAATGAGAAGACAGGTCCTTAATGGTCGGCTAATGGTCGAATAAATGAATATCAGGTTATGTTGTTTGATTCAGTATTAAATTTTCATGGCTGAAAACATAAATATGTATCAATCACACAATGCAGTGGACTGATATGTTGATTTTGCAAGTACAGTGTATAGAGGCCATATGATTACATCAATCAGAAATATAAAACTATGTAAAACCATACTATGTAAACTTGACATCATTTGATTCCTTATCCACTTACCAAGAGACAATATGCAGACCTCCTTCCCTGGAGAGTTTAAGTAAGATGTGTCTTTGTATTGCCTTCTTTAGGTGATGCACTGTCGCATTTTGGATGACAACTACAGCTGAAAGTTTATTAAAAGGCATATAAAATTATATATATACATATAAGGAGTGGATCTTCCACTATGTTCCCCAAATTTTTTCACCAAAGAGAACCATCACTTCTGGATGCGACAGAGAGTCAATCTTTTTCTCCGATTCTTCTGGGCTCTCTTCGTCCGCCATATTGAGTTGAGGTTCATTCCCAGGCTTTCTCGAGTGCGCCTGCCTCCGCTTGCCACGATTAGATTACGGCCTACATTCCATTTCACTCATAGATCGCGTAAGTTGGACAATGATCTCCAATGAAGAACAACTTAAGATTGTTGTTCTGTGGTACTCTTTTTTTTCATGTGGGTATGCTGCTGAAGCCAAAAAGAAAAAGGATCTATAAACTATTGTTGAGGTATGTGAAGAGATTAAAATCTCAGACAAGCTTCTTGCGCTTAAATTACTGGTAGTATTTCTTTGTGATCGATCGGGTGCTAATTTCTGCAATTTTGAATTTGGATTTTATCTTTCTTCGAAGAAAAAAAAGCGAGCATTTATAAAGTCTGTGAAATTGGTATTATTTGAGGGAAAATTCACGAAATTTGTCGCGATAACCTACCCGCGCGGATTTTGTTATGCAGTCGAGAAAATTAGAAGCTTAAGTTTTTAAACTTTGCATACGTACGGTACGTACGGGAGGAGTTTGGGTGAACTTTATGGCAAAATATGTTATACTGAAAAAAAATCCATATTCGTTTGTTCGCCAAACGTGGCTAAGCTAAAGCTTGTTGCTGGAATATCGATTAAACTGTTGATATGTATTGCAGAGATTCCAACCCTCCCGATTTAATGTCTTGCCTCCCGCTCTCCCGATTTTTACCAAATTCTCCCGATTTATCATAAAATTCTGAAAACTAGGGGAAAATTGCTAATCTTTAGAATTTTTGGCGATCTGTCACTGTGAAACACTCATATTATACTTACTTTCTTCGCGAAGAGCATTATGGTATGTTATAACTCAGGCCGGAATGATGTCAAAATTCAGGAAATGGCACTTGAGAGAACCTAAATTTGCAAAACTTCCCGGGGGCATGCCCCCTGACCCCCCTAGAAGCTCGCACCTTTGGCACTAATAACTACTCCCTATTTTCCATCACATGGGGTTGGAATCTCTGGTATTGTGTACTGTATGCCAGTTGATAACACTTCTGTGGTAAATGTGAACAAGATTAGTCCTTCGCGGGCGAAAGACACTAAAATATCACGTGATATTTTTTTTTTTGTCCTTTTATCGCGGTATTTGTTTCATCGATATTTAAAATAATATTTTTCAAGCGCTCCTTATGGAGAAACAGTGGAAAATTAAATAACTATGAACGTTTTCGCTTTTTTGTTCCAATACATGCACACTACATAATAGTCTGGGCTATTTGAGAAGGAGTGTCACAACAGGTGGTCTAAAGTGATGCTAGAAATTAATAATTTGTTACAAATCTCGTCTCCTGGCAGCAGTGATTAGGTTAACATCATGGCTTTGACATTCTAGTTTATATGAAATATAACTTGTAAGGACTTAAAAGCATAGATCTTATTAGAAATCTGTAGACTGTTCTTCAATAGATGGGTGCAACTGGTTCACATGTGATTCATACAATGTAACTCATACAATGTAACCATGAATCATATTCATACATGTACCAATCCAATAAGCACAAGATTTTAATTGTAATATATATTAGAGAAAAAGTATGATTTGTGCATTTCTGAAGAGTAGTTCAAATACCTGACTGTGTATATATTGTTGAATTAACTGAGACAAACAAAATGGAGTTGAGAGGGGAAATTCCTACAGTCTCATTAAAAACATTCACTAGAATTTTCATTCAAAGTATGGTGTTGAAACTCAGTAGAATATGTCAGTGACACAACATGTTAAGAATATTCTCAAAATATTTATACAAAAAAAAAGTACAGGCCACTATAATTTTAGCAGGAAAACATGGTCTGCACATTAATCTGAATGTTCTCTGATCTGTGATGGCTTTTAGTTTTCTTTTCAATAAGCTATTTTATTGCCAAATTTGGAAACTGGTGGGCAATGGACATAATCAAGTAAATTGTGTTAAATTAGATGAGTATTGTAAATATAATTATGTGAGGGGGCAAAATCAGATCCAAGGGATTAAAGACATTACTTAAATTCCCTCTAGGGTTTGCACAGAATGCAGTTATTTAATTTCTTAAATTATAGAAATTTTCACACTAATCAGGAAAGAATGCAAAAATGAGGACTTATTAGTCTAGATGAATTTTGAGTTTTCAATTCTTTTTCTAGTTTAGAAGCTTCTAGTAGAGCTAGTAAATATGTTTATGTTATGTCATTATCTGTCTGCACTTGTTGGTTTTATATCAGAAATCTCAGTCCTTGAATATTTTAACTGCTGACTTGTGTGTAATTACCATATGGACAGACTTTCCATGAAGTATTCTATATAAAATCATATGATCTTTCTATTTCCTGCTACCTGTGAGGACAAAGCAGATAATGGCGACATTGTGTCTTTTCACTATACAGTATGTACATAATGACTTTGCTTCTTACTTGAAAGCATTACAGTGAATTCCTAAGGAAAGGATGCTCTCACATCCTTACATCTTTCAAGCCAGAAATTTGAACCAAAATTGTTTTAATCACTTGGGTGCCAAGCTGTTATTAGTAAATAGAATTTGGCATCCTCTCCCTTTAGCTTTCTGTTATCATTTTAAATTAGACTGCCTAAACAAAAAGACACAAATAAACCGTCAAAATAAAAAAAAAAAAAAAACCAACAACAGCACAAAGTAAACAACAACAAAAAGTAAAAACCTGTTCTCAATTCTTATTAAAAATGTAGCTATTGCAAATGTTTGAATTTCCTTAATTTTTCAATGAACTCTTTTAGGGTACACTGGTGAATGGACAAATGTTCAACTCATCCCTAGCAAAAGGAAGGGAGCCACTTGAGTTCCAGTTGGGCAACGGGAAGGTTATCAAAGGTAACTTGCGTCAGGACCTCTGATTATTTTGCTATACTATCAGGATGATTTATTTCAGATCCATAAAGCCATTAAGCCAAAGTGATCAGTCAACTGCTCTCTAGAACAAAAAAGCTAAAACATTTTAAAATCATGAGCTGATGAGAACACATTTTGGCAACAATTAAATTGCATAAAGCATGAGAAAACTCAAGTGAGCACTTAACTGGCAATTGATTTTATTTTTTAATCTGATATGTTGAGAATATGGAGCAAGTGTTCTTGGCCAATCACATAGAAACATGAAGTAAAACCATAAAATCAAACATGGTTACTGTCAATACTTACACAAAGTCAAATAAAAATTGTTCTAATTGTTCTAAGATTTTGACTTCTTTTACTATCTGGTTTCTGACTCTTTTCTAAAAGTTCCTAGTTAACCCTTTCACTCCCATGAGTGACCAAGACAGAGTTTCTCCTTACTATATCTGTACCATATCATGTAAACAAGTGACGAGAATTAAGAAAAATATCAATTATGGGATTAATAATTGATCTGATACCAAATTCTCCAAACTGGCATAATGAGAATCATTTGGCAGACAGTAAGGAGAATTGCTAATGAAATCTTGGGAGTTAAAAGGGTTAAAACAATTTTAGAGATGCTAAGATATCTTAATTCTTCATTTCATGTAAATGAAGTATTCTCTTGACTTATGATTTGGGAATTATTTAGCTACTATAGTTTTGCTTACAACTATGTGACATTTTGTTGGTCATGTATACATACATAGTGAGGTATAAAAATTATAGGAGGAAACATTAAAAGCTAGACTAGAAAGGAACCACTGTGACCTGAGTCAAGTTTTCTTACTGAGTGAATTTGATCATATGAGGTTACCTTGTGATATCTAATGTAGTGAGCATCATTGAAAATAAAACCAAAGTGTGATTACTGTATAGTGATTTTAGACATATGAAATTCATATGTTTGCACTGCGGTGAAGAAACGAATTTAAGAGATCCTTGCAGCTAAGAACACTACTGAACTAGTAGTTGAAAATGGGACCTGAGAAAAATTCAGGCATGTATGGGATTTGAACCCATGACCTCTGCGATACCAGTGCAGCACTCTACCAACTGAGCTAACAAGCCATCTGGGAGCAGGTCAATATGTTGGGTCCAAATAAACCATCCAGGTGATGAATAATAATGACTTCCAATATTTTGAGTTCTTCTTTTGCCTGGCTGGTAATACTTTTTTTAAAAGCTCTCAGTTAAAGCCCTTTTAGAGATGTTAAAATTTCCCAAATTGCGATTTTATGTGAACTTCAGTGACAGAAACTTCACCACTTTACAAGTAATTGCCACCTTAACTTTTCCACTTATTTCTGTAATTTTTTTTACAGGTTGGGAGATGGGTATAAAAGGAATGTGCATAGGGTAAGATTTAGAAATATTACAGTATGCGTATAATGATTTTAGATATATGAAATTCATATATTTGCACTGCAGCGAAGAGATGAAATTAAAGGATCCTCGCAGCTAAGAACTCTACTAAAATGAGTAGTTGAAAATAGGACCTGAAAAAAATTTCAGGCTCGTACTGGATTTGAACCCATGACCTCTGTGATACAGGTGCAGTGCTCTACCAACGGAGAGCTGGTCAATATGTTGGGTCCAAATATACCATCCAAGTGCTATACATATTACAGTATGTGATAAAAAACAACAATAAGGTCAAATATTTTCATCATGAGCAGGTTTTTGTCATTAGCAATTAGTGTCATTGAGGAAGGGACTTCTTCTAAAGTGGGTCTTAGCTTAGCAGGATTTTTTCAAGTGAAAAAAAAATACCTGCTTAAAATTTTACTTCTAAGCAACAAGTTGGGGTGCAAAAAATTGTGCCCATGGATTGATACTATTTTCCAAGTTCTATTAATTTGAAATAAGCTATTTGCAAACATAACTGACAACAAGATTGGCATGGCAACTTTTAAGTAAAACCCCTTTGGGCTTCATAGCCCCTTACTGTCTTAACTGCCTTTCTTATTCTTCTTTTCACATTGTTTATTCTCTACAAATAAATTCAAAAACCCCTTTTAGTTGATCATTTTTGTGGCTCCCTCAAATGAGTTTAAAGAAGCAGTGCTCAGGCTGATATTTTTCAACAGTCCTCGATTCTACTTTTTCTCTTTTCAGTGAAAAAAGAAAATTGATCATCCCTCCTCACCTAGGGTACGGAGCTCGTGGAATTCAGAATGTTATTCCTCGTAAGTAAATGTTGATTGTAAAAATGACCATGGAGGAACTAAGGGGGCCTGTAAATACAGAAATGACACGAGCAGAAGTGCAAGTCCTGATTTATTACACAAGTGATATTTGGGAAGTTTACTTAACCCTTTAACTCCCAAGATCTGATCATTAATTCTCCCCTGTAGCTGCTACACATTTCCTTATAAATTAGTTATGAGAACTTGATGCTAGATCAAGATAGCAGCTTCTACCTGATAAGTTTGAATATTCTCAGTACCTGTTTGCTGAAGAATGTATGGATATTGTAGGGAGAAGTTTTGTGTTAATCACTTATGGGAGTTAAAGGGTTAATTGAACTTGGACAACCAAAACATTTCAGAACGTCAGCCATTAATCATTAAATGCAAAAGCAGTTTGTATGATTTTTGATTTTTAAGTCATTTTTCAAATCTCTTTGTATGTCCTCAGTCACACATTACTTAGAATGAGAAATTTCCAACGAGTCGGAAAATGCTCATATTTTCTTTGTAATGGCAATTTGATAAAATAATTATGACATTTCAACCAAGTTTAAAGTTTTTTGAAATGTTTAGAACTTAGCATTTTTTGTTTGTCTTTAATTCTGAGCACATGCAATATGTAAATCCTGTGTTGCAAGCTAGAACTTATTTTATTGAGCATGAGTCATTGACCAATCATGAACAAGATATCTATTGGATATGTGGTAATAGCCAAATGGGGAAAAATTTTCTTTTAAATTTCTTGTTATAACACAGAATGGGAATGGTTAAGAAGCCTTTCCTTTTCGCTCTCCTTGCAAGATTTCTGCACAGCCCCATTCTTCACTATGCATATAGTTTATGGATAAAAAAAATAATGGCAGAAACAATATTTTGCCTTTAGGACTACAACTTTGATTTGTTTTAGAATAGTATGGGGTTATGAAGAAATCTTTCTGCTAATCATGATATTAATATCATTCTACGTTACTGAATAAAAAGCAAATCCTAACATTTTCTTATTTTTGCTTTATTCACACATAGCCGACTCTGTACTTATTTTTACCACCGAGCTCATGTCCATTAAGAGGAAGTCGCTGTTCGATCCAAAGTTACTGCTGCAAATAGGATTTTGGCCGCTCCTGGCTGGAGTGATTTTGTACTATCTGTATAGAAAGGCATCTAAGAAATCTGGCAAGCCTGAAACAAAGTCGAGCAAGAAAAATAAAAGGAAGTAATAAAACTGTGAACCTTTTTAGTAATGAGGTTATTCGTAAATGATATCAGAGTATGCCTCTTTCTCGGCATCAGTTGACTATGACACGATTTTATATCCTAATTTTGGAAACTTTCCATGCGCAACGCTTAAAAATTCGTCGACAACTCTGGAGCAATCAGCGTAGAAACCAAAACTCGGTTAGTGATTGAGAAAGGTGACAATTAACCCTTTAACTCCCAAGATCTGATTGTCAATTCTCCCCTCTAGCTACTACACATTTCCTTGATAATTGATTACGAGAATTAGGTGTTTAATCAAGGAAATAAATTGTATCTGATGAGTCTGAGTGTTCTCATTACCTGTTTGCTGTATAATATATGGATACTGGAGGGAGAAGTTACTTGGTAATCACTTCAGGGAGTTAAAGGGTTAAAGTACATTGCCTGAAGCGCGGGCGAACGCGACTGACCAATTCGCGATTAGCTTTTAATTTAGATTTGATTGGTTGACAGGATGGTGCGAGTTTTCTGGACCAATCACAGAGCGCAGTAAAGCAAACCCAAAGCGAACTTGACTTGCTTTTGACACTTCACACTTACTTGAGACAGCGAAGATTACTCTACATTTTCTTTAGAACCAGCCCAATGATCTATCAAAAAGTATTGTCCGCCTCTATTTACGATTATTCAAAGGTAATGCTACTCACTAAATGACATGGAAAGTCACGGTTAGTAGAATTTGTTCGTTTGTTCGCCGTAATGGCGCTTCTACATCTTATCTCTCTTCCCATGCTTAACTGAAGAGATAACTTTACAAGAAACGAGGGGATTTAATTCAGCTTTCGCTCACTGAATTCTTTCGGTTTCTGATGTGGAAGTCCCAATTGAAAGAACTTACCGAAAGTTTAGTTTAGAAGAACTCAAAACTATGCTTAAATTTTGTTCACCGAAAAAATTAGGAGAATCCAGGCATTAAATGACTGAACGTGAGAATTATTAATTAAAATGCCAATAAATACCTTTCCAAGTCATTTTGCAAAGGAGTGAAAAATACCTATGGTGTTTAGACGGCGTGTCAAGTGTTATAACCCAATCAATGATACATTTGCGATGACAAATTTGTTTGGAAATCAATTATACGCAAACAACGAAAATGATTTGAGGAGTAAAACTTTACATAAGTCATTGTAAGGTCAACCCTAGTAGTAGTGATCTATGAGAAAGGCTTTAAAGACGCTGTCCCCCGCTGGCAAAAAATGGATATCTACATATAACACAACTCATCATCCGACGAATATCCCCCGCTGTGAGCGTGTGTGGGTGTGTGGGTGTGTGGGTGTGTGGGAGGAGGGGGGGGGGCGGTAAGGGAAGAAGCGGGATTGCCCGCTTCTTGAACCGATCAGATCACAAAATTGTAAAATACCGCCCGTTCACGAACTGAGAAAAAAAGAGAAAGTGATGGTAAACTATCAACCGGCTGAGGAAGGTCCTTGTGGTGAAAACTTGAAAATCCTGCCCTCAAACGGAGATTTAAACTCTAAGAACCTCCCAGTCGGTAAATAACATATTTATCTTTCCACTGACGGGTCATTTTTAATCCAGGGACATTACATCGCGGAAATAAGTTTCGTTTTCGTGAAGTTGATAAAGGAAGAAAATGAAAATGCTTTTGAGATGAAATCCGTAGTTTTGGATTCTCGGTTCAAAAAAGTAAGTCAGTGTTCGTGAAAATAAAAAAAAATGTATTTAGGGTAAAAAATTTGGCATAATTTGGATTTGAAAGTCAAATACTGTTATGAAATAATAAAAGCGTTGGTTGCCGATGAATAGTCACGTTAGTCATATAATTTAGTCAGTTTATTCAGTTCATTGCAACATTATATAAATAAGTTATTAAAACTGCTCAAAGAGAAAAGGGAAAAGAAAAAAAAACAAATATACTTTCTTTCAGTTCCTCTTTTGAGGTAGACGTGGACTTAGAAAATTACGTGATGAAAATTTTTGTTTATTTAAAACTTAATTTATTAAAAACAACAGTTAAAACAGCTGTAAAACCCTTTACCCTTGTGTGAATTAATTATCTTCTGCTTATGCGGATAAACACGATCAGATTCTCTCAGAGTAAAGGGACAATCAACATTCAGGTACTAAACATAAGAGCTTCGTTTCTTTCTGTTCTTGTTTCATAATAGTTTAATTCATCTCTCTCGCTCACTATACGGTACAAAAATTAGATTTGAAAGTAGAGAGAATTTTTTTGTTGATAGGATATAAGCTTCCTACATGTTGACAGATGGCGATCCTTTCGATGACATCATTTTTGTTATGTTTGTTACCACAATATTTATCCTAAACTATTCTAGCTTCTGAAGTTCTGTAATTCGATCATTTTAGTTTGTTTTCTCTATTTTTGTGATTTTTATGTTATCGTTTCCGCCTTTTTTGAGAAACAAAGGACACGAGAAAAGTTAAACAAATTAATCGACTAGTTGATCGACATAGAAAAGAGTCTAAATTCTTCGAAAAACACAAATAGTAGTATTATCCTCGAAATAATAAACAAGAGTGTATGTTTTGTAATGGTATTTTACAATGGAGATTCGAATTTTACTGAAAGGGAAACATATTCCTTGTAAGTTGTTCAAACGTTAATTTGAAAGTCAAATGGCACCTGAGGAAAAAGACACGAAGAAGTCAGTTTGTGTGTTGTTCAAACGTTAATTTGAAAGTCAAATGGCACCTGAGGAAAAAGACACGAAGAAGTCAGTTTGTGAGTTGTTCAAACGTTAATTTGAAAGTCAAATGGCACCTGAGGAAAAAGACACGAAGAAGTCAGTTTGTGAACGATAAACAGTTATATTCACAGAGTATCGGACATAATCTTTAGAAAAAAAAATTTACAACTCTTCGATTTTGTGGAGTCTTTCCAGAAGACTTTTTCAAAAATCTGTCCTGATGAGAGATTGAAAAAATTGCTGAATTAATTATTCTTTTACGTGATATAGAAAGCGCGCAACGCGTACAGATCTTTTTTCCTGTCAGTTCTTTGATGATGTGCTGCAATTTTTGCAGTAGAGTGATAAAAGCGCAATTTCTCCTTCTATTGTCAATATATGATGATATTAAGCAGATTTACTTTGATAAGAACGAGACCGGTTAAATCACAAAATCGCAAACCTAACATTTCTGTGGCTTTTCTTCATCTAAAGATTAAAAAACACTTTTGAATAGTTTCTCGCGACATTCGCACCATAAATTATGCAAAATATAACTAGTATATATATATATGTATATATATAGATATTGAAACATCTGTTGTTTAAAGGGCAATAGCCGTTCTCTTACCTAAAAGAACGAATAGTAACGGTTTTAGAATTTAAGGTAAGTTTTAGAACAATGAAGAAACTAGTTATTCTATTACGAGCTCTTTTTATCTGAAGGTGGCGAGCCTTCCTTTTTATTGCGAGATAACTACATGTACACAGTCAGTACAGATGTCGATCCTGTTGATGAATATGCTACGTGCTTTACCACAATATAGTTTCTAATATGTCTAAAATATTTTTCCACTGCAAAATCAACTCGATTCCTTTCACTTTATAACCATAGTATCTGTGAGTTATGCTCTAGATGTGCATTTGACGCCCTGTCAAAACCAGTACACGACAAAATGACTAAAACTTTAATCAATTCATGATAACACTTCATTCAATTCATCGAAATCTCATTTCCCTCTACAAACATCGTTATATTGTCAAGAAAGTTAGTGTTGAGAATTTTGGAAAACGATCAACTCGATCAAATGAAAAATTCAAATGACATCAGAGCACAAACAAAAAGCATGCAACTTGTAAAATTATCAGCTGAGTGATGGATGAAAGGATAACTATTCCCAGCGCGAGGATTTCAATTTATTTCCTCCAAAACTGTAAATGTGTCATCAATATATTCGCCGAAGAGGTTGGAGAACACCACAAGGGAAAAGAGAAGCTCTTTCTTTGTGGGAAGGAAAATTCCAAAAAAAATTGTACATTCTTTCTTCCTTACATTAAAAATGCATGAACATAATATTTACTTTGCGCAACGGTCGGGATTTTATTCAGCTTTTCCAAAGGAATAAAAATCACCTTTATATTTCATGTTTAGAGGAGAAAAGCGCCAAATATAGTATGGAATATTTTTATCGGTCGCCATGAATTAGCAATAAGTTTATCAATGATTCATCTCCTAACTGAATTCTAACTAAGCTCAGTGATCACATTGGAATTCCTATTTCTTATTTTATTGGATTGTTAAGTAGTCTGTAAGCGAGAATTGAGAGACTGATTCATTTCGGGTGCATGTTGATGGACTGCGTAATTTAAACCTGATGATATGAACTTATCGAGATACTTTGAATAGCCTCTTTCCATGATATTTTGGTTAAGGAAGGAAAAGAAGAATAACTATCCGCTCTACAAAATTTCGTACGTGTATTAGAGGTCATTTTTTTTTTAAAAAGACAAGAATAGTGATAGGGAATCAAAGTGGAACTAGCTTTTACTACCTTTTACTATTCCTCACATTTAGGATTAGTAGGGGCTTTGGAATCGATAGCGAACTACCTAGATTTTTTAGGATTAAAACTTTTAATATTCTTCACATTACTATTATTACTTTTTTTTCTAATTATCTTCTTATTCAAAGTTCAAGAAGTAAACGTAAACGAAGCGTGTATCCGTTAGTTGTTCTTAGATTTTTATTTGACATTTTCATGTTTTTTTCGATTTTTATGGATTTTATCATTATTTTGTAAATATTTTTAGTAATTAGAGTGAATAAAGATTATTATTACTACCTGTCTATGATCAAAATAAAAGGGAAACAGCGATTTTTATTCGAAAATTGCCGACTCTATGTAGATGAAGTTAATATAAAAATTGCTTTCTTATAAGGTGAATACATATGGCTTCTGTAGTATCAGACCAAGAAGAAAGGAGACTTCGACTAAACACAAGCTAGCACGAGGTTTATTCATGAAAGCTGCTCTTTCAATTATTTTTTCTTTTTATTTCGTGTTCCTATTTTGGAATTCTCAGTCCAACAAAAAATTTTACAACTGGTTTATTAATTAATCTTTCTTGTTGGCTTTTGCTGACCACAGACAGGGAGTTTTTCCCCTTTACCATAAAATATTGAAAGCTTTAAAAAAGACAGCACTCGAATTCAATTTCTATTTAGATTCATCCATCAGTCATAAGGGTTCCAAGAATTAATATTTTTTTATGCTGATATTAGATGACATCAGCCTCAGTAACCAAAGTACATTATCCCAATTTCAGATTTAAAAAAGAGTTAACTCTCTCAACAGGAAATAGGTGTCGAGAAAAACAAAATTCATCATTTATGGACTATCCAGAATAAACCGTATAATAAATGATCTTGTTGTTTTCGATCTTGGTCCCAAACTACGTAATGGACCGATCAAGAGATTCGGCTTCTTTTCAATACACTTTTTTCTAGAGTTGGCTCTCACACTAGCAATGATTTCCAAAACTCAGGTGAAGTAATGGTCTATAGAAAAGAAATGTCAATCAATTTCGTCGAAGATAAAAGCATACATAAACATAATATCCTATTTGAATACAATTATTGCATTTCATTGTGTCTACATGTATTTTGTTTACAAATCTCTGTTGACTTGATGTAAGCTTACAGTGAATAAGGAAAAATTAAGCATATGAACTTTACTTCTAGGGCACACAACATTGTGATGGTATCTTCAGTGGCCAAGTGGAGTTTCATCCTTGTTTTCTGTAAGCGCCTTGGCTGTTTACAACCATTATCTAAAAATTTTAAGCTTTCTCATTTTTTTTTCTAATTATGAAGGAGGGGAGGCTCCATGGGTGGGGTGGGCGCCACTGGGAAGGGAACAGAGATAATGAGTGGGATATTCGACAAAGGAGGGTACTGAAGAGTTAGAGGATGAACGAAGACGGCATCTGCTGAAAGAATGTATCATGCAACTTTTAGGTTTAAAAACTATGCATGTGAAATGAGCGCTTTCTTTGTTACAAATTGTCCAAGACGTCAAGATTGTCTCATCTGAGGTTGAAATAAGGATCTCTTGCATATTTTGCTGGTGCACTAATTTTTATGAGATTTCAATCTCTTTCAAGTTCAACAAAATTAACTCAAATTAAAATTCAATAAAATAGTTCCAATGAAATGTATTTGAAAACCAGTGATAAACCAACTTTTCTCTATCCTCGATACACTTTTTTCACAAGGAAACTAGATTTACGGTCTTAATTCTAAATCGCTGGCACTTTTTCCATTTGGAATCGGAGACTCTTTGGTGCAGTGGCTATACTCCAAGCTTGGTGAGCCCTAGCCCTGACCGACAACTTATGTTGTGTTATTGAGCTAGTTACTTCACACAATGTCTGTGCTTATTTCTTCATTTAGCTTTTGTTTGTTTTGTTTCTGTCAAGCTAGGATAACCTCTGCGGGGTAATAAATGGATTTTTTTAAGATTTAATTTAACTCGAATGTTTAAAATCGTCATTCGTTTTGTCCCAGCTGGAGCAGAAGTCGATTTGTGGTATTACTTCACTCTCCCCTGCGCGGAGTATAAAATAAAGTAAAGTACATTTTTATTTAGGATTTGTTTAATGGTCTAAAATTCAATAAATGGAGTAATTGTGCTCGCAAGACAGAGCTCAGCTTTTTTGCAAGCCACTGTCTTTTTTCTTGGTCTTAATGTATCATTTATAATTTCTTCATAATAACTATCAACTGTTTTTGTTACAACCAGACTAATTGACTCGTTGCAGTTATTGCAGGTTTGATTGAGTATGATAAGCAAGCACGTGCACAAGATTGGAAACGAGTCCAGGAGTTTGACGGGAAAAAATTTCTCTCAGTTTCACGGGGAAATTATGTGGAACTAAACTTTACAATACGCAGCGACATTCCACGACTATGTCTATGGGGATATAATCTTGAAATTCGTGATGGCAGTAGTCAGTCAACCAATCTTCTTGGTGAATTCTGTGGAGATTACGGAACTGGAGTAGTGAGATCCAGTGGACGATACATGTGGTTGAAATTTATCCGGACAGATCTCTATAACTTCGACGTATTCTATACCGCCAGATCCATCAATGAAACAGGCATGATGTTTCTTTCAATTAATCAATATATACCTATATATGCATATAGATATATATCTATTACTAATTTTAAATTCTAGAAACAAGTAGACTTTTAGTTAATAGAGTAAGAGAAGTGGTAGGTTTTGAGCTTGGTAAAGAAGTAGTAAAAGATGTTTTTCGTCTGGTCTCGAGCGTAGGACGAAGAAATGAAAATTTCAAAAACTACAAGGTTTTATCCACTTTGTGAGATTATTTCGCCATTCCGCAACGAATTTCTTTACTTCTTTTGCTGAAAGCCAGGCTTAATTTTACTTTCACCTATGGACTCTTTTCCTTTTTATTTTTCTCCATTCACATGCTAGTTTTAAACGCAGACGGATAACAGAGATTTCGCCCGCATTTCAATATCTCACCAAAATGTTCTTGGAAATTATAGTGAAATCACTAATGCTTAGTTTGACATGAAAAACAAAATTAAAACATAAAAAAATAAAAAGTTGGCACTCGAAGGTCTACCGTATCCTTAAATCCACAGACAGACAGGCGGAGACAAAGAAAGGGGAGGGATACAAATAGAATCCGTATGTTACTTTGGCCTGAACACTGAATTGTGTCAGAGTTAGAATATTTTTTGATGTGCATGTATAGGAATTATCCTCCCGAACTGTTTCTAAGGTTTTCTGCATACATACACCATTATAATTCCAACAATTATCTTCCTTTTTTCTTTGAAATCTAATATAGTCAATCCTACGTTGGATCAAGCTGCAAATACGCAGTATGTATTTTTGAACAGAACCTCTAAACTGTGGTGCCCAGTGAAAGGTGCGCCAGCTCCATACATTGTATGGAGAAAAGATGGTGTCACTGTTCAAAATAGTACCAGCATAACATTTCCGCTTCAAGTAACTTCAGAAGACAACGTGAATTATAGCTGCGAGGTAAGAAGAGATGGAGAGGTATTAAGAAGAAACATCAGCCTCAGAATTGAAGGTGAGGTATTATTGTTTTGTTGAAGTATATCAGTACTTTGTATAATTGGATTATCTAAACCTGTACTTTTTCATTTGCTCAAAATTCTAACCACCCCGAAAACGTTTAAGCTACTTTGGTGGTTGGATCTTATTTGACCTTTCAAAAGTGATCTTTCCATATCCCTTTTATTTAATTTGTATGTTGTTTTTAGGTTTGAATGCTAATTATTTGTATGATAGTTATCTCGTGAAGGGGAAGGCGTATATGATGATAACCAAAGGAAATTCACATTTGTACGCTTAAACTTGTTTCTATTCCAAGTAAAGTTACTTTAACAGTTTGTCGATTTTGGCGCCTGCATAGAGTGTACCTGAAGTTCGTGTTTTCAATCCAGTTTTCATCTTTGACTCATGATCAGTTAATTTACATCGTAACTCTGAAGTGTTCGTTTAATCTTGGTAATTGTGATTTTACAGTAATGTTCTATCAAAGTGAAATATTCTTCGTTGCCCAAACAACTGACTTAAGTCTTACAAATTTGAAGCCTTTGTTGACGAATTTTAACGGCCAATCATTTCTTGCCTCATTTTAGAGTGCCCAGGCTCTTGCGAGTGTGACGTCCTCCACCAAACTATCGTTAGTGTGAATTGCCGTGGAAAAAGCTTTAATTCAATTGCATGGAAATTTCCGCCTGCTATGTCAAAATTGTGAGTGTAATTAAACAGTTATAAACACAGCGTGTAGTTTAATAACAAAGTGGGAAATGAAGGATTTGCTTTATCGGGTTGATCAAAGAGTGTAATTAGCTGTCAAGCCACGATAACGAAGAATCTAAACTCATTTTAAGTCTTAACTCTCGATTTCAACAACGGTTGCAGCACACATATCGTAACGGTTGTACTCAGCATGTACTTTTTACACGTTCTAACGTTATCTTGATAGGCACTTAAGAAACAACAAGCTGAGGGACTTGCCCCAAGGAATCTTCAGTAATTATACCCAGCTGGAGTGGCTGTAAGCCAAGACTATTTGTTATTTGTGTCAGACACGTTTGTAATGATTCTTGATAGGAATTTGAGTAACAGTGAACTAAAGGACTCCTCCCCGAGTAATCTGCGGTTGTAATGTTGAGTCTTTCTAGCTCCCAAAAATCATGACTAGCTTCGCCCAACCTTTACATGAACACCTGAAGTGTACCTGAACTCATTATTTCAGTCACTGTGTCAGTGACACGGACTGACGTGTGATCTTGTGGCCTGATCGTCCGGATGGGGGTAGTCCTGCGAAGGATAGTTGTCGACTGACAATATTTCTTTACTCGACCCTTAGGATAACCTCCGCTGGACTTATCGAAACGTCGGAATTGGTTCCGAACACAATCCTTCGAAGCACCACTTTCACCCGGACAATAATAATTACCCGATAAATTCTTCTTAATTTGGGGAGCCTCCCCTCTAGAGATTGCGAAATCCCCCCCACCCCTGCTTTTTTAGTGTTAATGGGTATTTAATCAATGCCCCCTCCCCCTCCTTCAGGCTTTGGGTTTACATAGAGCTCCCAAATCTAAGAATTAAGGCACAGTCTCCCAAAATAAAGAAAAAATACTTAACGTGAAAATGGATCGAGCTCACTTACAGTTCTGGTTAAGCACAAAATAGGCTATATTCATGGCTGATAGAAAAGAAATGATTACATAGACTTGTTTGAGCCCCTCTATCAAAGCTCACACGAAAGTACAGCATTACTGGATGCACCATTTGATTTAATGTAATTATCGAATACATGGTAATGAACACCACCCTCTATCAATTCTTGGCAGGGATATTAGTAACAACCAGTTGAAGGAATTACCATCAGGCATATTCAGTAACAATACCAAGCTCTCCACTCTGTAAGTTAGAACCCTTTCTTCTTTTTGTAAAGAATTCCTAAGATCCATCTCGCACAGAGCAAGATAGATATCATATCTAAGCATGCAAGGAAATACAGCATTACCGGATACACCCTTCAATTCAACGTAATTGTTGAATACATCGTAACCCTCTATCAATTCTTGGCTGGGATATAAGCAACAACCAGTTGAAGGAATTACCATCAAGCATATTCAGTAACAATACAAAGCTGTACTACCTGTAAGTTCGGACTCTTTCTTCTGTTTGTAAAGAATGCCTTCAGAGGAGAAAGTTTCTTCTTGTTGCGCTTGATTTTAAATCTGCTATAAAGTATACGTTTGTTAGGTAAAGAAAAATAAACAATAGACCATCAATGAAGCAACACAAAATAAGACAACTGGTCAGGTCGAATTTAACTTATGCAAGTCACAAATTTATTCTAACATTCAAGTTGAACCTTCTTGCGAAGAGATGTTATCTCACTTTTCCAGCTTTACAACAAAATGTGTCAAGCACTTAGTTGTTCTCAGTGCTTAAAAATTAAAAAAAACCAACAAGTTTCAATTAGTTTTGAGCCATATTATAATTCGTAATGCTACCTTAGGTTTCTTCATCTAAAAAACGGAAAAGAAGACATCGGTTCTTGTAGAATGTGACTCTGTTAGGATATTAGAACATTAAAAAATAAGACATTTCAAGCATACACAGTTCCTGCACTTAACTTTCATAAGTGGAGGCACATAGTTTGTCTTCTGACTTTTTATAGACCTGTTTCATACGTCCCCAATATTAAACTAAAATATATGTAAAGTAAAAAGTAAGGACTATTCTTCTTAGTTTTAATCCTGCTGACATTTAGGACGTAAACAGATAATTTCAGGGACAGTTAGTGGCATTCAAGGCTTTATAATAATTAGACTGTGTCGCTAAAGTCACAGATTTGTATTATTGCTTGATACATTAGTCTTGATAGACCCATCAGCCCCCGCTATAAAAAGCTGAGCTCGGAATCCATCTTACATGCAGGGAGGATGTAGTTTTTAATTACTTGGTGATTATTCACCCCAATAAAATCAAATTAATCTTTAATAATTTATACAGTCATCCATTCAAGCACTTCTCAGCCTTATTTTCTTTGGAGCGTTGAGTTGGGAAAAGAGGGAAGTGGGGGAATAGCCCTTAGAGGCCTATTTTTACTACCCAAAGGGAAGTGCGTCTCGTTCTGTCGTTCAATCGTCCTTGATTTCGATGGATGAAAAGAAAACTCAGGCACAATATCATTTATTCGAGTCTCTCATTAAGGCTCTCTAAGAGTCTTATTCATTGTGCATTAATTTTGGTCCAGAGTATGTGACCATCACTTTTGAATGCGGGTTGCAAGTTTCAATTCTGCGATAAAAAGACAATCTGTATAAAACAAGGTAAACTTTATTTATGCTGAAATGCTGATTATGCGACGCTGTCGAGAGATGTACCCATTAGTCGCATCTTCGTCATTTTCAATACATCTGCTTGTAATCAAGTGTAGATACTGGTCGCAAGTTTCAATTTCTCAGTTAAAGAAAATCCGAATAGGATTTTTATAATATGCTATAACCGAAAAACATCCAATGTAGAGTACGAACCTCGACTTGCATAAAATTATGCATGTTTTGTTGTTTTTCCTTCCAAATTGTAGGAGGGTCTTGTAATGATAGGACTGTGGTGCAAGATATCGTGACCTTGTAGAACCATGTGTTTTTAGGCTAGTAGGCCATCAAACCTGTCAAACATGGAATTTACCCTCGATTTACACTCGAAGCTGGACATCTATCAAGTAGTGTCCCCCACCACATACAACGCGTCAGAAGCCCTCGATATATACACTCTGGTTTAACCTTTACCTCCAAGGAAGAGAAAGGTAGGATCGATACAGTCTTCCAGAAGTGGAATAATTACTATTCGGCAAGACGAACACAATTTTCGAGCACTAAACAAATTTCAGTCTCAGTAGAGCGGACTGACATGTAAGAATGTAAGTGGATCTGGACTCATGACCAGAGAGATGCCTTCGAAGAGATCAAAGACGCTGTTAAAAAAAGCGGCAGAACTCAAGTACTTCAGAAAGGGTGACCCAACAGAGGGCCAAGGAGATACGTCCAAGAATAGACTTGATTTTTACTAATGCGGCATGGTGAACCAGTGACACTCCCGCTGGCAAAGAGGAAGTACTCTAAGATCGTTCCCGGCCTTGGCACGGAGCATAACCACCAATATGTGTTCGTTAAGAAAGTCATCCTGCTGACTGATCAAAAAGCCCTGGTCTTTATTATGCAGAAGCCCTTAGCATCAGCACCCAAGAAGCTAGAGTGCCTTGTTACCACTTCAGCAGTATGACTACGAGATAAGCTACAAACGTAGGAAAAGGATGCTGCCGGCCGGCTATCTATCGAGAGCTTTCATGAAGGACTGGGAGCTTACCCGCGCAGAACAAGTGGTCGATCGCATTCATACCAACCATTTCCTTTCCGTTCCGGATCACCAACTCAATGAAACTCAGAGAGAGAAATTTGTGAGCTAACTCTACAGAGGCTAAAAAACACAACCTTGGATGGCTTCCCTGATACAAAAGATGATCTTCCAGCAGTCATCAATCCGAGCCGCTCTAGACGAGCCTCAAGCACCTCCGTTAGCAGACGCTACAATATGACCGAACAACTAGACAAAGCCACAGCGGCAAAACCAAGAACTTGCCAGTCACTTTCTGTAACACCTGACAAGCTCCAAGCGGTGGAGACCAGACCATTAGATCTGGACGGTTGTCAAAGCCGTCAAGTTACTTGCAGGACTATGCTGACTATAGACCACCAACCCCACCCAGCTACCGCTTAAGAGTTCATAGCCACAGAGTACATATCACTGACTGTAAGGCATGCAAATTTTGCTTCACGAAGCCTAATCAGGAGACGAACATGCCGGTTTTCTTTTAATCATCTCTTTTGAAGTCCGAAGCTAATTATTTTAAACGTAGTTTCCATTTTAAATCATGACTATACCTGTCATTATAAACCTGGACATAGCGTTCTTGTTCGCACCTGCTCAATTTAACACGCTCTTTATAATCTTTGATATAACTATTGAGACGTTTTGTGTCATTTTTTTTAAATTTTTAGCGGTAAAGAGATCCTATAATTGAGCGGAAAGTACCACACAGGGAGATCGGATAGCTATGGCTTTTTGTGCTTTAAGCATCCAACCTCTTATCACGAGTCTACAGGTAACGTCCACAGCAAAGCAGTGCTCGTTCGCCGATGATGCAGGTGGGACAGGCTCTACTACAGAGATGAAGAGATAGTGAGACATGTTGAGTACCCTGGGTCCAGACTTTGGCTACTTCTCAAACGGCAAAGAGCGCCGGATTATCGCAAAGCCGAACAAGTAAGAGAGTGTGAAAGAAGTATTTAAAGAAACGGTCATTAACATAAGAGTGAAAGCGAAGATACATCTGGTCGCGGCGATAAGCTCACGGGAGTATCAGGAGGATTACATCAGTGAGGTGTCTGATTGGGTGAGCGAGGTATTTTAATTGGCAAAGTTCGCTCAGAAAAGAGGCAAAGTCATGCTATGCTGCTTTCACCTTCAGCTTAAAATATCCGTCGACTTACCTCCTCAGAACCAGGATCTACTAAAGCCACTGGAGAATGCAATATCTCCACTACTTATTGTTGCAATAACGGAACGCAATTGTAATCAGCCAGATTGAACGGGAGTTCCGTAATGCTGTCAAACTACAATATGACTGGCCAGTCCATGATATTCCCTCCACATGTCCACGTGTGTATGCGGAAAAGTCTTTACGTTAGACCACGCCATGATTTCGTACAACGACATAATGAGCTGAGAGACCTGGACCCTGAACTCTTAAGTGCGATATGCAACGATGTTAAAGGCGAACTCGTCCTTCAAGACATCAGCTGAGAACAACTGAACAGAGGAACTAACAAAGGACAAGGCTGGTCATTCTTGCACGTGGATTCTGCGAGCACCAACGATGGGCATTCTTTGACGTCAGGGTTTTTCCAACCAAATACCATGTCCTGGAAGAGCCTAGAGCCACAAAATATCTATGGTAAGTATGAGAATGAGAAGAAGCGACAGTAATCAAGGACAGTTCGCGACACTGAACATGGAACATTTACACCTCTAATATTTACCACAACCGGCGGAATTGGCTAAGAATGCTTGGCTTCAGATAACACAGTCGTCTCGCGAAAATGATTGTTTTAGCGAAAAGCAATATGCAAAGTAGGGCAAAAACCTGTTTTTTCCTAATAAGATGCGCCTTCATCTACTCGAGGGGTCAAGATTAACGAGAAGAGTCGCTTGCGATGCAAAGAAAGCTGATTTTGACGTCCAGACAACAGAGAGAAGGAAGTCGACTCCGAAATTTTAGATTTCATCAGCTTTTAATCGATTTTTTTAACCATAGTTATTTTAAACATGAATTCAATTTCTAGCCAAATATGGCTTTCTTTTATTAATTTTTTTAAATAAAGATCAGTATTAAATCACAGTACATACCTGCTGGATATATATAGCTTGGAAAGACCTTTGAGTTTGAGCTGAGTTTGTTAGTTACGCCGAAGATAAACACTGACTGGAAAAGACCATCAATGAAGCAACATCACAAAGTTTTTAGCCACTGCGAGACAAATCAAAGCAACGTTCGGTCACATTTTAAGTACGCAGGTTACTAATTTATCCCAACATCAAAAATAAGTCGAAAAGTTATCTCATTGTGAATGGTTTTTTAAGACTCTAAAGGACAAAAGTAATCACCGGTGAAACCTGTACTACTTAGCGTATGAATTAAAGCCCATTAAAAGTACTTATTTTCGATGAATGTACAAGAAAGGAGGAGAGACAACAAGAAAACTCAGGCAGGCAGATATCATTTATTTGAGTCTCTCAAAAAGGCTCTCTAAGAGTCCTCTCCTCTGTGCATTTGATCCACAGATTGTGATCATCGCTCTTGAATGCGCGTTGCAAGTTTCAATTCTACGATAAAACGACAATCTATATAAAACAAAGTAAACGTTATTTATGTTAGAATAATTATTAAGCAAAGCTGTCAAGTGGTATACCCACTGATTACATTTCTTCATTTACATTATAACTGTTTGTAATCGGGTGTGGACACCGGTCGCAAGTTACATTTTCTAGTTTGAAGAAAACCTGAAAAAGGTATTTGTGATATACTGTCAAGGTAAGACATCCAATGCAGAATATGAACCTTGACTTTAAATTTAAAATAAAAATAAAGATAAAATTACGCCTCTTACGTTGTTTCCCCTCCAAATTGTAAGAGGGTTTTTTAATGGTAGGAGTGTGTTGCTAGATATCGTGACCTAGAAGAATTATGTGCTGTAGAGCTGGTAGGCCATCAAACCGGTTCAAAGACTAAACTGGTAGGCCATCAAACCTTAACAAATATGACGTCGCAAGCAGATAGCAGCAGCAGCGCATCAGTTCTCAGTCACAAACAGCGAAGCAAATCTTCACTTCTTTGTGCCAGTTCCTCCGAGGCTAGATCTTTGCGGAGATTTAGAAAAAAAATTGAAAAAATTGACTTCAAACATGGAATTTACCCTCCATTTACACTCGAAGCTGGAAGACTACGAGCAGCGACGTTCATCACATGTATCGGGTCAGAAGCCCTCGATATCCTGGTTTACCCGGTAAACCAGGATATCAGGGGCTTCTGCTTTGCCTCTAAAGAAGAGAAAGGTAGGATCGATAAGAATCTTAGTTTCTTAGCGGATGTGTTTTTAGGCTTCATTCAGAACATGAAAGAGATATGTTGTTTTGTATTGTCTGCCCATAACGATAAAAAGTAATCTAAAAAAAAATTACAAAGGAGCTCAAAAATCAGTCCCGCTTGAGCCAAGGGTCAAGATTCAAAAAACATGAAGAGTACAGGTTGACAAGGCCACTCGAAATCAAAGTGTGGTAATATTCAAAGAACCGATTACAAAAACAAAAAAAAACCAACACAAAAGTAAACGTTATAGGTATGTTCGTGGCTAAGACATGGAGACAATTATTAACTTATCACTGGCGGTAAAACGATCTTCTCACTGAGCAGAAGGAGTCACACAGGGAGATCTGGTCGCTATGGCTCTTTTTATTCTTAACGTCCAGCCTATGATCACGTGTCTACAGGTGGCGTCCACAGCAAAGCAGTGCCGGTTCCCCAATGATGACTAATTACTGGGATAACGAAACGCAAGTGTAATCAGCTAGATACGGACATCCAGCGCACCTATTTGCCTAGGAGGCGCCTGTGCCTTGCAAATCCAAGGCGGGAGTACGCTTCATCAGTCAAAATGATAACGCACCTCGTTAAGCATCTCAAACATCTTTAACACACCAGCTACTCGACGAGTCTCTTAGTAAGTCGGCACACAACGTAATCAGTTCCCGAAAACCAGGAAAACTCAAAGATACCAGGGTAAGGGCACAACCAAAGATTAAGCTAGTGCTTGACCTGGCAGCTGAAAAAGGGTCATCGGTGTGGCTGACAGTACTTCCTCTCCGAGAAATGGGCTCCAATTTGATTAAACAGGAGTTCTGTAATGCTGTCAAACTACAATGTGGCTGGCCAGTCGATGATATTCCCTCCACGTATCCAGTAGTGTATGCAGACAAGTCTGTACGTTAGACAACACCATGATTTGTAAACGAGGCGGATTTGTCATACAACGACAAATTAGCTGAGAGTTCTCGACATTGAACACGGAACCTTAACACCCCCAATATTTACCACAACCGGCAGAATGAGTGACTTCGATAAGAATAAAATATGATTATACTCGAAAAAGTATCATAACTGCTATTATGAATATCATTGTTATCATTACCACTGTTGTCATGGCTGTGGTTGTATCATTTATTTGACACTGATTTTAAAATTTTTTTTATTTATTATCAAAATGGGTCTTTGCTAGGTATCTTTACCGCTCAGAATATTCACCAGCTTCCTGTCATTGAGATGCGATCAATATTCGATTTGATGGGATTTCATAAGGCAAGAAAAGATAAAATGCAACGTCAGGGAAAGAAAAAGAGTTAAAGAACATTCTATGCGTACCGCTATCAAATAATCAACTATAAGAGTTTACCGCTTTGCGCTTACGAACTGTCGGTGGATTATAAGTCTCAATACGACCATAAGGCAAAATACGAAAATGCTTTAAACAAAGTGGAAGTACTCGGTTTCAGTCCAGAAATGTTCTTTAGATTTTTATAGAGTTGTTTCATGCGTCCCAAAAGATTATTAACCCAGATCCTCTGTAAGCCAAAGTTCTGTCTTTGCGATATTGGTACTAACGCTGGAGACAACTTAAACCGCAGTAACGATTGTTCCTTATCGGTCTTAAGTGCCACTCTCCCTAAGAGCGGTCCTCTCAACTTCCCGTCGGAAAAAAGTTTTCTTTTATTTTTTGCCCATGAAAAGGGTTTTGGGCACATGTTTCAAAAATAGTTTAGTTGTTCTCCAATTCTCTTTTTTTGCGTCGCCACAAGCCAAAAATGATTTTTGGCCAGACCACCCCTGTGGACAGCGATCGAAAGTGTAAATTTCAAAGAATCATGCAAATGATCTTTGACACGAGCGCAATTGAGCAAACACATCGATTTGCGTTGTTTTTAAGAAGATGGTGGATGGAAGCTAGAGATATACCCGCGGGTTTGAGGCAATTTGTGACCTCATTGGTGTATAAACTATGCACTGATATGCTTTTTCAGCCCGATTAACGCCTGCATTTTGAGAATTCTTTCGTACAAAGTAGTGAGTTTTTGATATGCAAATTAAGTTCGAAGAGAAGGGTCTCCTCTGATCACGCTGGTATGAAAAATATTTCAGCTGAAGTTTCCATATTTTGTCTGTGAACTAAATGAATACACCTTGTAACTTGTAGCAAGATAGAATCCCGTGAGCTGCATTGTTGTAGTCGCTGCGCGCTGGACAAAATCTTTGAAATTTACACTTTCGATCGCTGTCCACAGGGGTGGTCCGGCCAAAAATCATTCTTGGCTTGTGGCGACGCAAAAAAAGAGAATTGGAGAACAACTAAACTATTTTTGAAACATGTGCCCTAAACCCTTTTCATGGGCAAAAAATAAAAGAAAACGTTTTTCCGACGGGAAGCCGGGAGGACCGCTCTTAGCGGGAGTGGCACTTAATTACAAATTCATATTTCTGTGAAACTTTATCAGCTTCAGAGCTCAGAAGCCTATTTCCAAAGATGGCTGTAGTTATAGTGTTGTAAAATTTCATACTATTTGCATCTCTTTTATTCTTCCGTGACCATGAAAAATTAGCCTTTTCCTTAGCAGTCCTACCACAAATCAGTCGCAAATGGTAAAAAGGGAATCAATTAAGTTTATCGGGATTCCTCCCAGGAAGGATGTAATTGAAGAGATCATAGATGATTGTTGTTATAGAAATCAGCAAACGAAGGGCGAGATTTAGAAATGGATTTGTT
Source organism: Pocillopora verrucosa (assembly GCF_036669915.1). NCBI lineage: Eukaryota > Metazoa > Cnidaria > Anthozoa > Scleractinia > Pocilloporidae > Pocillopora > Pocillopora verrucosa. The sequence goes on along the minus strand of NC_089316.1, from coordinate 4,690,527 downwards.
CGGTGCCTACCCAAAACAACTCTAGGTGGTCAAAATATTGATGATAATGATAATGCGTTTAGATTGATAAGTCAGCTGAATACTTGTTACAAACACTAACTGTCGTCTTTTGCTGAAAGGGATTTGAGGAACAACCAGTTGGAGGACTTGCCAAAAGAAATATTCAATAACAATATCAACCTGCTAGAGCTGTAAGTAAAAAAGTAAAGAGTATTTTCAGTAGTTTTACTCCAGGCCTACTGAATTTGTGAAAGGAAGAAAAGAGGACATAAACAGATAATTTGAGGGACAGTCAGTAACATTTAAGGTATACCAATGATTGAAATTTGTCGCCAAGCTTATAAATTGTGGTCACATTCTAAGTACACAGGCTATTAATTTATCCTAGCAGCCGAGTTACAACTTATTGTGTGAAAAATTTTTCTCCAGACCGATTTTGGTCAAAAGTACTCACCGGTGAAACCTGTAATACTACGACGTAAAACGCAGGAAATGTGCTTATTTCCAACAAATGAGCCTGGAGAGACAACAAGAAAACTCAGGCGCGATATCATTAATTCAAGTTTCTAGATAAGGCTCTCTAAGAGTCCTATTCACTGTGCATTTACTCCAGAGGATGATTATCGCTTTTGAATGTGGGTTGCAAGGTTGAATTGTACGATAAAACGACAATATATAGTAAACGACAATATATAGTAAACGACAATCTATAGTAAACAAGGTATAAATTATTTATGTTAGAATACTAACTATGCCAAGCTGTCAAGTGGTATACCTACTAGTCACATTCTCTTCATTTACAATATAATTGTTTATAATCAGGAGAGGATATTGGTCGAAAGCTGCAATTCCTCAATTAAAGAAAATCTGAAAAAGGTTTTTGATATACCATCACGGAAAAACATCCAACGTAGAGTAAAAAACCTCGACTTGCTTGAAACTATGCATGTCATGTCGTTTTCCCTCCAAAATTGTAAGAGGGTCTTACAATGGTAAGACTGTAGTGCGAGATATCGTGACCTAGTGACCTTATGTGTTTTTGAGCTGGCAGGTCATCAAACCAGTTCAAAGTCCTGTTTAACTTGTTTTTTCTAATTCGGGCCGCTACTGCTACATGGTGACTTTGGAAATTCTCAGCAAGACATGTAGCAGCTTTGAACTTGTGTTTTAGTCGAATTTAAGCTGACCTTGGTCCTAGACACAGCGACAGAATCTAGACAAACGTGAGCAGATAGCAGCAGCAATGCATCAGTTCCAAGCCACAAACATCGAAGCCAATCTTCACTTCTAATGTTCAAGTTCTTTCGAGGCTAGAACTTCGTGGAGATCAAGAAAAAAATTGAAATAAATAACTTGAAACACGGAATTTATCCTCCATTTACACTTGAAGCTGGAAGATTATCGAGTAACGTCTTTCATCACATGTATCGGGTCAGAAGCCCTCCATATCCATCCTGGTTTACCCTTTACCCTTTAAGGAGGAGAAAGGCAGGATCGATAAAGTCTTAGAGATGTGGATTAATTACTGCTAAGTAAGACGAACACAATCAGCAGTGAAGAGATTATAAGGGCTAGTGAGGTACCTTTTAAATTCCTATAAAACCTTTCAAGAATGTAAGAGCCACTACGCCGCCTGTTACGCAAGAATGCTGAGTGGAAATGGACTCATTACCAGAAAGATGCCTTCAAAGAATTCAAAGACGCTGTCTCTAAAGCACCAGTACTCAATTACTTTAGTAAGAGCGACCAAACAGGGGGACAAGACGATGCGTCTAAGGATGGGTTTGGCTTTTTACTGATGCAGCATGGTCAACCAGTGACATATAGAAGTGGGGCGCTCTCGGTGGCAGACAGGAAGTATTCACAGGTCGAGAAGTAATTTTTGGCGTCGGTCCTTGGCATTGAGCGTATCCACCAATATGCACGGCTTCTTTGCTGCAGAAGATGATCGCCTTACGGCAATCCATCCCAGACGCTCCAGACAAGCCTCAAGTACCTTTGCTGACTGACGCTCAAATATTATTTTCACAACTAGGCAAAGTCGTAGTGGCAATACCAGCAAAGCCCAGTCTCTGTCTGTAACACCGGACGAGCCCTAAGTAGTGGACGCCGGACCACTAGATCAGATCAGTGACTATAATGCATGCAAATTATGCTTCATAAAGCCTGATCAGGAGACTAACATACCGGTTCTCTTTTAATTAACTCTTTTGAACTCTTAAAAAAACTTGATTATTTTGCGCATAATTTTGATTTTAGGTCATGATTATACCTGACAGTATAAACCTGAACGTAGCGTTCTCCTTTGCACCTGCTGGATTGAACACGCTTCATATAATCTTAAATGGAACAATTGAGACATTTTGTGTCGTTATTTTGAAATTCCCCACTCTTTTCCTTTATCGGTCATCAACCCCTAGCCTCCCCTGCAATCAATGTTTTTGGCACATTATGAAGACAACACTACATGACTGAACATAATCTTACCGTTACATGCATTTTTGGGCAGCTTCACAATCTATTTAAGGCATTAATATGAAACACGAAGAGAAAACATCGCATCTTAAACAAACGAGTCTGTTAGCGGGTGTGTTTCAGGGCCTCATGTAGAACATGAAACACATATGATCCTTTGTAATGTTTACTCATAACTGTAGAAAAGACCTAAAAACAAACTTACAAAGGTACTAACATATCGGTCTCGCTTGAGCCAAGGGTCAAGAGTCAAAAAAACATCAAGAGGTCCTGGTTGTCAAGGAAAATCGAAATCAAAGGGAAAATTACTTGAAAGGGATGCTGAATCAACTTTTATATGCGCGTGATGATGCTCAAAGGACCGATGACAAAAACAAAAACAAAAAAAACTAGAATTAAACGTTAGAGGTACGTTCGTGGTAAGACATGAAGACAATTATTAAATTATTATTGGCGGTAAAAAGATCCTGTCACTGAGTAGAAGGGACCACGCAGGGAGATCCGATCGCTGTGGCTCTTTTTTTTCTTACAGTTCAGCCTATAATGACGTGTCTACAGGTGGCGTCCGCGGCAAAGCAGACGTAGTTCCCCAATGATGCTGGTGGGACAGGTTATTCTACAGAAATGAGATAGTAGGGCATGCGGAGTACTCAGGGTCCAGATTTTGGCTTCTTCCCAAACAAAAAGAAGTGATGGATTATCGCAAAGCCAAACAAGACGGAAAGTGTGAAGGAAGTATTTAAAGAAAAGGACATCAAAACAACAGTATAGAATGGAAGGCACAACGAGGCGCGGCCATAGGCTTACGAGAGTAGCAAGAGGAATTCGTCAGTGAGAAGGTGTCTGATTGGGTCAGTGAAGTAGGGTAATTGGTGGAGTTCGCTCAGACACAGACACAGGCATGCTATGCCATTTCCATCTCGGGCTTAAAACATCGGTGGACGCACTTTCTGGCAACACTGCCCGAGGCATCAGGATCTACTAGAGCCACTGGAGAAAGCAACAACTCTGAGACTTATTCCTGGAATATCGAAACGCAAATGTAATCAGCTGGCAACGACCATGCTAGCTCTAATGTTCGCCTTGGAGGCGCCTGTGCCTTGCAAATCTAAGCCGGAAGTACGCTTCATCAGTCAAAGTGTCAACGCACCTCCTTAAGTATCTCAAACATTTCAAACACAACAGCTAACAGGTGAGTCTCTTAGTAAAACGGCACAAAACGTAGTCACTTTCGAAAGACCAGGAGAACCAAAAAAGATCAGGCGAGTGCTTGACCAAGTAGCTGGAAAAGGCTGACAATACTTCCTTTTCTAGAATTGGGCGCCAACCTGATTAAACAGGAGTTCCGTGCTGCTGTCAAACTACAATATCACTGGTCAGTGGATGATATTACAGCTGAACAGAGCATCTAAGAAAGCACAAGGCTGGTCATTCATGCACGTGGACTCTGCGAGCACCAATTATCGGCATTCTTTGATGTCAGGGTTTGTCACCCGAATGCGGAGTCCTATAAGAGCCTAGAGCCTCAAAAAACCCACAGATATACATGAGAATAAGAAGAAGCAACACTAATCAAGGAAAGTTCTCGACACGTAACACGAAACATTAACATCCCTCATATTTACCACCACCGGCAGGAAGAGTGACTTCGATAAAATAAAATATGATAGTACTCGAAAGTAGGATCATAATTGTATCTTTGTCATCATTATCATTGTTATTATTGCTATGGTTGCTTTTTTTTTCCACAAAATGGGCCCTTGTTTGCTAACCTTAACACTCAGACTCTACACCGGCTGCCTTCTCACTGAAATGTGATAAATTTCGATTTGATAGGATTTAATAAGGCAAGAAAAGATAAGATGCAACGTCAGGGAAAGAAAAAGAGTTAAAGAACATTCTATGAAAAGGGGGGAGAAGGGGGGGGGGGAGATGGCCACTACTAGAGGCCAATTTTTTTGCCACCCGAAGAGAAGGGCGCTTCGTTGTGTCGTTCAATTGTGCTTGGTTTTGAATCTGCTAAAAAGGATGAGTTTGTTAGTTACTCCATAGATAAACGATAGACCATCAATGGAGTGACATCACAAAGTCTTTAACCTCTATGTGACATATCAAAACAAAGTCCTGTCATATTTAAAGTAGGTAGGTAACTAATTTATCCTAGCATCCCAGTTAAACCTTGTTGCGTCCAAGAGTTGATTCAATCTGACAAGTTTATGAGGATCTAAGAGTCACAAGTACTCACCAGTGAAAAATGTAGAACTTAACGTTCAATGTAAGGTGAAGAAAGGTGCTTATTTTCGATAACTGTACTAGGCCTGGTGAGACAAGAAGAAAACTAAGGCATAACATCATTTTTTGGAGTCTCTCAATAACAAATCCATCCTTTGAGAGATAAAAATCACAGGGAGGACACTGTGTATGTAAAGTTAAAAAAAAAAATTATTCAGACAATTTGTGTCTTGGTATGTTAAACCCCCCACCCCCCCCTGCAATCAACGTCACCTGGCTGGTAATAAGGACTGCTCTAGATGACAGTGTGTAATCTGAGGTCTCAATATGTAAAACTGGGCAGATGACATCGGTTTTTAGACAACGTGACTTTGTCAGCATATTATAATTCTAAAAAAATGTCATTTTTGCGCAAACACGGGGCCTGCACCATGTTTATAAGCACAATGTAATCAAAAGCCCTCCCTACTGCTTTTGGTAGGCTGTTGGGCAACAACCAGTTGAAGAAATTACCATCAGGCAATTTCAGCAACAACACCCATCTGAGATCTACATACCATTCCCATTTATATATCTTCATATTTTGCTCGCTTTATAAATTATCAAAGAAAACTTGTGAAGTGTATTCCGAAGTTAATGGAACGCGTTAAATCCATCGCGCATTGATAAAAACAACAACAGATACGAGCAGCGTTGTCTTAGCTCCAAATGAAATCAGCTACCCAGCAGGAATGTTTTATTTTTGTAAACAAGGAATTTTTTTACCCTGCACGTACAGTGGAGTAGTGGTGTAGATCAAATGCACCCTCTGACTCCACCCTCCTATCCCATGTGCTACACTCTCCCCTCACTTCTGCTGAACACCATATACCATTCCCATTTATATATCTTCACATTTTGCTCGCTTTATGAATCATCAAAGAAAACTTGTGAAGTGTATTCCGAAGTTAATGTGTTCTGAAGTTAGTGTTTTCAAAAACAATTTCCTTTCTAATCGTAGTTTATTATATTGTATAATATCTTTGTCAAAGACTGCACCCCCAAGTGTCGCCTTTTAAAAGTTTCCCCATGATAAGATTCTTTGGTCAAACAGTAGCGTAGCTTGTTGAAAAGAAAATCTAGTAAACCACAGAAAGAAATCTGTAGAATGAAGAAACATCACACTGCGTCGATCTGGAGTTTGATTAGCGAAATAAGTTTAAACATGGCGTTAGCATTTGTGCTGGTACAAGTGAATACAATGTGTATGTAATGTTGAAAAAACTATTTAGACAATTTGTCGCTGGGTATTTCTTAAACTCCCCTTCCCTGCAATCAATGTCGCCTGGATTATAATGAGGACTGCTCTAAATGACAGTGTGCAATGTTAGGTCTCTATATGTAAAACCGGACAGAAGACATGGGTCATCAGACAATATGACTTTGTTAGCAGATTATAACTCTAAATTATACGTCAGTTTCGAGCATACACGTTGCCTGCACCATGTTGATAAGCACAACGTAATTAAAACCCCTTTATATTACTTTTGGTAGGTGGTTAAACAACAACCAGTTGAAGAAATTACCATCAGGCATTTTCAGCAACAACACCCATCTGATATGGCTGTAAGTTTGGAGTCTGTCTTATTTATGTAAGGAACGCGTTAAATCCATCGCGCATTGATAAAAATAATAACAGATATGACCAACGATGTCTTAGCTCCAAATGAAATCAGCTACGCAGCAGGAATGTTTTATTTTTGTAAACATGGAATTTTTTTACCCTGCACGCACAATGGAGTAGTGGTGTAGATCAAATGCACCCTCTGACTCCACCCTCCTATCCCCTGTGCTACACTCTCCCCTCACTTCTGCTGAACACTACATGCCATTCCCATTTATATATCTTCATATTTTGCTCGCTTTATAAATTATCGAAGAAAACTTGTGAAGTGTATTCCGAAGTTAATGTGTTCTGAAGTTAGTGTTTTCAAAAACAATTTCCTTTTTAATCGTAGTTTATTATATTGTATAATCTCTTGGTCAAAGACTGCACTCCCAAGTGTCGCCTTTTAAAAGTTTTCCCATGATAAGATTCTTTGGTCAAACAGTGGCATAGCCTGTCGAAAAGAAAATCTAGTAAACCAGAGAAAGAAATCTATACAGTGAAGGAACATTATACAGCGTCGATCTCCAGGCAACAAATCGAAACAGAGTCAGGTCAATAATCACTAGGACACTTCTTAATTTACCTATTGCTTTATCTTTGTGAAATGAAAGTCAAAAATACCGGTAGTGACATTTATAGTGTTTCATTTGCACAGGGAGGGGCGTTCAAATGTTATCAAGTAGTTAGTTTGTTTATTACGATTTAGACATTCGTTCATATTCGGCATGTATTTACTATAGGAATTCGAAGTCCGAAGGTTTAAACCATCGTGACGAGTTTCCAAGTTGAACATGTGTTGTTTAACTTCCATAAGTGGAAGCGCATAGTTTGTCTAATAACTTGTCATAGAGCTGTTTCATACGTACTAAATAACTAACTAAAATATCTGTAAGTCAAAGAGTTGAGACTCTTCATTGTAGTTTTCATCCTGCTTACTGTTAAAAAGCAAGAGAAGAGAACATAATCAGATAATTTTAGGGACAGATAGCGACATTTATGACATCAGAATAATAAGGCTTTGCCACCAAAGTCACAGATTTGTATCATTGTTTGATACATCAGTCTTAATACACCCGCCAGCCCCTAATATAAATGGTTAGCTTGGAACTTATCTCATATGCAGGAAAACTGTAGTTTTGATTACTTGGTGATTATTTACCTAAATGAAATCTGATCAATCATTAATGATTAATTTATAGTAATCCATTGAGCACTTCTCGGCCTTGAAGCATGGATTGGCCACTACAGGCCTATTTTTGCTTTCTAAAGGAAAGGGCGTCTCGTTGTTTCGTTCATTCGTGCTTGATTTTACATACTCTGACAAGGATGAGTTCGTTAGTTACGCCGGAAGATAAACAAAAGACCATCAATGCAGCGAGATTACAAAGTCTCGAGCCATTATGTGACAAATCAAAGCAACTTCAGGTCAAATTTTAAGTACTTAGCTCAATGTGACCGGTTTTTAAGGACGCAAAGGTCAATAGTGCTGACCGGTGAGACCTACGTACGGGAAGCCCATGAAAGGTGCCTATTTTCGATGGATGCATGAGACCTGGTGGAAAACAAGAAAAGTTAGGCGTGACATCATTTGAGGGCATGGGAAGTTCTCACCAAGACATAAAGCACATTTTAAACTGTGTTTGAGCCGAATTTAAGCTGATTTTGGACAGAGAAATTGTGACAAATATGACAGTGAAAAATATGACGTTCCAACCAGATAGCAGCAGTAGCGCATCAGTTCTAAGCCTCAAACACCGCGGCAAATCTTCACTTCTACTGTTCCATCTCTAGGCCAGGTCTTCCAGGAGCTCACATGTATCGGGACAGAAGCCATCGAAATCCACTCTGGTTTACCCTTTTCCACCATGGAAAGTCGTAGAAATGTAGAATAATTACTGCGTATGCAAGAAGAACACAATTTTCAACCGCTACACAAATTTCAGTCATAATAGAACAGGAGTGTTGTGGAGCAAAATTCATCTAGCTGAAAAAGGAGAGGTTCGAATTCAAATGAAACGAAGTGCCATTCATTGGACATGTGATGAAGAACAATGGATCGGAGGCAACAGTCAAAATGGAGCGACCAGCAGATGCATCAGCAGCGCAAAGATTTATAGGGCTAGGAGGTATCTTTCTATATTTCTTTAAAACTTTTTAGAAATGAAAGGGCCACTGCAAAGAATGTTATTTATATTTTTATAGAGCTGTTTTATATGTTCCGAAAGATTATTAACCCTTCAAGTAAGATCCTCTGTAAGCTAAAGTTGTGTGTTTGTGATAACGGTACTTATGCTGGAGACAGCTTAAACTGCAGCTACAGTTGTTCTTCATCGGTAATAGTGATACAATGATATTCATTGCGGTTCCAATATAATAAAATGACACACTACTTGCGGCTATTTTATTCTGCTGTGACCGTGGGAAATTAGGCTTTTCCTAAGCTGCAACACCTGGCAAGCCCCAAGTAGTGGAAGCCGGAGACACTAGATCTCGACGGTTGTAAAAGCCATCAAGTTACTTGCAGGACTATGCATAAGTATATTCGAATGGCTGACTGCAGACCACCCAAAATCTAAAAAAAGGGAAACATTGAACACATAGAGCCTGACTTTACTCGTACGAAAGATTCACAGTAAGTTTCTTTAAATTTAAGCTTCTTCAAAAGTGTTAAAATTGTGTCTTTTTACCATTTTCTGTGAGAAGATGGACGTAATAGTAAGCCTGTGGTGTGAGGTCACGTGGCCTAGTAGACCCTATTGGTTTGAACTGGCAGGCCAGGAAACCTGATCAAAGCCGTGTTTACCATGTCCCCTCTGATATTTTGGACTGCAAACATTGCTAATATATTTCATTATTTTCCCTACGAAATTTGACACCGAGACGAAGATTCCGTGACGTTACAACAAGGGGCACTAGAAGAACTCTCACAGCACATACTATCAGCACACAGAGATTCTGCGAGCCTCTTTTGCTGGCTGAGGCGCGAAACGTTTTTATTCGTTAGTTTCCTGAGATGAAAACTAAATTGAAACGACCATCATACTTAAATAATGACATAATGACCCTGATATTATTTACCTTTCAACAGAATTCAAACTATGTTTAAGTTCTCGCATTTGACGTCTCCTTGAAATATGAGAAAGCCAATACTATTTTCCGTCAATGATAGATTTTGTAAGCGGCCCATAATCAATCATAAGAAATTTTTTTTATGAAGTAAGAAAGATCTTATCAACAATCCCTAGCTTTCTAGTGTTTTTATCCCTTTCGCTCGCAAGATCTCATCATTAACTCTCTCTACTGTCTGCCATAAATCCTTAAGATGTTAGTGCGGAGAATTTGGCATTGGATCGACTAATAATCTACTAAATCATCTTTTTCTCTATTCTCATCACATGTGTACTTGATATTGTAAGGATATTTTGAAGAGAAATTCTGTCTTGGTCACTCATGGGAGTTAAAGGGTTAAAGCGTCTTTTTTTCCGAGGGCTTAGGGCTTAGTAGTAATAATGCCTATATACACTCATCACGACAGTGTTTGCACGTGAAGACTTTCAAGGGTTTTTTCTTTTCCTGTTTCCTTTGAAGGTTCAGGCCCACTACCAATTGTATTTCTGATCAAGTAAACTTTAGGATACGGGCAGCTTTAAACCTACGAAGCAACCACACCTAATGAAAAATAAGATGCCATACGTCCTTCTACTGAGCTTTTTTTTCCGAGAAGTTTCTTCAATATGCGAGGGCTTCTTGGCTATTAACAGGATTAGAAAGGTGAAAAAAAATTGATAGCGAGAGAATTTTTTATGGATATTTTGTGGTTAAACAATCTCGGGTATTTTCATTTCAAATATTTTGAAAAATAATATAGAACCAGCTATATTCAACATGGTTTCTTCACTGTGGACCACTATCTTTGACGTTATTCGTCACCAAGAGGAAATAATGTGCCTAGTCCTCACCTATCCATCACTCGAGAGTTCAAAACCACAGAGTATATATCACTGACTATAAAGCATGCAAATTATGCTTCATAAAGCCTGAAAGGAAGAATAACATGCCGGTTCTCTTTTCATCACCTCTTTTAAAGTCTCAGACAAATTTTTTTAAACAGGGTACATATTTTATAGTTATCATGACAATAGCTGGCAATATAAACCTAAACACGAATAAAGGGGGTAAGTTTCTAAAGAAACTGTGGTGCTGCGTTGGTGGGAAAGTATAACAGGGTAATTTAGTGTTAACAACTGAGTTGAACACGTAAATTGGCCACCGTAAAGAGTGTAAAGGCTTTACCCTCTACGGGGGCCGGCTTATGTTTTGAAGTCAGTTGATAACACCAAATTACCTGTTAAACCAAAGCATAGCGTTTTCATTTGCGCATGCTCAAATGAACACGCGGTGTAGACAAAGCGGATAAATGAGTGCACATGCTTGTAACACACGACAAAATTTTACGCGCGTAAAAGAAATAGGAACGACAATATTTACATAGTATAATTATCGAGGCAAAATAGCGGCATTTTTTAAATTCCCATTGTCTGTTTTCATTTCACGAGGATAAACCCAAACCATTAGACAAGACTACCGATTTCAGGAAAGTTTCCGTCTACGTCACTAAAACCTTCTAAAACCTTAAAACCTTCTACGCCACAAAATAAATATTCGGTTGCAGAAGTAGGTGTAGATTTATCAACCGAAGTAGAACATCCTTAATATGGCCACAAAGTTCGTAGCAACTTTTGCCTTAAGCCGGCGACACACTTTGGGATCAACAAAATAACGAAGGTGGGCCAAGGGTTGAGAGTCAAAAAACGTCACTCAAAAAAGGCCACTCGAAATCAAAAAGAAAACTTCTCTAAAAGGATGCTAACTCAGCTTTTACATACGCATGGTGATGCTCAAAGGACCCATTACAAAATCAATAAAAACATAAGTAAACATTATAAGTACGTTCGAGACTAACACGTAGTGACAATTACTAACTTATCGCTGGCGGTTAAGAGATCCCGCCACTGAGAAGAAGGGACCACAAAGGGAGATCCGATCGCTACTGCCCTTTGTGCTCTTAGCATCCAGCCTCTATCCAGGAGTCTACAGGTGAGGTCCACAGCAAAGCAGTGCTGGTTCGCCAATGATGCGGGTGGGGCAGGCTCCACTACAGAGATCAAGAGATGGTGGAACATGTTGAGTACCCTGGGTCCAGATTTTGGCTACTTCTTAAACGCCAAGAAGTGCTGGGACAAGAAAAGAAAGTGTGAAAGAAATATTTAAGGACACAGACATTAATATGACAATGGAAGGGAAGAACCATTAAAGAGCGGCGATCGGCTCACGAGAGGAATTCGTCAATGAGAAGGTGTCTGATTTGGTCACTGAAATAGTTCAATTCGTAGAGTTTCCTCAGATATAACCAAAGGCATGCCACGCCTTTCACCTTCGGCTTAAACATCGCTGGACTTACTTTCTAAGAACACCGCCCGACATATAGGATCTATTAGAGCCACTGGAGAATGCAATATTTCTGGTGCTTATTTACACTTTTGCTTCCCAGTGCCCTAATATGGTGAAATGACTTAATTTTGGGGTACAAAACGAGTGTATCTTAAAACCTCATGAAGCCTCTTATGTGATGCTGTTCAAATGTTTTTGCGACACGTAGAATTATATCAAAACAGATATGACCGGACAGTACCTAAGAAAGTTTTATCAACACCTAAAACAAAACAATTTTTACTGAAACAGATATTTCGATACAAATAACCGTGCTGCGATCTGTCGGCGTTCGGTCGATAAATAGGTGAGATGACAAACATTTGGCTTTGGGTGACTGACAAAGATTTCTCCATCTCTCTTTTCTACAACAGTCCGCCGCGACTGACAACAGTCCTTCGTCACTCGTAACATATATTATTCAATCTTTCTCTGAGGTATAATTTTTCCGCTTTTCCATTAATATGCTTAAAATGTTGGTTTCTAACCTTGAACACCACTCTCTTCACGGGCCTCCTCACGTGGCATTACGTGGATAAAGATTGTAAACTGTTATTATCTAAGAAAAGTTTGTAAGAGTCTCAGAGGAAAACAATTTGAAATTTTTAACAATTTGAAATAAGTTTGAACATGGCGTTATCACTTGTGCTGAAGACACTGTGTATGTAAACTAAAACAAAACTATCCAGATAATTTGTGTCGCGGTATATTACCCTCCCCTCCCTGCAATCGATGTCGCCTGGTTCATGATGAAGACAATTCTGAAATACAAGCCTTACGTATTGCATCGCTGGGTAACGCAAGGAGGGAGAAAAGGCATATGTAAGGCATTCAGTTGTTTTTAGTGCTTAAAAAAAACAAACAAGAAGTCTCAATTGGTTTTGAGGCGGATTTTAATTCGTAACGCTACCCTAGGTCTCCTTATCTGTTTCTGAAAAGAAGACATCGGTTCTTTGACATGTGATTTTGTTAGAAGATAAGAAAATTAAGAAAAATACGACATTTTCAACACCCGACACCCTCTTTCTATTACTTTTGGTAGGTTGTTGGAAAGCAACGAGTTGAGGAAATTACCATCAGGCATTTTCAGTAGCAACACCGAGCTTCAATATTTGTAAGTTTGGACTCTGTTTTATTTTTGTCTAAGGAACGCGTCAAATCCATTGCGCATTGGTGAAAAAAAAACCAGCAGATACGAGCAGCGTTTTCTTGGCCCCAAAAAAATATCAGCTACGAAGTAGGAATGTTTAATTTTCGTGAACATGTAATTTATTTCCTCTGCAAGTAAAATGGGGTATGGGTGTGGGTCAAGTGCATCCTCAGACACCACCCTCCTACCCCCGTGTTACATCCCTGTCCTCACTTCTGCTGAACACTACCTTACGAATCTTTAAATTTTTTAGATCTTTTAATTTTGCTCGTTCTGCAAATTATCAAAGAAAACTTTTGACCTCTATTTTAAAGTTAGTATGTTCTGAAGTTAGTACTCTGAACGAAAATTCCTTTCTATCTCTGGGTTTTTTTTTTTATTTTATTATTTTTTTTACACAATCTCCTTGTCAAATACTTCACCTCTAAGTTTCGCCTTTTACAAGTTTTCTAATGGTAAGCTTCCTCGGTCAAAAAAATGGCATAGCTCATTTTAAAGACAACCAAGTAGACCAGAGAAAGAAATCTATTCAATGAAGCATCATTACACAGCGTCGATCTCTAAACTCCATGCAACAAATCGAAGCAGGGTCAGGTCAATGTTCAGTGGAGCACTCCTTAATTTACCTATTTCTTTATCTTCTTGAGTGCTCTAGCCGCTTCCTAAGTGCTTTATAACAGAACAGAGCACAGTCTAGGCTTCTCTATTTGTTTAATAATAAAGAATCCGTTAAATTCCCCATGTATTACTTTCAATTTTCAAAACAAACTTTATTTCCAAAGCGAAGAACTGTGTCGTCAGCATGCTCTATACTCTCATAGAGCACGCTACAATAAGCCAATCAGAATCCCTGTTACAATGGTTCAAATAATCTGATTGGCTGTACAAGACAAAAGCTGTCAAAAGTGTCAAACCATCAAAGTTCAAAACCATCAAAGTTCACACTCTGCGATAGTTTACAAACTAAAATAGTTCGGCAGGTCGAATTTAACGCTTTTGCCTGAAGTTTTTAATTCAGAATCTTGAAGTGAAATGTTCAGTGAACTTCAGCCGAATTATGGCTCATAAAAACACGCGGGTTTTTTCACATGACAAGGTAGAAAACAAACTGTTCAAGGCGAGTGTTTTTTAAATGAACGACAGCCGAATTCCCCGGAACATGAAGATCGCTCGGGATGACAGCGCCGCAAAACTCGGCTGCAGTGACTGAAGTGACTTTCCACTCAACACACTGGAAAGGATATCAGAGCGAGCTCTTATTTTTTCACTCGAAGGGCGGCATGATAAGTGAACCGCGATGGACTTCAGCATGATCATATTTGCTCAGACACCGTCATGATTAGTATGAATTTTAACAATTATGCCAGTTTGGTTATATTTTTCATCATCATTTTGTTTTGTTCTGTTTGTTTTTGAACTCTGAACTTTATATACTATACGAGTGTTGGCTGTGTTTGATTATCATTACCGTACGTAAGCTTGCAATCTAACTGAGCGTGAAAATCTTTAAAACTCGGAATGTCTCCTTTTTTTTTTCTTTGAGGATTTTCGTATCTGCCCACGTTTTAATAACGTAAATAACGGCGCCTGGTATGTTTACAAACCTTTCTTTGGTTTTTCTGTTACTACTTGCCGGCTCGCTTGTTCCGAAATTTCACTTTAAATTATCGGAAAAAAGCTGAAAAGAAGTCCCGGAAAAGGTCGAACATTGTACAATCTGACAGATGGCGTGACAGCTTTAGCTTAGTTCTATGCTCTTTACTCTCATAGAGCACGCTCTTTCAACCAATGACAGCGTGCGTTATATCCGAACTTTATTATAATATTATTTAGTCATTCGTTCATATTTGGCATGTAGTTTCTATAGGAATTCGATGTTCGAAGTTATATAGGTTTAAGCCTTCGCAATGAGTTTCCAAGTTTGACATGCGTTGTTTAACTTCAATAAGTGGACGCTCATATTTTGCCGACGAACGTTTCATAGAGCTGTTTCATACGTCCCAAATAACGAACTAAAATATTTCTTGGTCAAAAGTGAAGACCATTCTTCCCAGATTTAATCCTACTAATTTTTTAAAAAGAAGAAGAGTACATGAAGAGATAATTTCAGGGACAGTTAGCGACGTTTAAGGCATTAAAATATATAGACTTTGTCCCCAAAGTCACAGATTTATATTAATGTATGATAAATCAGTCTTAATGACTCTTCAGCTCCGAAGAAAAAATGCTAAGCTTGTAATGTATCTTATATGAAGGAGTAATATAGTTTTTAATTACTTGGTGATTATTTACCCTAATAAAATCTGATTTATCATTAATGATTAATATATAGTAATTAATTCAAGCACTTCTCAGCCTGATTCCCTTTAGACCGTCGAGTTGGGAAAAGGGGGTAGTGAATGGCCACCAGAGGCCAACTTTTGCTACTTAAGGGGAAGGGCACCTCGTTGTCTCGTTCAATCGAGCTTGATTTTGAATGTGCTGACAAGGAAAAGTTCGTTACTTAGGCCGGAAGATAGACAAAAAAACATCAATGCAGCAACATGACAAAGTCTCAAGGCTGCTATGTGGCAAATCAAAGCAAATTCTGGTCACATTTTAAGTACGCAGGTTACTAATTGATAAAAGCGTAAAAAATGTTCTCAATGTGACCGGTTTTTAACTGAAGCCTCTCGAGGTCAAAACTACTTACCAGTTAAACCTGTATTAGTTCGCGTACAAAGTAAAGCGCACGAAAGGTGTCTATTTTCTATGAATTTACAAGGCCTGGAGAACAACAAGAAAACTCATAACATTTATTCGAGTCTCTCAGTAAGGCTCTCTAAGAGTCCTATCGTGACTTGGTAGAACCATGTGTTTTGAGATGGTAGGCCATCAACTCCTTTTTAAAGTTCTGTTTACCCTGCCTTTTCTGATATGTCGGGCTGCTAACGCTAATGCTGGCGTGGAAAATTCTCAGCAAGACATATAGCAACTTTTAACTTGTGTTTTAGTCGAATTTAAGCTGACTTTGAACCGAGACACGGCGACAGAACCTAGACAAATATGACGTCCCAAGCAGATAGCAGCTGCGGCGCATTAGTTCTAAGCCTCAAACACCGCAGCAAATCTTCACTTCTGTTTACCAGTTCTTCTGAGGCTAGATCTTTTTGTGGATCTGGAAAAGAATTGGAAAAATTGGCTTCAAACATGGAATTTACCCTCAATTTACACTCGCAGTACCGAGTAACGTCTTTCATCACATGTATCAGGTCAGAAGCCGTCAACATTAACTCTGGTTCACCATTTGCCTCAATGGAAGAGAAAGGTAGGATCGATAAAGTCTTAGAGTCGTGGACTAATTACCGCGTAGGCAAGACGAACACAATTTACGAGCGCTAAACAAATTTCAGTCATAATAGGGTAAGACCATTGCTGAGCAAAATTCATCAAGCTGGAAAAGGAGAAGTTCGAATTCAAATGAAGCAAAGTGCCATACATTGGACATGTGATGACAAAGAATGGATTGAATTCGAAGGCAGAGCATAGGAAATCGGATGCATCAGTCAAGATGGAGCGAACAGCACATGTATCAGCAGTGCAGAGATTTATAGGGCTAGTGAGGCACCTTCCTAAATTCCTTCAAAACCTTTCAGAAATGTGAGACCATTACGCCGCCTGACACACAAGAATGCGAGTGGATCTGAACTCAAGAGATTCAAAGCACCAATAGTCAAGTACTTCAGCGAGAGCGACCCAAAAGAGGACTAAGGAGATGCGTCCAAGGATACGCTTAGCTTTTTACTGATGGAGCATGGTCAACCAGTGACATCTAGAAGTGGGGCACTCCCGTTGGCAGTGAGGAAGTGCTCAAGGATCGAGAAGGAATTTTTTTGCCTCGGTCCTTGGTATACAGCGTAACCACCTATATGTGTTCGGTAAGAATGTCATCCTGCGGACTGCTTTTGTCGCGACTTCAGCAGTATGACTACAAGATACGCTACAAGCCTAGGAAAGGTATGCTGACAGCCAACACTTTGTCAAGAGGTTACATAAAGGACTGTGAGCGTCCCCCCCCCCAAAAGTAGAGGTCCAACGCCCACATACCTATCACTACCTTCCAGACAACTAATTCAAGGACATCCAGACAGAGAGAGAGACGACTTGTCCCTCAGCGCTTCAGAGCTTGAAAAACACAACCTCGGAAGGCTTCCTTGTTGCAAAAGTTAGACTAAACAGCTAGACAAACCCACATGTGGCAATACCAAGGAAGGCTCAGTCTCTCTCTGTAACACCTGGCAATTTTCAAGAAATCGCCCATAGATTCTGTACGCAATAAGTCTACTGGACTTCAAGAAATACGACGACAGTTCAAAATGCTCAGATGGGATCTGAAAGTGTGAACAAGGACCACGAGAAATTTGTGCGCGGCACCGGGCAACCGAAAGCTTCGTCGGAAAGTGGAATTATTCTGAGTTCCAAAATGTCCGGTCATGAACCAACCAATTCATTTAGATGGACATAATCGAGGGGTACTTGAACTTAAACTGGCGGAGATGGAAAGCAAATTGACATCTTACAAAGTCACTTAAAAACAACCGAAAAAAGGAAAAAGCAAGCCTTTAGAATTTTTAAAGTCCAATTTCATTGAAAGGAACGACTTCCTTCGTATAATCTGAGAAATACTGGGATCATAATTGCACTTCTCCTCTCAGAATTTTTGAAGTGAAGCTCTAGTTACGGCAATGCAGTGTTGTGAAATAGCTTACGTCGCCACTTGCGTCAAGCGTCATCGTTGACAGAATTTAAACTTTAATAAACCGTCCCATATTTCAGTCAGTTCTCCTTTCATTATATCTGTAGCACGGAATCCATGCAAATCTGTGTTATTACTTGCTATTTTAAATCTTTTAGAAGTACAGAAGGTAGAAGTACGACGTTTTTACTTTGTAGACCCTGTGTCAGTGTCTATATTTATAATCATAATGTTGTAATTCCACGAGGATTGACCGTGAGTAAACGTAAAGGTCTTTCACGTAAATTAAATGTAAATGTAAAGGAGGCGATTTATGTTAAGAGCGTTTTATCGGATAACCATTTATTTTCTTTATTCTTTATATCAGTATGACAAATTTCTTATGTATATCGATGTTTTACTTGACAATGCCAAACTGACAGCTTAAAGAAGGCCACTATTAACAATTTCAAATTGCATTTCTAATTTTTTTTCTTTCTTATCTTTCAGAGCCTTGTCTGATAACCCGTTGAAGAGTTTGCCATCTGAAATTTTCGCTACAAATACTAAATTGATTCGGCTGTAAGTTCATTTTTCCTCTATTAAGGGAAATCAAACAATATTTGTCTTTGTATTTTAAAACACATTAACCCACTATTACGTGTTTATAAATGTTTGGGTACCACTTTTAGTTTGAAAAACAAGAAAAGTTTCACTCTGATATTGATATTATGATTATACGCTGAGACTAACAGATCATATGACGACATTAGAAAGGCTTTAAGAAAAGAGAATAAAATAAAATAAATTGGACAATGATCCTCGTAGTTGACTTGTATTTCACACAATTGCAAAAACTGAGAAGCCCGAAGAAAAATTCAGGCCTCAACAAGATTCAAACCCGTACTTCCCCAAATCTAGTGGGGTGCCTCAACCAACTGAGCAAAAACGCCACTCGTTGAGGTCAGGGCACATTTTGGAGGGTTCTTCTCTCCCGTAGAGGAATATTATCATATTTTTTGATGAAATAAATTTTGCGGATGAAAATCAAGCAAAGCAATGATCCCTGCAGGTAAGGTGCAATTGCACAACCACGCCTGCGAAGATCAGTTTTATACTTGATTTTCATCTACAGGTCAAAATGAAACTTATATCTTAAGAAAATAGGATCAAAATACAAGACTAGATATCGCAAGAACTTTCGTAATCATGTGAGGAGGAAAATACGATGGTGTATTCGAGAATCAGAAAGATAACCTTTCTATATGTTTTCGGAGCAACAGATTCGGAAAGGAAACGGGGAACCACAAATTATCGTAAGATGAACCGCCAAAAAAAAAGAAAGCCTGCTTCAGTTCATCTATCATGGGAAAAGGCCCGAAAGGTGGCCTAAGACCGATGTAGCTGGAGGATTGTTTCGAGGCCTTATGAGTAGCTTGTTTCTCCGTCAAAGGGTACATAACTGAGTTAGGATAAGCATGACAGACAAAACCTTGCTCGTCTTGACAAGTGAGAATATTAAAATACATGTAAATAGCTGCACTATTTCAATTTCACGGTAAAATCTCAGTAACAATCATTTTGAGTTGTCTACAAAATCCTCAAGCTGCATTTCAAAACTGAGTTTATTCCGCTAGTCATCTGGTTTATTACTTTATATGCATCCCAGCTCTGGCCTTTATTTAGTGTGCTAAATTTTCGTTGAATTCATAGGTACTTGTCTGAAATACAATTGCACCACCTACCTCCAGGAATCTTTGACAAGAACACACAGCTAAGGATTCTGTAAGTAACCTCATTTTTTTCTGTCTGATCCGCGCTCCTAGATTCTTAGTGATGCAATGCAAGCGTTTATAAGATTGACAAAATTTGCAAATATTTCATTCATAATATGTATCTGTTTAAGTACAAAATAAGTTCACCTTTAATTAACACTACTAGTCAACTTTCGCACCTGCAGAATAAGAACTCTAATCTCAGACCAGCTGCACAACAGTTGGACAGGCCTCCAACTGCTTTTGTTGTTGTCGTTGTTTTATTAAATTTATCAGATTATTCGTCTCGCTTTGTAAATCAAGAATTAATATGAAAAATCATGAAGATCACATATCGACTGTTGCATTCTGGATCTTTGTCCAGGACTGACCGTTTATGAGATTCTGTCCTCTGTATAAAAGGCATCAAGAAGTGCCTTCATTAAATAAAAAGATCATTCCAATTTCCATCATTAACAAATTTCCATATCTATGTCAAATTTAATTATAATCTTATGTTGTAAAATGAGTTAACGGTGAAGTTAGCACAAACAACTCTTCGCTCAATGACAGTGATGCCGACTTTTGCTCACAAGTCAAAGCAACCGTAACTGTCTTCGACAACAGCCCTAAAAGGTTTCAGTAGAACCCCTATCTAAGCAGATAAACTTCTGGTGGATCTTTAAACTAATTGTCAGTTTTATATGGTAAATAACGCAGACGCCTGAATGACAACGACATGAAAGGGTTGAATGGAAGTGCCTTCAAAAAATTGACAATGTTAGAGGAACTGTAAGTTATTGTACCAATACTGTTGTAGAAGAAAAACTGTTTTTGTAACGCAGCAGCATTCCCCTCTCTTACCGCCTTGTCTATTCCTTTTTTTCAAATTAACTTTTTTCCTTTCTCTTTTTTTCTCTTTTCTTCCCTTCCACTCAGTGGTCAAAAGACGATTCGGTAAATAACTGTTTTAATGAAACTAAACATATTTTACATACAGGTCACATATATATTTTTTTAATTTCAACACAGATGGTTGCAAGACAACAACTTCACGGAATTGCCTCCTAATTTATTCCAAGATCTAAAAAGCTTGAAAGAACTGTAAGTTATTTCATTCCAAGCTTTCCCCTGTTTTAACTCAATGACTACATAAAGTGTTCCAACACTTAGTAAAATTTTCCTTTCTTTTGTTAAATCACTGCTGGTGTATTTTAACACAGATTCTGGTAGTATCATACTTTTCGTCCCTTTCTCTAATTAGAGCATATAGAAAGAAAATCTTTTCCAGTTGCAGATTATAAAATCTTCCCATCTGCACTTATAACACGTTTTAAAATTGAACCATCTAGAATTTTGTGTTTGTTGCTGAACTAACATTTCAGTGACAACGATCATAAATACAACAATGAAATTCACGCATGTTATGAATATCAGAGTTGTTTTTATGGGTTATCTTTCTCTGTTTTGAACCATGTTGGCATATTTTCTTAGATCACGAGCTTAATGATTTCATTATTGATCCAAGAGGTGGCCATTGCCAGTGTTGGGGAAAAGAGTTCAGTATGCACGCAGATTTCAAGTTTTCAGCGGCCTTCAATTGCTTTTTGTCCTAAATATTGACCAAACTAAATAAATGAAGTGACTCTTGAATATTCTCTGTATTGTAAGACAAAACATTGCATGTGTATCACTACGTACTTCTCTTTGTTCTTTGGTTGTTTCTGATGACCAGAATCTTAATGTATTTTTACCTATAAATTTCAGTTTGCAGACTTAATGAAAATGCATTTTCTTGTTTCGTCATTCCTATCAGCTATCTGTCAAATAACAAGTTGAAGAGTCTACCAGACGGACTTTTTAACAGCCTTTCCAAGCTGACATATTTGTAAGTGAGGTAGTTATTTAATCAAGGAGATAATTGGACAGAAACAAATGACCATTCTTAAAATATGTTTTTTAAAAGCACAGCCATCATAGTTGAAACATCATGAAGTTTTCCAGCTCGTATCTGCAAATCTTAATTGAAGTAGACGATGCTATCTTATGTATTTCTTGTGCTTCGGTTAGTAATATTAAGTCACTTTGTGGTGTAAGAATTTAATAGCTTCTGATTAAATAGCAACCTTAACAATTCCCAGATTTCAGTTGGTAGCTCTAACATAAGCGAAATTTTAGTAACTGTGTAATAATTGTTTTCAGGGATTTATCAAACAATGAACTTGAAAATCTGCCAGCGTATGCTTTCAAAAACATAAGAGCGGTAAAATTTCTGTAAGTAACATTGATATCGTCCCAAAATATTAAGAATTGTTTTAAAAGATTTTCTTGAAAATAACAGCACTTGGTGACTATAAAAGCTTCTCAGTGAATGACAACTTACATTGTAAATTACTTCTGGAAGGCAAAGGTTGTTTTGTTTCCTTTTTATCCGAGTTGACAATATCTAAGAATTTGTTGTATTGCCACAGCAAACTACCCTGGCACTAATTTTGTAATTTGTAACAGAGAGTGAACTTGAGAGTTTTCGCGCTTAATCTTGAGATCATTATAGATAAGTCTAATGTGTTCTTTGAAGATTAAGATATAAAGACTGGGAGCTATTTTACTGGAAAACGTTGCCATTCCCTCCCTTAACCGCAAATCTTACAAAAAAAAAAGGAGAGCTAAAGATATCACTACACATTTCATTCTAAACTGCACATAATGCTTTCTTCAGGAAAATGGAGTACAACAAAATTAAGAAGCTTCATGAAGATCAGTTCCAGGGCTTGGTGGAGCTATTGGATTTGTAAGTGCATTTAGAGTTTAAACCATTTTCCACAATGATCTGAATCTCAAACCGTATACAGTAATATTTTTTTACTGTTAACTCCGTCATTGCTCAAATAAAATTTGCCCTACCCAATCATATTATGTTATTGTACTTTAATATTTATTTCCTTATCCGTTTCCTTTGTTTAAGATATCTCTCGGAGAACAAAATCGAGGCTCTGCCTGATAAAATTTTCAAGGGCGTTAAAAAGCTCAGATCTCTGTAAGTACAGTTAATCACATACAAAACATTCCAGAATATTTGAAATGATAGAATGAATATGATATCAGCGTTCAAAATCTGAGATTTTTGTCTACAAATTTACCACGATGTAGAACAGGGGTGGTGCCAGTTATCTTCCTCAACAAAGCAATGTTTTTTAAATTTATATTGCACTAAAAATGTGCCTTTATATAACATACTTTTGGTGCACCTAGGTGGATATTATGAAAAAGCGGAAACAAACATTGTGGAGATCTATGTGGTCTTAACTGAAATTCCATGAGAATTTATTAGAATGAGGAATGTGACTGCTGCAAGTCCCCGTTTTGGTGTTAGTTGTAAACAGTTACATTCTTCGTTTCAGGAATATCTTCGGCAATAGGATACAAAACGTTACCAGCACGACTTTCAACTATGCCCACGAATTGCGAATGTTGTAAGTTTACTGCAAATGACAGATGTTTATCTAGGCAACTAAACTTAGTTGCATATATTGAAATCAGATAACATTCTTTTGATTTCGTTTTGTCAAAGAAAAGACTCGTGCAAAGTATTTTGGAAAATAACATAAATATACTAAAGGAATTTTTCCCTGGAAGAGTCCGGAAAGAGGCTTTTGTACAGCGAACGACCTCAACCGAATGGGCTGTCACGTCCATAAAATCAGTAGCCATCAAAAATTTCCAAGAAAGCAAGACGAGACTTATCTTAGGCTAAATGACTACTTTTCAAAGAATCTTTGAGAAAACATCAAGCTAGGGTCCGTACTGAAGATCCTCAGCTAGGTTCCTGATTTTGTCTTTTTGGACAGTCAATTTGAACATTAACATTAACTTAATGAATCTTATTATTGAAATTCACTTTTTTAGGTTATTTATGATATAAACCGACTTAAAATGCACATTATGATTATTTTAAATCACAGGTTCATGCATTACAACCTGATGGCCGAGCTCCCCAAAGGCTTTTTCAAGCATTTGACGCACATCATCAGAGTGTAAGATTCCATGACGATCCTTTCCTTCACTCATCCCTTCAAACAATTATTTTAATAATAGCCTATGTTATTAATCAATTAGTGATTATTAAGGGATTTCAATAATGCAATAATAGTGTTATTTCTTCTTTTTTTTTCTTCTTTTTTCGAATTCCAGAACTTTGGACACCAACCTGATGTGCTGCCATCTCGATCTTTTCAGGCAGGATGCTGATTGCGAATACTCCTTCAATGACAATTTCGCAAGCTGCCACTCCATGTTCCGCCACCATGCTCCGAGGAGAACTCTTTGGATTGTCGGTCTTCTCTCGTTGCTAGGGTCTTTATTCGTAGTTGGGTGGCAGTATTTCTACCCTGATAACAATGTGGTCCAGTCTATCATGTTGGTGAATCTGGGTGTATCTGACGGCATCATGGGGATATACCTTATCATTATTGGCATAAAAGACCTGCAATGGTCAGGGGAATACTACCTGCATGACTATGAGTGGCGCACCGGTTGGTTTTGCCATTTCAATGGTGCCATGTCTGTCTTTTCAAGTGAAGTGTCAGTGATGATGATTTCTCTGATCGCATTGGACAGACTCAAGAACATCGTGTTTCCTTACACCTTTGCAAAAATTACCCCAAGGCAGACCCGTATAATGTGCGTGGTTATCTGGCTGGTGGGAGGCGTTATGGCATTCCTTCCCTTATCCGGAATGCACTATTTCAGTGAGAGGTATTATGGCAATAATGTAGTGTGCCTGCCCCTGCAGCTTTCCCCTGAATTACAAGAAGGCTGGGAATACTCCACTTCCATCTTTATCGTTTTGAATTTTTCCCTATTCATCTTCATCATGGTTGCTTATGTTGCCATCTTGTGGAAATCATGGTCGTCAAGCAGACGGCTTGGTACACATGGAACTGTTCGTGAAATACGAGCAAGAGCACAAAGTGCACAAGCTAAAAGAGAAAGAGCACTTGCCAAGAGAGTCTTCTTCATTATTCTGACCGATTTCTTGTGTTGGATGCCAATCATTGCTATCGGCATCCGGTCCCACGTCGAGAAAACATTTGATCCACCTGGTGATCTGGCAGTGTGGATTGCAGTGTTTGCTCTGCCGATCAATTCAGCTATCAACCCATTGCTGTATACGCTTTCTACTCCGCAGGTAACATGTTTTTTTGTTATTTCTTTGGAATAGCACCTACCGTTATGTTCAAATTTGGTTTCGTGTCAGAGCAGGCTGGCAACTTAATTTTGTAATTGTAACGATTGACATACAAAACAAGCTTGAAAAAGTAAATGATCGGAGAGATTTTTTTAGCTTCTTCACCGTTAACTTTAACCATAGAGACCAACGTGACTTCTAAATACGTTACTTGAAAGTCTTCAGGTAAACTATTCAATATATTTTGAATGTCTAGGTTCAGCCTGTGTTGAAAGCAAAACTGAGGAAGCTGTGGTCCAATGTTCGATCTATTTTCAGCAGAGGACAAAATCAAGAGGGTACAGTTTTAAGCTCCATTGAAAAATACCATGATAACAATAATTGTATTCCAAACCGTGAAATGAACAAACTTTAAGTTTCACCAAATTGAGTATTAGCAACCCAGTTTTCTTTAAGTAACATATTTCATTTTTACTCATAAGGCTTTCAAGGGGGAGAGGATGGAACTGGTATGAAATCGTAGAAAACTCATGTATTTTTTTAATTTTTTCGAATAAGAAACTGAGCAAATTACTGAAACCACAAAGGTGCAACTGGCAATATGTAAAGTTGTAGCAGACGTAGAGGAGAAAACCAGAATGATTCTAAGTAGAGAGGGGATCAATGTAATAAATCATCAAGTTTAATGAAGGCAACGACACGTTTAGAAATCATGATTTCAGTTCGATTTTCTTTAATACACAGCTTTAGAGATACTAACCATCAGGAACATTGAGACGAATAGGTGCCGTTTGCGACAAATTTTTAAAATAAGGTGCTAGCAAAACCTCATTCTACAAACAATTCTCAAAATATGAATCGCTATACTTCTGTCTGAAATTATTAGATGACGATCCATTCTGAATTGTTTGTCTGAGCGTTTTTTTTCCCTTTGGATAAATTGACCATTAATTTTTTATTGGTGTTCCTTTTTATATCAAAGAAGCAGAAAATGATCAGCAGGGACAGATTGGAAATGGGGATGACCATGCTAACGTCGAGGAGGGTAAAAAATATAGTGCTTCTCAATCTAATCACGTATCTCCTCTACACCTCTGTAGGGTTCTATGTGCGATACTTTTCTTTCCTTTCTCTTTTCTGTACTTAATTCCTTTTTTTTCATTTTTCTCCCCCCTAGGAGAACAGATTGAAATGCAGTTAATGGCACAGATAGAAATCCCAGAAGTGGAAGCCCCTGAATTGCCTGCTCCCCAACCAGGTCTGTAAATAAGTGTAGAATTTTTTATGCCAAAGACAATGTTGTAGTCGACTTTGCAATTCAACTCTCTTGCCAGGTATGTATAGTCTAATCAATTAATCTATCAAATATGAGCTCTTTCAAATAAGATGCCTAGAAACCACAGTATTCTTTTTCTGCTCTGATAGTTGCTGTAGGTGCACTTCGAGAAAGGAGAGATCAAGGAAGGGTTTCTCGTATGACACAAATGTAATGAAATTAGGTTGGATTAATTTTGATTGATAAGTTACCTCCAGATATTCTGGTGATAAATTGCCTTATGCACTTTTAACACCTCCACTCATGATATCACCATTCCTTTACATTAGTAAACTGTAATGTGCCAAAGTTATAGTATTCCAGTATGGAAGGAAGATACCATCGTCCCCCATATGATGTGGTTGTAGTAAATGAATGATACGTATATATTGACAATGATTATTCTTTGTTTCCAGTTTTCAGTTATATTATATGAAAAATAACTTAAAGATAACTCTTTTCTCTGTTGGCAGAGATTGAACAGGCCTGTGAGGGGGATGCGAATCCATCTTCCTCAGGTAAAAATTATTTATGAAAGAAATATCAAAAGAAGGCATAGACAACCGCTCTATTTACAAAAGAAGTACTGCAAAAATCACAGTTATACAAAGTGACTTCAACTGCATATTGCACCTTACAACCGATCATAAGAATCGCCAAAATGAAGAAAGGTAATGCGTCTTAAGCGACTGTCTTTGGCAGAGGTATTATTCCGGCTACCATTTTCATGCGCACGAATTAACTTGCAGATTTAAATTTGAGCTTTGTAACTCAGTGATATTTGATCAATCAGTGAATACTTGAATAAATATATGAAAATCTAACGTACGCAAAATACATTTGTAAAGAAATTTATCTCAGAATAAAACATGAACCATGAGCATTATGTCATGTTTTACTCTACTTGTTCCTTAAAACAGATTATGAGGATGATTTCGACATCAAACCAGCCTCTGCAAAGACTGTGGAAGGTAAACACCTTTTCAATTTTAATTTTTTTTAAAGAAATGTCATAACTCTACAAAACAGCGAAAGGTGGCTGGTGCTAACAAGCTGGCGCACTTGGTATACTTGATTGCATGGTTTTGTATGTCAAACCAATAAGATTAGGGTTATCAAATTAACACGAAATCACCAATCAAATCACAGATTCTAAGTCTGTCTCATGAAAAAATTAACGAGAGCAGCTTTTTGGCCACTATTTCCCGTAAGGCACAAAACCCTTCCTCAGTTACTAAACCTAACGGGTCTATGCATTCAAAAAGGTCCTGTCGGAAAGTTTGCTGTTGTCAAAGACTCAAGACATATTTGCGTTATTAACGTTTGAGCCTTTCCGGAATAACTCGCGGTTTATTTAAATGGATGTTATTCTTTAATGCAATCACTGTTCATCATCGCGAGAGCCAGTATCGACGAAGAACACAAAGAGAACGTAATAGTTGACATTTTCTGTAAGTAGGAGTGTCTCTACACACTAACAGAAGGTTTTGATGTTGAGAATCGCCCAGTTTTAAGGAACTACTAGTTCCAATTGCAATTAACCCTATGAAAGGTTTTAAAAAAATTATCAGAAGTGATCGAAGGTTAAGCTACTTACAAGAACCTTTTTAATGATGGACAATCATCTTCAGTGTTACTTATAGCTTCTGATAATAGTTGAAGAATGAGGCGATTGTTGCGGATTTCAGTGAGCACAATACTTTACTTTCTATAATGTCAAGATATCTTTGATATTTGTGTGCAGGTGAAGAAGGAGGAAGTAAGCATGAACCTAAAAAGACAACTGAGGAAGGTAAAAACAATCAATTGCTTTTTAGGAACTGAACATTTGTCCCACATGGGTCTCATTTATTCCAGCGTACGGTGTAAGTAGCAACAAGGCTAATTTTCTGACTTGATAGCGGGCAATGGGCTGCGTTGTCTAACCTTATGGATTTTAACAATGAATCTGATTTCACACAGCTGTTGAATCTGAGGAGCAGGTGGAAATTGAAGAGATTTCAGTACCCAGTAACAAAGGTAAAGGAGATAATGGTTTTTGATTGGTCACTCAAGAGAGTAAGGCATTTTATGAGTAATTAACACATCTGTTTTCCCTTGGTAGTCACTGGAAAAATTCTAGTGTTGAAATTGGTGAAACATTTATGATTTTAATTCCTAAGTACAAAAACAAAATTTAATGACTGTATACTAACTTACATTGAATCAAATAAATATTTTTTTTAAAGAAGCTAGAAAAGCTGAAGAAGAAGAGCAGATGCATGAGCCTGACATGGATGTCGTAGAGGAAGGTAACATTTTTCATAAATCAGAAGAGATAAACTCAGATTGGTCCACACATGCTATATAAGGTGACGCATAATCAGTCCACTCAATTGACTGAAGATCACTTGAAGTGCTCTGTCGAAAGGTTGCGATTCACATCGGGAGTTGATTACATTGAGGAAAAAAACACACCACTTGAGTATTATTATACCTCCTCGTAACGAAGAGCCATAACTTTTTATACAATACTAAAATCCTACATTTATGAATTTATTGAGCCGTTTTACATGTTTGTTTGTTTGTTTTTTAAGTGATACAGTAATAATTTGCCCAGATACAGAAAACAGAACCGCCATTTACCACAACTCATTGAATGGAAATAGTGACTTTGATGTTGTGTACCTCAGGTTTCAAAACACTTCAACACAAGCAAGCAAAATTAAATGAGCTGTAATAAGTGGCAGCTCTGTTTTCTGTACTTGTGCAATTTAGTACTGCATCACTTGAGAAAAAATGAGCGCGTTGCATTTCTATCTCTTTTCGTGTTCCGTCCAGGGGAAGAAGACGTGTTTGATACCAGGCCGCTTTAGTACTTTCAAGGTAAATGCTTATAACGTCTGCTTTAATACTGAATACCGCTGACTAAAGGGGTACGGAAAACAAATCCCTCTAAAGAAGGTAGTTTTTTGTTACATGTATCCAATCAGAATAAGTGTAATATTTGAGATTTAGAGTGAAAATCTTCGATGCGTTACGGTGTGTATGCATGTATAGTTGACTCATGATTACTTAAACTATCAGTTTGTTGAACCCGATCTATATTCTGAATCAAAAGTGACTTTTTTGATGCCATTCACAAAGCGTAACTCTATCCTAAATTGTTTTACTCCTTGGCTAACTCAAACCAGTTTCAAATTAGAGATTTCACTGCAACTGTAATGGTTGAAGTTATTGGAGATGAAAGAGATGAAGGAGATGAAGTCTGGTTTGTTGTAGCTATAATATACTGCTCGTCTCTTTCAAAGCCACTTGCAATTTTTTTCAGGCAGCCCATTCATTGGTGGCAGTAAGGCTACCAAAACATTTTCAAACTAATCAATTTTTTCTCTGGTTGATTATGATTTGAAAAAGTATAACTTGAAAAAAAAAACTTCTGGGTGGCTAATACGCTGCACTGACGAGTGCTCTCTTTGGTTATGCTTGTATATTCAAATTTGCCTTCTGTCCTTAATGCACTGACCAGCTTCCTGATTGACAGTCTGGTCACCTGACTATCTGTGCAACTGGCCGGTAAGCCGTCAAATTGAATTGACTACCTGAGCTATGACCACTGGCTGACTGACAGATGGGCTGATTGTCTGCCCGACTGTCTGCTGGACTCTCCACCTGGCCAGTGGGCATGGTTATAACTAACTGAATCAGATTATGGCTGCAAAACACTTCAATACAGACATGCAAACATTCAACGCTTGACTGACTGAATTTCGGGTCCGTAGATCAAACAAACAACTAATCGATAAGTAAATTTTGCGTTCATTGATAAGCGTGCTTTTTTCCTTTGCCTCTGACAGTTTCCAAGAGCCAAAAACATTGCCATTAGTATAGATACCGCGAGGGCTAGAGAAAAACTAAACAATTTCAAGGAAATGGAGAAAAATGATTCTAGTAATCAATACATACTGTCTATGGTAACATCTTAGTCTTTAATTTCAATACTCAATACTCAGTAACTTTGCTTTCTGAACTTATCATTGTATGGTAACAAGATATAGTTGGAGTGGAACATATTGCGCTATATCTGAGTGGGCGTGTAATTTCTTTTTCTTAGATTTAATGTTAACAATACTCAGTAGCATTGTTGTCTGAACTTATCATTGTATGGTAACAAGGTATAGTTGAAGTAGAACATATTGAGCTATATCTGAGTGGGCGTGTAATTTCTTTTTCTTAGATTTAATGTTAACAATACTCAATAACTTTGTTGTCTGAAGTTATCATTGTGTGGTAAATAGGTATAGTTTAAGTAGAACATATTGAGCTATATCTGAGTGGGCGTGTAATTTCTTTTTCTTAGATTTAATGTTAACAATACTCAATAACTTTGTTGTCTAAAGTTATCATTGTGTGCTAAATAGGTATAGTTTAAGTAGAACATATTTCGCTATATCTGAGTGGACTTGTAATTTCTTTTTCTTTGATCTAATGTTTACAATACTTAGCAAATTTGTTGTCCGAGCTAATCATTGTATACCTTGCACTCTATCTATCAGTCCATCTTCCTTTTGTTTCGTTTTGACCGTTTTTGGTTTGCTTGTTTGTTTCTTTTTGTAACATGTACATCTACCGGACACTTTTAGCCTGTTAGTTTTAGCGTATTTCTAAAGACCATGATTGCTACACCGCAGTTAAGTCGGATGGCTCAAGAAGGAACACAACAATATCAGGGGTGTATCAGCCTAGAGTCCTGTACCTCTTAACTTTTATCACATCACTCGTGCAAATTTTGAAACAAAAATTGAACTTTCCTAGGGTATAGGCCCACGACAATTCGAAAAGCTGGCTATGCTCCTAGTGTGATAAGATATTCTATTCTACATGTTGATCTTTCCATCATTAATTACAATATAGCTGAGTAAATGTTTTGATTAGGAATGCCTCTGGTTTTAAAAGTAAGTGTGTAAGTTAATTTCCATGGAAATTGTTGGGTTTATTCGGAGTTTACTCTTAGTTTAGAGGGGATTTGATGTCCCTGAAGAACTTTCTTTTAGAGTTCCTCATATAGAAAAGAGCTAATAATGTGATAATAATAGAACACTAAGGGGCTTGAATAAGAATTATTAGAGATTTATCTGTATAACAACTATTTAGATAGCTCATTTCTAGGTTTTGTTTAAACACGAAAAATCATCTGAAATTTGACAAGAAAAACTTAGACAAATGCATGGGTCGAACACGTCCACTTAATAGATATTTGATGATACGCTGGTAAACTAAATAGTTCATTTCTTAACATGTTAGAACTCATCCGCGAGCATTAAAGTCATAAGGAGTTAAAGTGGCGGTAATTTTGGCTTGGATATTATATCAAAGAACTTAGACTTGCGGTTAAGATTTCCACAGTTAGTAGACATTAGGCGGTACAACAATAATCTGAATAGTTAGAACATTACCACAACTCGTCCAGCGAGTATTCAGAGTACGTGTCGAGTTGCTTAATTTCCTTAGTATCTCTAGTTGAAAAAAAAAGGTAAAAATGTCACAGAAAAAAAGAGAAACAGTTACTGGATAAGACGTCATGCATTAGAGATTTGACAATATATTGAATGACCTAAGTAGCTCATTTCTAGTATTTTTATAACTCGTATGAGAGCATAATGATAGCTAAAAGGTAGAGTGACGTCTATTTTCGCTATGTTACTACGTTCTTTATGAACGCAAATTCCTTAAAATAGGATATTAAGAGGTACGACAACAATCTGAATAGTTCACTTCCACAACAAGCTTGCAAGTGCTTTGCATGCAGACTAAGTTTAGAATTGTTAGAGGAAAATAGACTCGGTCAGAATTCGTTTGTTAGAGATTTTGTAGAATGAAAATGATTTAAATAGGTCATGTCCTGGGGCTTTTATAGTTCGTTTGCGAGAATTATAGTCATTAGTGACCTCTGTCATGGCTGAAGCGTGCTTCTTTACATAATTCGTCATTGTTATTCACATTAGCCTGAAAATCAAAAAAAGGAAAAAAGGAAAAGGGTCCTAAATACCACTAACTAAGATATTTAGTAGTGTTTTTAAGTCTAATTTTGTAGCCCATTTCTAGATTTTATTTAACTCACAACGAGAATTCTAATTCATTGTAGTATGTGGTATTTTATTTATATCTTTCTTCAAACGTGATCTTCAACATGGCTTCTACAGTAAGAATAACTTGAATGTGTGAGTGGCTTTTTGAGGGAATTAACACAGAGTTACGAACAGGGGTTCAAGATTTACTGTAAAACGTTAACGAAGACTTCAATAAAACACTTTTAAGACCTTACACATGAGTCCGTTCTCAATTTACTCTATAAAGGTATCTAAGTCATGCTACAGGTTCATCCACAGTGTGGATTATGTACCACAATGACCTGAGACAAGTAAACTGATACAAAATTGCTTTCTGTATCTCTCATAATGTTGAACTTTTTGTTTTAATGAATTATTCAGTTTGAATTTTTCCCAAAAACTGAGCTGTTTTCTTTTGACACCATAATGTATCTCCTTGACGCGGGTTTTTGGTTACCCCCGATGTAAAATAAGGGGTAACCGATATATATTTCCGGTAGGTTAGGAAACATTTTTAAGTTTTACATTTTCTATCCAAAGACTTCCCCCAAGGGTGGGTGCAAGTGACGGGTTAGTATTTCGAAAACTCTCAGATATCAAATCTTTACTGCACTGTGATTGGTTTAGAAATCTCGCACCACCCTTTGTTCTGCCTTTTAGGGTGTTGACTCGTCATGAATTTTAGTCCTTAGTGACTGCTTGTGATATTTCCTTCTTGTCGACCGCAGAGATAACTTAAGAAATTCAATAATTTGCCAGTGCAGTTCAATTTACTAGGGGACTAGAATTTACACTCCAAAACTTATAAAATTATAAAATTTTCTAGTGAAGGACTCAAAGCTGTAACATGTAGAGCTACACAGTTAGTTATGACCAAATTTGAAAGAGACCTTCAGCTAAACCTGAGTAAATCGAGCCAAAAACCTGAGTAAAACTAACTTAACTTAACTAACTTAACGTCTGTACAACTCACTAGAAGCAAACCGGAAAATCTTCCCTTCCATTCTACACTCTTCCTCATGCTTCACAGCTAACCTTGCCTCTGGAAGCTTTACACAGTGAGGACGAGCATAAACGTGGGGTAAGTGAGAGAAAAATCTTATTAGAATGAAGGAAGGTGACATGCCTTCCCAGAACCTCGCCGATTTTTTCTCGCTCTCTTTTACTCTTCTCTCCTCTTACCGCGGGCCTATCACCAGCTATGCCTTTAACGACAAAAAAAACAAACAAAAAAGAAGTTTTCTCACAAATTTAATTCACTCAGAACACATCTACATGAACTGATCATTTTATAAAATGAAACATATGGAGAAAAGGTAAATCAATAGAAGGCGTTCATGCATATTAGCTTGTTAATGAATACTTCTGCAGTTAAACCACTTTTTACATATAATTACAACAACAACAACAACGTATTTATTTAAAGAAATATAAAGTTTACAAAACTTCATGTCCTGCAAATAGCTACAATTCTAATCTAGGCAGGACAAGACTTTAACTAAAGGCGTTATAAAATTACATAAGAAAAAAGAAAAGAAGAAATACAAAAACATACAGAAAGAAACACCTTACATATAAATTCAAGTACAAGAGATTTTGTTATTTGAAAAAGACTAAAATTACAACTAGAGGTATATACATTATATCAGGTTAACTTCACAAAATATTCTATTAAAAAATTAACATTCATAATTACAAATACAACATTCATTTGAATTATACTCGAACTTATATTATCTTCAAATTCACCGGTGTCTTCTGTAAAAACTCCATTGACGGGCCAAGCTAAGCTTTGAACTCCACCTCGAGACAGAGATTTCAACATTTTAGTTCGCACCTTTGATATATGATTGTGGAACACCAGGGTACGCGTATCGTCGGCTCTCAAGTGTTTTCATTCCTATCTGAAATTGCGTTAGTTAATCGTATTCTTCTCACTTTTTTCTTAAGCATGAAATCTTCAATAAACTGTGATTCGTTTAGAAATCTCGCGCCACCCCTTTTTCCTACATACGACTATGGAACACCAGGTTACGAGTTTGGTTCGTTAGCGCGTAGCGTCGACTACAACGCCTTTGCGCATTTACGGGCGAAACGGGGAAAGACAGAATGTGGCCGAGACTTGTCCAGAATCATTTTATACCACTTCGATAAACAAATCATGGCCGGTGATAGAAATTGACTCCAATAGCACGAATGGTAATGTATACTGAAGAGGTTCGAATGGTGAGGACTGAGCCGCTCTCCTTGTTTCAGCCTATATGACGAGCACGTGATGTTCGTGTGATTTCTCAACCAGCATGCATTTCGTGCTGGTAGAGTTTCACAATTGGTTCAATTTAACGCACTATAAAGATGGAATTTTAGTCTGCACTGTTTACAATACAGCGTATACCCAAAGCGTAATTTCCTTTACAATTTCGAATTACATTTTCTCGGCTAAAGCAATACTTAACTGGATGAAACTTTACAAGATTACCAAGTTAAGTATAAATTAGAGCTGGAAAAAAAATCCAGTATGGTTTCTAATTAAGCTGCCATAAGCCCGGGGTAAGTGTTTAATCATCATAAAAAATAGTTCTTGTTGCGCTGGGGCTTGCAGGAGGGCGAGACGAACTTGTGGGTCTTCTTTTGTTTTTTACTTTAACCTTCCTCTTCGATAGCATCAGCGCCTAAAGAAAAAAATAAGTGAACTTACGATGAAATTTCTAGAAGTGTTCGATGGCCGTTTGGGTTCTAGCGAAATTTTCTTAATTCTCCAAAGACTTCTGAACCAAAGTCGTCCGGTTATAAACGTTTTATTGAATTCTTGGATGCAAATGTTGACAAAAAAAAAATAATAAAAAGTTTCTCAGTTAAAAAGATAGAACTAAATTGATTTTTCGAAATGTTCTAGGTGCATTTTTAACACTGAGATATGCGAGTCCAATCACAAGCCTTTCATTTTCCCCAAACGGTAATATTTTACAGCGTCGTTACACAGTTTTCTGTAAATGCCTGTGTTAGTATGGGCCGTACAATCACATTACCAGGAGGCTGCATCCAAGGTTCACCATCTATTTGTACGGGCATCTCTGATTTTAATTTGATGTTGATCTGTAATGAAGTAAAAATAATTGTCATCAATTAAAAAAAAAGCATTGAAGCGGATGAACGAGGTGGGTAAATTTCTAAAGAAATTGTGGTTCTGCGTCGGTGTGGGGGGGAGGGGGGGGGAGAGGGAAGGGGTGGTATTACAAGATAGTTTCTTTTATCAACTGATTTTATAAAGTAAATATGCAGAAAAAATGACGCTACGCCACTGGTGGGAACATAGTAACGTGAAAAACAGAAATAACAAGAGAATAGTACGAGGATAATCAACTTATGGCTTCATTATGTTATTTACTGTATTACAACCAGACATCTATACCTGGGCTCCCTGTGCAAGCCGAATACCAGTCCTGATTCCACTTTGAATCTGACCCTTTTAATAAAGAATTCGTCTTAATTAAGAACTAAGGCACCATTTTTATTGCTAAATAAAAACGTTTCCTATGCAAATACTTAAGAGGAAAGGAAAAGGCAGAATACAAAAATAGTGGCAGTTAGTAGAAAAAAATACGCGGAGCAGATTGGAAAGAACAGTATGGTGCATATGCCTGCTGATGCTAGGGTGTGAAGGGTAAAGATGGTGGTGATTCTGACTCACTAGGTGCATTACTCCCTGAAGTCCAACCACCTCGACAAGACCGTCACAGTGACAAGCTGGGGAATGACCCTGCAAAAAGATTCAAGCAATTTCAATTGTGTGTGGAAAAGGAATCCGGGATTGCATTTATTTCGTTTAACTTCGCTTTGCGATTGGTTCAGATAATTCAAGCCACTCTCTGAACCAATCACGGGCAAAACTAAAACCAACGGTGGTTTGGTCATTTGCTACTTCCCGCGCTATTGGCGGTTCGGACAATTCTACTCTTCGCACTTATTGGCTTCTTTATAGCTAATGCGCTGAATCTTTGAGTCTTTTCCAGACCTCATCTTCTAGGGACAACATGTCATGGTTATTTTATCACTTGTTTGGTGCTAAGAATATGAGCAGATATCACCACTAAATTCATGAAGTACTACATACATCTTCTTTGTCTGGTCCCCATGCAACTGTGCCTGCTCCCCAACTGGCTAAAAACAAATTTAAAAAAAAAGTTAAAGCGCAAAATTTATACAAAAGAATAAAGGACTTTACAAGTAATGAATTGATAATCGCAGGTCAGCTGCTATCAAAGTAATCTCAGAAAAGAAGCCTTAAAAATTCAGACTTTGACTAGAATCGAACCCGGGCCTCCCAGATAATAGTTGGGGACTGCTGCGAAGCCACGTGATGTGAGTGAGACAAATTTTAAAAGGTTGTTCGTTCCCGTAAGGGAATCAGATCATAATTATATGAAACAAATAATGTTGACCTACACGAATCATACTTTCACCGGGCATAAAAACTGTGCAGCTTAAAATTACTTGTTGAAGCCGATGTGCAGCGATTTTCTTGCAATTAAATTGAAAATCTAACCACTGCAAAGTTAATTCGAATTAATTTGATTGACCTCAATTTCCAGCTTTTACTTACCTGCCTATGTTCAGAATTACAATTCCTTCTAGTGTTGGTAAGTCAAGTTTTTTGCCATCAGTCTACAGCGAAAAGGAAGTAAATAAGATACTGGTCCCTAGAAAGTTAAAGAGGACAAAAGGCAAACAAGCACCGCAAAACGCCAAAACAAAACGCTCAGGTGTGATTGGAGCATGAAATAAAAAATTGTGCAACTGATACGCATGCAATCATTAAGAGTTGAATACAAATGACAGACGATGATGATTTGGACCAACACTCGATGCTAAGAAAGTTAATTCTGATACAGGGGTTTCAATAACCTTTTTCCATAAGCAGCTGTCGATGGTAAAATAGGCGGCTGTATGGTGAAACCCAAACATGAGCCCGCTTGCAGGGTAAACAAAAGGCAATAAGAGGTGTTATAGTCAGCAGTACACCCCTTTTATTGTGATCAGCCATTCAATACCATCGTTCTACAGATTAATCACCTCTATTTCGACCTCTTGAGTAAATGTCCGCGAGTAGCCTTTGACCATTTTCTTTATACCTGCTCTAAAGTAAACTCCTTTGTTATGAAGCCTGAAACAAAAAGAAACCAAAAAAAAAAAGAGGGAAAGATTTTTACCATCCAATGGCTTTCGCAATCAACACTCTTTTTCTTCGATCGAAGGCACTACGACTAATTTTGTAACCTGTAAATTGAATCCTTTGTATTCTCACCTGCTATGGAATTTATCAGGTGCTTCCTCCTTAGATGAAAATCTAAACAAAGCTCAGCTCCAATTCCGCTCCCAAAGTAATTATTCATGGTAAAAATACTAGGATTGTCTTCTCTTCCTCCCATCGAGCCAAGCGCACTGTCGTTAGTGTCCGCTGAATCAAACATGACACACCATCTATCAAGAAACACTTCGTGTGCCTGATCAACGGCCATGAGAAGCGATACAGGACTCTCGCCACCAGAGTAACCACCTCCCCAATGGAGAACACGAGAGAGATCATTACCTGTAAGTTGAGAATCTCGTTCAATCTCCCACTCATTTTCTAGCTACTATGGAAATCACGAGAGAGATGAATACATATAAGCTGGGAATCTCATTCAATTTGCCACTAATTCTCTTGTTACTATAGAAATCACGAGAGAGATTCATTCATATGAGAGTCTCGTTCAATTTCCCACCCATTTTCTTTTCACTTTGCTATACCACCCGAACGGCAGCTTTTCAAAATACGCTACAATTGTAACTTGAAAATGCTCATATAATTACCGTATAGAGTTCCAGACTTTCAGTAATCAATACTACTTGATTTACTTTCAAATACTACGAACTTTTCAGGCCTAAAAAGGGAAAATCTGCATGACTTTCCAGGGTCTATATCGCCTAGAAAACACGAATGACTAAGTCATGATTAGTTTCAGATTTCCATCCCATTGACCAAGTTTGTTGAACGAGTCTTGAAATCTATGACATATCGCAGAAAAACAAAACGTACAAAGGTACTTTTGACTCTGGAAATAAATTTGCTCTAAATCGTGGGGAACACGAATACTTTGGAAAAAATCCACTTACCAATGCCAAGAGGAAGAACTGCCGATGCAGGTAGCTTACACTTCATCTCTTGAACAACATCATCCAAACATGACAGCACCCAGCCAACTGTGCCATCACCACCACAGATCAAGACACGAAAATCAGAAATAGATCTGAAAGCATAAACTCTGAAACAAAGATACAAATCGATTCATATTTAAGATATTCAGCGATCTAAAGACGATGGGACAAAGCTGACAGAAGAAGACAAGGCTTAGAGTTTTAAGTATAGAATAGCTGTAAATGATTAATTTGGGAAGCAACCTATACGACAAAATATAAATCGCTCTTCTGCAGGACAACGTCATATAAGGAAAACTAACCCCCATGCCTTTTTTGGACTAAAAATTTTACATCAATCTTTACCACTTCCTTGCTTGTTCCATCTTGAAAGCGAGGCTTGGGGGGAGACATTGGGTTATCTCATGTAAATATGGGTATCGCCCTTTAAAGGGTGCAATCTGCACTGGAAAGATTCTGAACCCACCCATATCTGCACTATGGCTTGATTAGCTCGGCCTCGGTCAATTCTCGTGGACACAAGAGTCTAAGGAAATAGTTCTTACTAAGTAAACAACTTCCATGTAACCTCAACAAATTCGGGTGGGAATTCGTCTCGATATGGAGGGGAGCGAGTTTAACATACCCTGATAGTGGGCCTCCCTCTAAGAGGCTGTACACTTGATTAGGGTTGAGCAGTCTCTGGAAAGCTGTGAACATGTCTGCCCCCTGACCGCCACCACTTTTGGAGTTTACCAGTACTAGAAGGGGTTGGCTTTCAGGGGGGAACAGTCCAGGCTATAGGGAATAACAAAAAAATCAAAATAGGCATAACTCCTTAACTGTAGGAAGAGAATACCGATATCCAAGAAACAGAAATCTTGATTCCAGTCAGTCTTTTTCAGTTCATCTGTTTTTTAAAGTACTTCTAGGAAATGCTCTACAGAAAGAACACAGAATTCGCTTAATATTTCCCATGGGCACTGCCAGTAGTATAATAATGTGTATTAGATACATGAACTGAGCTCTAGGATTACTAGTAACTCACCACAACTTGAAAACACACTTTTCACCTCACAAAATTCCATGGCTACAAAACAATTACAAGAAAAAATATGAGAACAGCCAAAAGCCTCCCTTTGAGTATTTTAATGCGTAAAATATTAGGTCGCCAAGGTGTCGTCAATCTTGTTACCAGGGTCTCTGTCACTCTTAAATAGCTGAATGGACAAGGCAGATGGTCAGGGGAACGAGGACTCAGGAAACGTACATTAGCCCCTCGTAAAACAAAGATACTTGTTTAGAAGCATCTAAAAAACAAACAAAACAGAACTTACTTTCTCCTAGAATGTTGCCAATCAAAATTTTGTATTTGCTTGTGTCAAGGCCAACTGGGAGACTACCAATGCATATGCATACACTGCCCAAGGGTTCTATGTTTTGCCTCAGGTAGAATCTTGTGAGTTTCATTTTCCTTACAGACTTCTGCAAAGAAAAGAAGTACATTAATTTTTATAAGGAGTCTAACACTTTCAGATGAATATAAGATCTATTATTTATCATTAAAAATCACCTTGCAGTTATCAAAGGAAGTTAATAACAAAATGGGCGCAAAGACAAGAAACTATGGAAAGCAAAGTTGTCACCACCTTACCACCATATATTCAATGGCTGTAACTTAAAAATAAGAAAAGTGGAAGGTAAAAAGGCAGAGGAACCCCTCACCCAGATCATTAACCCTTTACACCCAAAGATCAGTGTGCATATTCTCCATGCTGTTTTTTATACATTTCCTACGGTGCTGATATGGAGATTTTGCTTAACAATCAAGAGCTCTGGTATTTGTTGATCATTATTTAA
Organism: Pocillopora verrucosa; assembly: GCF_036669915.1. Taxonomy (NCBI): domain Eukaryota; kingdom Metazoa; phylum Cnidaria; class Anthozoa; order Scleractinia; family Pocilloporidae; genus Pocillopora; species Pocillopora verrucosa. Next base: position 4,650,435 of record NC_089316.1, on the reverse strand, counting down.
TTCTCATGACCTTAATGTTTGATTCAGGGATGATACTGAAAGGAGAAATTAGATGTTGGTCAGTCTAAGGGGTAAAAGGGTCAAACTATTATACTGTTTAATACTACATATTAACTACATCTACTGTTGACTTACTATGTGAGAGGTTGATGATTCTCTGTTAGCTTCTGTCCTTCAAATGACAACCAATAGATTTTCCAAATGTACTTCCTATTAGTTTTTAATTACAAAATCATATTACATTATGATTTGTGTATTAGTAAACAAACATTAAACTGTTTGTCTCATGATGTCAGAGTCAGGCTAATTGATAGATCAATATTCATTTAATCCATCAACACCTTCATCAGGTGTTGAGGTCGAAAGTTGATATGTCACTATTTGTAGCACCTTGGTTTGTAATTATTGGTGGATTATAGCTTGCTGTCATTGGAGTATTTCAATACTCATTAATTATTCCCTTAAAGGTCTACTTTGTTACTGATCAGCTGTTATGCTATTTGATAGTAAGCATTTCAATTCCATCATCTCTATTGACGTATTAGATTTGTGTATAAGTTGAACAGTTAAAGTTAATATCTAACCCTCTACCACCTTGAGTGTTGTACTATGAATGTTGACAAGTTTTCATGCAGAAAGCTAATGAGAAGACAGGTCCTTAATGGTCAGCTAATGGTCGAATAAATGAATATCAGGTTATATTGTTTGATTCAGTATTAAATTTTCATGGCTGAAAACATAAATATGTATCAATCTCACAATGCAGTGGACTGATATGCTGATTTTGCAAGTACAGTGTATAGGGGCCATCTGATTACATCAATCAGAAATATAAAACTATGTAAAACCATACTATGTAAATTTGACATCATTTGATTCCTTATCCACTTACCAAGAGACAATATGCAGACCTCCTTCCCTGGAGAGTTTAAGTGAGATTTGTCTTTGTATTACCTTCTTTAAGTGTGCACTGTCGCATTTTGGATGACAACTACAGCTGAAAGTTTATTAAAAGGCATATAAAATTATATATATATAAGGAGTGGATCTTCCACTATGTTCCCCATATTTTTTCACCAAAGAGAACCATCACTTCTGGATGCGATACAGAGTCAATCTTTTTCTCCGATTCTTCTGGGCTCTCTTCGTCCGCCATATTGAGTTGAGGTTCATTCCCAGGCTTTCTCGAAGTGCAAGAAGAGTTGCGCCTGCCTCCGCTTGCCACGATTAGATTACAGCCGACATTTTATTACACTCAAAGATCGCGTAAATTGGATGATGATCTCCAATGAGGAACAACTTAAGATTGTTGTTCTGTGGTACTTTTTTTTTTCATGTGGGTATGCTGCTGGAGCTAAAAAGAAGAAGGATCTATAAACTAATGTTGAGGTATGTGAAGAGATTGAAATCTCAGACAAGCTTCTTGCGCTTAAATTAGTTTCTTTGTGATCGATCGGGTGCTAATTTCTGCAATTTTGAATTTGGATTTTATCTTTCTTCGAAAAAAAAAAGCGAGCATTTATTAAGTCTGTGAAATCGATATTATTTGAGGGAAAATTCATGAAATTTGTCGCGATAACCTACCCGCGCGGATTTTGTTATGCAGTCGAGAAAATTAGAAGCTTATGTTTTTAATTTTGCATACGTACGGTACGTACGGGAGGAGTTTGGGTGAACTTTATGGCAAAATATGTTATACTGAAAAAAAATCGATATTCGTTTGTCAGCCAAAAGTGGGTAAGCTAAAGGTTGTTGAAATATCGATTAAACTGTTGATATGTATTGTGTATGCCAGTTGATAACACTTCTGTGGTAAATGTGAACGAGAGGATTAGTCCTTCGCAGGCGAAAGATACTAAAATATCACGCGATATTTTTTTTTGTCCTTTTATCGCGGTATTTGTTTCATCGATATTTAAAATAATATTTTTTCAAGCGCTCCACATGGAGAAAAAGTGGAAAATTAAATAACTAAGAACATTTTTGCTTTTTTTGTTCAAATACATGCACATTACATAATAGTCTGGGCTATTTGAGAAGGAGTGTCACGACAGGTGGTCTAAAGTGATGCTAGAAATTAATAATTTATTACAAATCTCGTCTCCTGGCAGCAGTGATTAGGTTAATATCATGGCTTTGATCTTCTAGTTTACATGAAATATAATTTGTAAGGACTTAAAAGCATAGATCTCAACTGGTTCACATGTGATTCATACAACGTAACTCATACAATGTAACAATGAATTGTATTCATACATATACCAATCTAATAAGCACAAGATTTTAATTGTAATATGTATCAGAGAAATAGTATGATTTGTGCATTTCTGAAGAGTAGTTCAAATACCTGACTGTGTATATATTGTTGAATTAAGACAAACGAAATGGAGTTGAGAGGGGAAGTTCCTACAGTCTCATTAAAACATTCACTAGATTTTTCATTCAAAGTATGGTGTTGAAACTCAGTAGAATATGAGTGACACAACAATTTTGTTAAGAATATTCTCAAAATAGTTGTAAACAAAAAAAAGCTTGGGCCACTATAATTTTAGCATTAGAAGAGATGGTCTGCACAGTAATCTGAATATCCTCTGATCTGTGATGGCTTTTGGTGTTCTTTTCAATGAAATATTTTATTGCCAAATTTGGAAACTGGTGGGCAATGGACATAATCAAGTAGATTGTGTTAAATTAGATGAGTATTGTAAATATAATTAAGTGAGGGGGCAAAATCAAATCCAAGGTATTAAAGACATTACTTAAATTCCCTCTGGGGTTTACACAGAATGCAGTTATTTAATTTCTTAAATTATAGAAACTTTCACACTAATCAGGAAAGAATGCAAAAATGAAGACTAATTAATCTAGATGAAATTTTGAGTTTTTTAAGAAGTCTCACTCCTTGAATATTTAATACTTCCAACTTGTGCATAATTGCCACATGGACAGACTTTCCATGAAGTATTCTATATATGTGACCTTTCCATTTCAGTAAAAGCCTGCTACCTGTGAGGACAAAGCAGATAATGACAACATTGTTTCTGTTCACTATACAGCATGCACATGTTTGACTTCATGTTGTTTGCTTCTTACTTGAAAGCATTACAGTGAATTCCTAAGGAAAGGATGTTCTCACATCCTTACATTTTTCAAGCCAGAAATTTGAACCAAAATTGTTTTAACCACTTGGGTGCCAAGCTGTCATTAATAAATAGAATTTGGCATCCTCTCCCTTTAGCTTTCTGTTATCATTTTAAATTAGACTGCCTAAACAAAAAGACAAAAATAAACCGTCAAAAAAAAAAATAAAAAAAAAAACAACAACAACAGCACAAAGTAAACAACAAAAAAAAGTAAAAACCTGTTCTCAATTCTTATTAAAGATGTAGCTATTGCAAATGTTTGAATTTCCTTAGTTTGTTGAATGAACTCTTTTAGGGTACACTGGTGAATGGACAAATGTTCGACTCATCCCTGGCAAAAGGAAGGGAGCCACTTGACTTCCAGTTGGGCAATGGGAAGGTTATCAAAGGTTAAACTTGCATCAGGACCTCTGATTATTTTGCTATACTATCAGGGTGATTTAATTTTGGATTCATAAAGCCATTAAGCCAAAGTTATCAGTCAAGTGCTCTCTAGAGCAAAAAAGGTAAAACATTTTAAAATCATGAGCTGATGAGAACACAGTTTGGCAACAATTAAATTGCATAAAGCATGAGAACACTAAGTGAGCATTTGACAGGCAATTGGTTTTATTTTTAAATCTGATTTGTTGAGAATATGGAGCAACTGTTCTTGGCCAATCACATTGAAACTTGAGGTGAAGCCATAAAATTAAACTTGGTTACTGTCAATACTTATACTTAGTCAAATGAAAATTTTTTTAATTGCAATATTTTGACTTCTTTTACTATCTGGTTTCTGATTCTTTTTTAAAAGCTCTTAGTTAAAATCATTTAAGAGATGCTAAGATATCCCAATTCTTCATTTCATGTGAATGAAGTATACTCTTGACTCACGATTTGTGAATTATTTAGCAACTAGAGGTTTACTTACAACTGTGTGACACTTTGTTGGTGATGTATACATGCATAGCTAGGTATAAAAATTGTAAGGAGGAAACATTAAAGGCTAAACTAGAAAGGAACCACTGTGTCCTCAGTCAAGTGTTCTAGTGAATTTGATTATATGAGGTTACCTTTTGTGATATCTGATGTAGTGAGCATCATTGAAAATAAAAACCAAAGTGTAATTACTGTACAGTGATTTTAGATATTTGAAATTCATATATTTACACTGCGATGAAGAAATGAATTTAGGAGATCCTCACAGCTAAGAACACCACTGAACTAGTAGTTGAAAATGGGACCTGAAAAAAATTCAGGCCCGTATGGGATTTGAACCCATGACCTCTGTGATACCAGTGCAGCGCTCTACCAACTGAGCTAATAAGCCAACTGGGAGCTGGTCAAGTTCTTCTTTTGCCTGGTTGGTAATACTTCTTTTAAAAGCTCCCAGTTAAAGCCCTTTTAGAGATGTTAAGATTTCCCAAATTGTGATTTTATGTGAACTGCAGTGACAGAAAGTTCACCACTTGACAAGTAATTGGCACCTTAATTTTTTCACTTATTTCTGTAATTTTTTTTTTACAGGTTGGGAGATGGGTATAAAAGGAATGTGCATAGAGTAAGATTTAGAAATATTACAGTATGCGTATAATGATTTTAGATATATGAAATTCATATATTTGCACTGCAGCGAAGAGATGAAATTAAAGGATCCTCGCAGCTAAGAACTCTACTGAAATGAGTAGTTGAAAATAGGACCTGAAAAAAAATTTCAGGCTCATACTGGATTTGAACCCATGACCTCTGTGATACTGGTGCAGTGCTCTACCAACTGAGAGCTGGTCAATATTTTGGGTCCAAATATACCATCCAAGTGCTATACATACTACAGTATGTGATAAAAAAACAACAATAAGGTCAAATATTTTCATCATGAGCAGGTTTTTGTCATTAGCAATTAGTGCCATTGAGGAAAGGACTTCTTCTAAAGTGGGTCTTAGCTTAGCAGGATTTCCTCAAGTGAAAAAAAAATACCAGCTTAAAATTTTACTTCTAAGCGACAAGTTGGGGTGCAAAAAATTGTGCCCATGGATTGATACTATTTTCCAAGTTCTATTAATTTGAAATAAGCTATTTGCAAACATAACTGACAACAAGATTGGCATGGCAACTTTTAAGTAAAACTCCCTTTGGGCTTCATAGCCCCTTACTGTCTTAACTGCCTTTCTTATTCTTCTTTTCACATTGTTTATTCTCTACAAATAAATTCAAAAACCCCTTTTGGTTGATCATTTTTGTAGTTCCCTCAAATGAGTTTAAAGAAGCAGTGCTCAGGCTGATATTTTTCAAAAGTCCTTGATTCTACTTTTTCTCTTTTCAGTGAAAAAAGAAAATTGATCATCCCTCCTCACCTAGGGTATGGAGCTCGTGGAATTCAGAATGTTATTCCTCGTAAGTAAATGTTGATTGTAAAAATGACCATGGAGGAACTAAGGGGGCCTGTAAATACAGAAATGGCACGAGCGGAAGTGCAAGTCCTGATTTATTACACAAGTGATATTTGGGAAGTTTACTTAACCCTTTAACTCCCAAGATCTGATCGTTAATTCTCCCCTGTAGCTGCTACACATTTCCTTATAAATTAGTTATGAGAACTTGATGCTAGATCAAGATAACAGCTTCTACCTGATAAGTTTGAATATTCTCATTACCTGTTTGCTGAAGAATGTATGGATATTATAGGGAGAAGTTTTATGTTAATCCCTTCTGGGAGTTAAAGGGTTAATTGAACTTGGACGACCAAAACATTTCAGAACGTCACAAGCAGCCATTAATCATTAAATGCAAAAGCAGTTTGTATGATTTTTGATTTTTAAGTCATTTTTCAAATCTCTTTGTATGCCCTCAGTCACACATTACTTAGAATGAGAAATTTCCAACGAGTCGGAAAATGCTCATATTTTCTTTGTAATGACAATTTGATAAAATAATTATGACATTTCAACCAAGTTTAAAGTTTTTTGAAATGTTCAGAACTTAGCATTTTTTGTTTGTCTTTAATTCTGAGCACATGCAATATGTAAATCCTGTGTTGCAAGCTAGAACTTATTTTATTGAGCATGAGTCATTGACCAATCATGAACAAGATATCTATTGGATATGTGGTAATAGCCAAATAGGGAAAATAATTTCTTTTAAATTTCTTGTTATAACACAGAATGGGAATGGTTAAGAAGCCTTTCCTTTTTGCTCTCCTAGCAAGATTTCTGCGCAGCCCCATTCTTCACTATGCAGATAGTTTATGGATAAAAAAAATAATGGCAGAAACAATATTTTGTCTTTAGGACTACAACTTTGATTTGTTTTAGAATAGTATGGGGCTATAAAGAAATCTTTCTGCTAATCATGATATTAATATCATTCTACGTTACTGAATAAAAAGCAAATCCTAACATTTTCTTATTTTTGCTTTATTCACACATAGCCGACTCTGTACTTATTTTTACCACCGAGCTCATGTCCATTAAGAGGAAGTCGCTGTTCGATCCAAAGTTACTGCTGCAAATAGGATTTTGGCCGCTCCTGGCTGGAGTGATTTTGTACTATCTGTATAGAAAGGCATCTAAGAAATCTGGCAAGCCTGAAACAAAGTCGAGCAAGAAAAATAAAAGGAAGCAATAAAACTGTGAACCTTTTTAGTAATGAGGTTATTCGTAAATGATATCAGAGTAAGCCTCTTTCTCGGCATCAGTTGACTATGACACGATTTTATACCCTAATTTTGGAAACTTTCCATGCGCAACGCTTAAAAATTCGTCGACAACTCTGGAGCAATCAGCGTAGAAACCAAAACTCGGTTAGTGATTGAGAAAGGTGACAATTAAACCTTTAACTCCCAAGATCTGATTGTCGATTCTCCCCTCTAGCTACTACACATTTCCTTGTTAATTGATTACGAGAATTAGGTGTTCAATCAAGGAAATAAATTGTGCCTGATGAGTCTGAGTGTTCTCATTACCTGTTTGCTGTATAATATATGAATACTAGAGGGAGAAGTTACATGGTAATCACTTCAGGGAGTTAAAGGGTTAAAGTACATTGCCTGAAGCGCGGGCAAACGCCACTGACCAATTCGCGACTAGCTTTTAATTTAGATTTGATTGGTTGAGAGGATGGTGCAAGTTTTCTGGACCAATCACAGAGCGCAGTAAAGCAAACCCAAAGCGAACTAGGCTTGCTTTTGACACTTCACACTTACTTTAGACAGCGAAGATTGCTCTACATTTTCTTAAGAACCAGTCAAATGATCTATCGAAAAGTATTGTTCGCCTCTATTTATGATTATTCAATGATAATGCTACTCACTAAATGACATGGAAAGTCACGGTTAGTAGAATTTATTCGTTTGCTCGCCGTAATGGCGCTTCTACATCTTATCTCTCTTCCCATGGTTAACTGAAGAGATAACTTTACAAGAAACGAGGGGATTTAATTCAGCTTTCGCTCCCTGAATTCTTTCGGTTTCTGATGTGGAAGCCCCAATTGAAAGAACTTACCGAAAGTTTAGTTTAGAAGAACTCATAACTATGCTTAAATTTTGTTCACCGAAAAAATTAGGAGAATCCAGGCATTAAATGACTGAACGTGAGAATTATTAATTAAAATGCCAATAAATACCTCTCCAAGTCATTTTGCTAAGGAGTGGAAAATACCTATGGTGTTTAGACGGCGTGTCAAGTGTTATAACCCAATCAATGATACATTTGCGATAACAAATTTGTTTGAAAACCAATTTTACACAAACAACGAAAATGATTTGAGGAGTAAAAATTTACATAAGTCATCTCTAAGGTCAACCCTAGTAGTAGTGATCTATGAGAAAGGCTTTAAACGCGCCGTCCCCCGCTAGCAAAAAATGGATATCTACATTTAACACAACTCATCACCTGACGGATATCACCCGCTGTGAGCGTGTGTGGGTGTGTGGGTGTGTGGGTGTGTGGGTGTGTGGGAGGAGGGGGGGGGGGTTGGGCGGTAAGGGAAGAAGCGGGATTGCCCGCTCCTAGAACCGATCAGATCACAAAATTGTAAAATACCCCCCTTCACGAACTGAGAAAAAAAGAGAAAGTGATGGCAAACTATCAACCAGCTGAGGAAGGTCCTTGTGGTGAAAACTTGAAAATCCTGCCCTCTAACGGATATTTAAACTCTAAGAACCTCCCAGTCGGTAAATAACATATTTATCTTTCCACTGACAGGCCATTTTAAATCCAGGGACATTACATCGCGGAAATAAGTTTCGTTTTCGAGAAGTTGATAAAAGAAGAAAATGAAAATGTTTTTGAGATGAGATCCGTAGTTTTTAATTCTCGGTTCAAAAAAGTTAGTCAGCGTTCATGAAAATAAAAAAAAATGTATTTAGGGTAAAAAAATTTGGCATAATTTGGATTTGAAAGTCAAATACTGTTATGAAATAATAAAAGCGTTGGTTGCCGATGAATAGTCACGTCAGTCATATAATTTAGTCAGTTTATTCAGTTCATCGCAACATTATATAAATTAGTTTTTAAAACTGCTCAAAGAGAAAAGGGAGAAGAAAAAAAAACAAAACAAATATAGCTTATTTCAGTTCCTCTTTTGAGGTAGACGTGGACTTAAGAAATTACGTGATGGAAATTTTTGTCTATTTAAAACTCTCAATTTATTAAAAAGCAACAGTTAAAACAGCTGTAAAACCCTTTACCCCTGTGTGAATTAATTGTCTAGTGCTTATGCGGATAAACGCGATCAGATTCTTTCAGAGTAAAGGGACAATCAACATTCAGGTACTAAACATAAGAGTTTCGTTTCTTTCTGTTCTTATTTCATAATAGTTTAATTCATCTCTCTCGCTTGCTGTACGGTACAAAAGTTAGATTTGAAAGTAGAGAGAATTTTTTTGTTGATAGGATATAAGCTTCCTAGATGGTGACAGATGGCGATCCTTTCGATGACATCATTTTTGTTATGTTTGTTACCACAATATTTATCCTAAACCATTCTAGCTTCTGAAGTTCTGTAATTCGATCATTTTAGTTTGTTTTCTCTATTTTTGTGATTTTTATGTTATCGTTAGGTGCCTTTTTTGAGAAACAAAGGACACGAAAAAAGTTAAACAAATTAATCGACTAGTTGATCGACATAGAAAAGAGTCTAAATTCTTCGACAAACACAAATAGTAGTATTATCCTCGAAATAATAAACAAGAGTGTATGTTTTGTAATGGTATTTTACAATGGAGATTCGAATTTTACTGAAAGGGAAACATATTCCTTGTAAGTTGTTCAAACGTTAATTTGAAAGTCAAATGGCACCTGAGAAAAAAGGCACGAAGAAGTCAGTTTGTGAACGATAAACAGTTATATTCACAGAGTAACGGACACAATCTTTAAAAAAAAAGTTTACAACTCTTCGATTTTGTGGAGTCTTTCCAGAAGCCTTGTTCAAAAATCTATGTCCTAATGAGAAATTGAAAAATTGCTGAATTAATTATTCTTTTACGTGATATGGAAAGCGCGCAACGCATACAGATCTTTTTTTCTGTCAGTTCTTTGATGATGTGCTGTCTAACGATTATTGCAGTAGAGTGACAAACTGCAATTTCTCTTTCTATCTTCAATATATGATGATATTAAGCAGATTTACTTTGAGAAGAACGAGACCGGTTAAACCACAAAATCGCAAACCCAACATTTCTGCGGATTTCTTCATCCAATGATTAAAAAACACTTTCAAATAGTTCCTCGCGACGTTCGCACCATAAATTATGCAAAATATAACTAGTATATTTATATAGATATTGAAACATCTGTTGTTTAAAGGGCAATAGCCTTTCTCTTGCCAAAAAGAACGAATAATGACGTTTTTCGAATTCAAGATAAATTTTAAAACAATGAAGAACCTACTTATTCTATTACGAGCTCTTTTTATCTAAAGGTGGCAAGCCTTCCTTTTTTTAATTGCAAGATACCCACATGTACACAGTCAGTACAGATGTCGATCCTGTTCATGAATATGCTACGTGCTTTACCACAATATAGTTTCTAATATGTCTAAATTATTTTTCCATTCCAAAATCAACTCGATTCCTTTCAGTTTATAACCATAGTATCTCTGAGTTATGCTATAAATGTGCATTTTACGCCCTGTCAAAACCAGTGCACGACAAAATGAGTAAAACTTTAATCAATTCATGATAACACTACATTCAATTCATCGAAATCTCATTTCCCTCCACCAACATCGTTATATTGTCAAGAAAATTAGTGTTGAGAATTTTGGAAAACGATCAACTCGGTCAAATGAAAAATTCAAATGACATCAGAGCACAAACAAAAAGCATGCAACTTGTAAAATTATCAGCTGAGTGATGGATAAAAGGATAACTATTCCCAGCGCGAGGATTTCAATTTATTTCCTCCAATGTGTCATCAATATCTTCGCCGAAGAGGTTGGAGAACACCACAAGGCAAAAGAGAAGCACTTTCTTTGTAGGAAGAAAAATTCCAAAAAAAAAGTACATTCTTTCTTCCTTACATTAAAAATGCATGAACATAATATTTACTTTGCGCAGCGGTCGGGATTTTGTTCAGCTTTTCCAAAGGAATAAAAATCACCTTTATATTTCATGTTTAGAGGATGAAAAGCGCCAAATATAGTATGGAATATTGTTATCGGTCGCCATGAATTAGCAATAAGTTTATCAATGATTCATCTCGTAACTGAATTATAACTTAGCTCAGTGATCACATTGGAATTCCTATTTCTTATTTTATTGGGTTGTTAAGTAGTCTGTAAGCGAGAATTGAGAGACTGATTCATTTCGGGTGCATGTTGATGGAGTGCGTAATTTAAACCTGATAATATGAACTTATCGAGATACTTTGAATGGCCTCTTTTCCAAGATATTTTGGCTAAGGAAGGAAAAGAAGAATAAGTATCCGCTCTACAAAATTTCGTGCGTGTATTTGAGGTCATTTTTTTTTAAAAAAAAAGACAAGAATAGTGATAGGGAATCAAAGTGGAACTAGCTTTTACTACCTTTTACTATTCCTCGCATTTAGGATTAGTAGGGGCTTTGGAATCGGTAGCGAACTACCAAGATTTTTTAGGATTAAAACTTTTAATATTCTTCACATTGCTATTATTACTTTTTTTTCTAATTATCTTCTTATTCAAAGTTCAAGAAGTAAACGTAAACGAAGCGTGTATCAGTTAGTTGTTCTTAGATTTTTATTTGACATTTTCATGCTTTTTTCGATTTTTATGGATTTTATCATTATTTTGTAAATATTTTTAGTAATTACAGTGAATAAAGGATTATTATTACTACCTGTCTATGATCAAAATAAAAGGGAAACAGCGATTTTTATTCGAAGATTGCCGACTCTATGTAGATGAAGTTAATATAAAAATTGCTTTCTTATAAGGTGAATACATATGGCTTCTGTAGTATCAGACGAAGAAGAAAGGAGACTTCGAGTAAACACAAGCTAGCACGAGGTTTATTCATGAAAGCTGCTCTTTCAATTATTTTTTCTTTTTATTTCGTGTTCCTATTTTGGAATTCTTAGTCCAACAAAAGATTTTACAACCGGTTTATTAATCTTTCTTGTTGGCTTTAGCTGACCATAGACAGGGACTTTTTTCCCCTTTACCATAAAATATTGAAAGCTTTAAAAAAGACAGCACTCGAATTAAATTTCTATTTAGATTCATCCATCAGTCATAAGGGTTCCAAGAATTTTTTTATGCTGATATTAGATGACATCAGCCTCACGGTAACCAAAGTACATTATCCCAATTTCAGATTTAAAAAAGAGTTAACTCTCTCAACATATCAACATGTTTTTTTCAGGAAATAGGTGTCGAGAAAAACAAAATTCATCATTTATGGACTATCCAGAATAAACCGTATAATAAATGATCTTGTTGTTTTCGATCTTGGTCCCAAACTACGTAATGGACCGAACAAGAGATTCGGCTTCTTTTCAATACACTTTTTTCTAGAGTTGGCTCTCACACTAGCAATGATTTCCAAAACTCAGGTGAAGTAATGGTCTATAGAAAAGAAAATGTCAATCAATTTCGTCGAAGATAAAAGCATACATAAACATAATTTCCTATTTGAATACAATTATTGCATTTCAGTGTCTACATGTATTTTGTTTACAAATCTCTGTTGGCTTGATGTAAGCTTACAGTGAATAAGGAAAAATTAAGCATATGAACTTTACTTCTAGGGCACACAACATTGTGATGGTATCTTCAATGGCCAAGTGGAGTTTCATCCTTGTTTTCTGTAAGCGCCTTGGCTGTTTACAACCATTATCTAAAAATTTTAAGCTTTCTCATTCTTTTTTTCTAATTATGAAGGAGGGGAGGCTCCATGGGTGGGGTGGGCGCCACTGGGAAGGGAACAGAGATAATGAGTGGGATATTCGTCGAAGGAGGGTACTGAAGAGTTAAAGGATGAACGAAGACGGCATCTGCTGAAAGAATGTATCATGCAGCTTTTAGGTTTAAAAACTATGCATGTGAAATGGGCGCTTTCTTTGTTACAAATTGTCCAAGACGTCAAGATTGTCTCATCTGAGGTTGAAATAAGGATCTCTTGCATATTTTGCTAGTGCACTAATTTTTATGAGATTTCACTCTCTTTCAAGTTCAACAAAATTAACTCAAATCAAAATTCAATAAAATAGTTCCAATGAAATGTATTTGAAAACCAGTGATAAACCAACTTTTCTCTATCCTCGATACACTTTTTTTCACAAGGAAACTAGATTTACGGTCTTAATTCTAAATCGCTGGCACTTTTTCCATTTGGAATTGGAGACTCTTTGGTGCAGTGGCTATACTCCAAGCTTGGTGAGCCCTAGCCCTGACCGACAATTTATGTTGTGTTATTGAGCTAGTTACTTCACACAATGTCTGTGCTTATTTCTTCATTTAGCTTTTGTTTGTTTTGTTTCTGTCAAGCTAGGATAACCTCTGCGGGGTAATAAATGGATTTTTTTAAGATTTAATTTAACTCGAATGTTTGAAATCGTCATTCGTTTTGTCCCAGCTGGAGCAGAAGTCGATTTGTGGTATTACTTCACTCTCTCCTGCGCGGAGTATAAAATAAAGTAAAATATATTTTTATTTAGGATTTGTTTAATTTTCTAAAATTCAATAAATGGAGTAATTGTGCTCGCAAGACAGAGCTCAGCTTTTTTGCAAGCCACTGTCTTTTTTTTTGGTCTTAATGTATCATTTATAATTTCTTCATAATAACTATCAACTGTTTTTGTTGCAACCAGACTAATTGACTCGTTGCAGTTATTGCAGGTTTGATTGAGTATGATAAGCAAGCACGTGCACAAGATTGGAAACGAGTCCAGGAGTTTGACGGGAAAAAATTTATCTCAGTTTCACGGGGAAATTATGTGGAACTAAACTTTACAATACGCAGCGACATTCCAGGCCTATGTCTATGGGGACATCATCTTGAAATTCGTGATGGCAGTAGTCAGTCAACCAATCTTCTTGGTGAATTCTGTGGAGATTACGGAACTGGAGTAGTGAGATCCAGTGGACGATACATGTGGTTGAAATTTATCCGGACAGATCTCTATAACTTCGACGTATTCTATACCGCCAGATCCATCAATGAAACAGGCATGATGTTTCTTTCAATTAATCAATATATACCTATATATATGCATATAGATATATATCTATTACTAATTTTAAATTCCAGAAACAAGTAGACTTTTAGTTAATAGAGTAAGAGAAGTGGTAGGTTTTGAGCTTGGTAAAGAAGTAGAAAAAGATGTTTTTCGTCTGGTCTCGAGCGTAGGACGAAGAAATGAAAATTTCCAAAACTACAAGGTTTTATCCACTTTGCGAGATTATTTCGCCATTCCGCGACGAATTTCTTTACTTCTTTTGCTGAAAGCCAGGCTTCTTTTTACTTTCACCTATGGACTATTTTTTCCTTTTTATTTTTCTCCATTCACATGCTAGTTTTAAACGCAGACGGATAACAGAGATTTTCGCCCGCATCTCACCAAAATTTTCTTGAAAATTATAGTGAAATCAATAATGCTTAGTTTGACATGAAAAAAAAAAATTAAAACATAAAAAAATAAAAAGTTGGCACTCGAAGGTCTACCGTATCCTTAAATCAACAGAAAGACAGGCGGAGACAAAGGAAGGGGAAGGATACAAATAGAATCCGTATGTTACTTTGGCCTGAACACTGAATTGTGTCAGAGTTAGAATATTTTTTTATGTGCATGTATACGAATTATCCTCCCGAACTGTTTCTAAGGTTTTCTGCATACATATACCATAATAATTCCAACAATTGCTTTCCTTTTTTCTTTGAAATCTAATATAGTCAATCCTACGTTGGATCAAGCTACAAATACGCAGTATGTATTTTTGAACAGAACCTCTAAACTGTGGTGCCCAGTAAAAGGTGCGCCAGCTCCATTCATTGTATGGAGAAAAGATGGTGTCACTGTTCAAAATAGTACCAGCATAACATTTCAGCTTCAAGTAACTTCAGAAGACAACGTGAATTACAGCTGCGAGGTAAGAAGAGATGGAGAGGTATTAAGAAGAAACATCAGCCTCAGAATTGAAGGTGAGGTATTATTGTTTTGTTGAAGTATATCAGTACTTTGTATAATTGGATTATCTAAACGTGTACTTTTTCATTTGCTCAAAATTCTAACCACCCCGAAAACGTTTAAGCTACTTTGGTGGTTGGATCTTATTTGACCTTTCAAAAGTGATCTTTCTATATCCCTTTAATTTAATTTGTATGTTGTTTTTAGGTTTGAATGTTAATTATTTGTATGATAGTTATCTCGTGAAGGGGAAGGCGTATATGATGATAACCAAAGGAAATTCACATTTCTACGCTTAAACTTGTTTCTATTCCAAGTGAAGTTACTTTACCAGTTTGTCGACTTTGGCGCCTGCATAGAGTGTACCTGTAGTTCGTGTTTTCAGTCCAGTTTTCATCTTTGACTCATGATCAGTTAATTTACATCGTAACTCTGAAGTGTTCGTTTAATCTTGGTAATTGTGATTTTACAGTAATGTTCTATCAAAGTGAAATATTCTTCGTTGCTAAAACGGCTAACTTAAGTCTTACAAATTTGAAGCCTTTGTTGACGAATTTTAACGGCCAATCATTTCTTGCCTCATTTTAGAGTGCCCAGGCCCTTGCGAATGTGATGTCTTCCACCAAACTATCGTTAGTGTGAATTGTAGTGGAAAAAGCTTTAATTCAATTGCATGGAAATTTCCGCCTGCTATGTCAAAATTGTGAGTGTAATTAAACAGTTATAAATACCAAGAAAAGATTGACCCAAAGGCCTGCTTCTCCACTAGAAGCCCTATTCTTAGAGGAATTCCTCTCATGCTATCGTAGACCTTATTCTCAAAGGAATTACTTTCATGTTATGGCAAGACTCAAATCGATTAGGATAACCCCAGGACAACGTAAAATGTACCATAACAGGTAGTCGAGTCGTGGGAATTCTTAATGTGCACAATTTTCTACGCTGGATTGGCTATATCCTCCTAGGATCTACAAGGAAGGGTTTGATCCAAAAATAATTTAACAGAGATAAGTTCAAGAATAAGGCTTACATGTGGGATTCAGTCTCTTTACTTGATCCTCTCTTAAAACTAGTAACGCGTACGTCCTAAACCGTGCGAATTTAACACTCAGCGTGTAGTTTAATAAAAAAGTGGGAAATGAAGGATTTCCTTTATCGGGTTGATCAAAGAGTGCAATTAGTTCTCAAGCCACGCTAACGAAGAATCAAAACTCATTTTAAGTTTTAACTCTCAATTTCAACAAAGGTTGCAGCACACAGAGCTGTAAACGTTCTATAATAAAAAAACTTATCAGTTCAGTTTGGTTTATCTGATGACGTTGTGACAAATTTAGTTTGCGCTACTTTTTCACTTTCACTGGTGTAATAACTGACCAGAAATCAATGTAACTATCTTGATGCCAAGGTTAAAGATAAGGAATAAATTATTCGATCAATGAGATTTGAACCATAAAACAGTTGCTTAATACCAAAGGAAGTAAAAGAACGCCAATCATAAGAAGCACCGCATGGGCCAATTGGTAACACTGCTGTTAACATTGCAAGGTTCAGTGACCAACTGGTGAGAGTGTTTGACTCCAGATTGACAGGTTCGGATTTAAGCCCTGGCCAGATCAATGTATTTTGTTTTGGGGAAAGACATTCTCTCTAGCCAGAGATCAAAAATAGATACAGTGAAACTAAGAAACTACGAAAACTATCGATGAAGTTCCCGGCGATGGGCTATCGTTCCACTCAAATAGAGTATCATCACTTTCAATATCCCTTCTCTTCAGAAAGTGACAAAATATCAGGCGGTGATGGATCATTAGGCTGACAATAGTAATCTATGATTCAAGATAAGATATTAGTCATTTATTAGTTGTTTTCTTTATAAATTTCCTTATAGTTTTGACAATGAAAAGATTAGACGTTCAGGTGTCATTCTTATCGTAACGGTTGTACTCAGCATGTACTTTACACGTTCTAACGTTATCTTGATAGGCACTTAAGCAACAACAAGCTGAAGGACTTGCCCCAAGGAATCTTCAGTAATTATACCCAGCTGGAGTGGCTGTAAGCCAGGACTATTTGTTATTTGTGCCAGACACGTTTGTAATGATTCTTGATAGGAATTTGAGTAACAGTGAAGGACTCTTCACCGAGTAATCTGCGGTTGTAATGTTGAGTCTTTCTAGCTCCCAAAAATCCTGACTAGCTTCGCCCAACCTTTACATGAACACCTGATGTGTACCTGAACTCATTACTTCAGTCACTGTGTCAGTGACACGGACTGACATATGATCTTGTGGCCTGATCGTCCGGATGGGGTTAGTCCTGCGAAGGATTGTTGTCGATTGACAATGTTTCTTTACTCGACTCTTAGGATAACCTCCGCCGGACTTATCGAAACGTTGGAATTGGTTCCGAACACAATCCTTCGAAGCACCACTTTCACCCGCACAATAATAATTACCCGATAAATTATTCTTAATTTGGGGAGCCTCCCCGCTAGAGATTGCGAATTCCCCCCCACCCCTGCTTTTTTAGTGTTAGTGGGTATTTAACCAATGCCCTATCCCCCTCCTTCAGGCTCTGGGTTTACATAGAGCTCCCAAATCTAAGAATTAAGGCACAGTCTCCAAAAATAAAGAAAAAATACTTAACGTGAAAATGGAACGAGCTCACTTTCAGTTCTGGTTAAGCACAAGATAGGCTATATTCATGGCTGATAGAAAAGAAATGATTACATAGATTGTTTGAGCCCCCCTATCAAAGCTCACACGAAAGTACAGCATTACCGGATGCACCCTTTGATTTAATGTAATTATCGATTACATGGTAATGAACACCACCCTCTATCAATTCTTGGCAGGGATATTAGCAACAACCAGTTGAAGGAATTACCATCAGGCATATTCAGTAACAATACCAAGCTGTCCGCCCTGTAAGTTAGGACCATTTCTTCGTTTTGTAAAGAATGCCTAAGATCCATCTCGCACAGGGCAAGATAGATATCATATCAAAGCATGCAAGGAAATACAGCATTACTGGATACACCCTTCAATTCAACGTAATTGTTGAATATATCGTAACACCACCCTCTATCAATTTTTGGCAGGTTTATAGGCAACAACCAGTTGAAGGAATTACCATCAAGCATATTCAGTAACAATACCAAGCTGTACTACCTGTAAGTTCGGACTCCTTCTCCTTTTTGTAAAGAATGCCTCTAGAGGAGAAAGTTTCTTCTTGTTGCGCTTGATTTTAAATCTACTATAAAGTATACGTTTGTTTGGTAAAGAAAAATAAACAATAGACCATCAATGAAGCAACACAAAATAAGACAACTGGTCAGGTCGAATTTAACGTATGCAAGTCACAAATTTATTCTAACATTCAAGTTGAAGCTTGTGGCGAAGTGATGTTATCTCACTTTTCCAGCTTTACAACAAAATGTGTAAAGCACTTAGTTGTTCTCAGTGCTTAAAAATTTAAAAAGTTTTGAGCCATATTATGATTCATAATGCTACCTTAGGTTCTTATATGTAAAAAAACGGAAAAGAAGACATTGGTTCTTGTAGAATATGACTTTGTTAGGGGATTAGAACATTAAAAAATAAGAAATTTCTAGCATACACAGTTCCTTCACTTAACTTTCATAACTGGAGGCACATAGTTTGTCTTCTGACTTTTTATAGACCTGTTTCATACGTCCCCAATATTAAACTAAAATATATGTAAAGTAAAAAGTAAAGACTATTCTTCTTAGTTTTAATCCTGCTGACATTTTAAAAGGAAGACAGTAGGACGTAAACAGATAATTTCAGGGACAATTAGTGGCATTCAAGGCTTTATAATAATTAGACTGTGTCGCTAAAGTCACAGATTTGTATTATTGCTTGATACATTAGTCTTGATAGACCCGTCAGCCCCCGCTACAAAAAGCTGAGCTCGGAATCCATCTTACATGCAGGGAGGATGTAGTTTTTAATTAGTTGGTGATTATTCACCCCAATGAAATCAAATTAATCCTTAATAATTTATACAGTCATCCATTCAAGCACTTCTCAACCTTATTCCCTTTGGAGTGTTGAGTTGGGAAAAGGGGGAAGTGGGGGAATAGCCTATTTTTACTACCCAAAGGGAAGTGCGTCTCGTTGTGTCATTAAATCGTCCTTGATTTCGATAGATGAAAAGAAAACTCAGGCACAATATCATTTATTCGAGTCTCTAATTAAGGCTCTCTAAGAGTCTTATTCATTATGTATTAATTTTGGTCCAGAGGATGTGACCATCACTTTTGAATGCGGGTTGCAAGTTTCAATTCTGCGATAAAAAGACAATCTGTATAAAACAAAGTAAACTTTATCAATGCTGGAATGCTGATTATGCGAAGCTGTCGAGAGATGTACCCATTAGTCGCATCTTCTTCATTTTCAATACATCTGCTTGTAATCAAGTGTAGATACCGGTCACAAGTTTCAATTTCTCAATTAAAGAAAATCCGAATAGGATTTTTGTGACATACTATAACCGAAAAACATCCAATGTAGAGTATAAACCTTGACTTGCATAAAACTATGCATGTTTTGTTGTTTTTCCCCCCAAATTGTAGGAGGGTCCTTTAATGGTAGGACTGTGGTGCAAGATATCGTGACCTTGTAGAACCATGTGTTTTTGGGTTAGTAAGCCATCAAACCTGTCAGACATGAATTTTACCCTCGATTTACACTCGAAGCTGGACATCTATCGAGTAGTATCTCCCATCACATACATCGCCCAGAAGCCCTCGATATACATACACTCTGGTTTAACCTTTATCTCCAAGGAAGAGAAAGGTAGAATCGATACAGTCCTAGAGATGTGGAATAATTACTGCTTGGCAAGACGAACACAATTTTCGAGCGTTAAAGAAATTTCAGTCTTAGTAGAGCGAGACTGACATGTAAGAATGTAAGTGGATCTGGACTCCTGACCAAAGAGATGCCTTCGAAGAGATCAAAGACGCTGTTACAAAAAAGCACCAGAGCTCGAGTACTTCAGAAAGGGTGACCCAACAGAGGGCCAAGGAGATGCGTCCAAGAATAGACTTGCATTTTTACTGATGCAGCATGGTGAACCAGTGACACTCCCGTTGGCAGAGAGGAAGTACTCTAAGATCGAGAAATAATTTTTGTTCCCGGTCTTTGGCACGGAGCACAACCACTAATATGTGTTCGTTAAGAAAGTCATCCTGCGGACTGATCAAAAAGCCCTGGTCTTTATTATCCAGAAGCCCTTAGCATCAGCACCCAAGAAGCTAGAGTGCCTTGTTACCACTTCAGCAGTATGACTACGAAATAAGCTACAAGCGTAACAGAGGTATGCTGCCGGCCGGCTATCTATCGAGAGCTTTCATGAAGGGCTGTGAGCTTATCCTCGCAGAACAAGTGGTCGATCGCATTCATACCGACCACTTCTTTTCCGTTCCAGATCACCAACTCAATGAAACCCAGAGAGAGAGATTTCTGACCCAACTCTACAGAGGGTAAAAAAGCACAATCTTGAACGGCTTCCCTGATACAGAAGATGATCTCCCAGCAGTCATCCATCCGAGCCACTCCAGACGAGCCTCAAGCACCTCCGTTAGCAGACGCTACAATATGACCCAACAACTAGACAAAGCCAGAGCGGCAAAACCAAGAACTGGCCAGTCACTTTCTGTAACACCCAACAAGCCCCAAGTAGTGTAGACCAGACCATTAGATCAGGACAGGACCATGCATAAATAAAATCGAATGGCTGTCTGTAGGCCACCGTCCTCATCCACCTCCCGCTTGAGAGTTCATAGCCACAGAGTACATACATATCACTGACTATAAGGCATGCAAATTTTGCTTCACGAAGCCTAATCAGGAGACTAGCTTACCGGTTTCTTTTATTCAATTATTTTGAAGTCTGAAGCAAATTATTTTTAAGGTGATTTTTATCTTAAATAATGACTATACCTGGCATTATAAACCTGAACATAGCGTTCTAGTTTGCACCTGCTCAATTTAACACGCTGTTTATAATTTTTGATACAACTATTGAGGCGTTTTGTGTCATTATTTTAAGTTTCCCACTCTTGTCCTTTATCGGTAACCATTTACAGAACTTCAAGAGGTCAAGGTTGACAAGGCCACTCGAAATCAATGGAAAAACTACTTTAAAGGAATGCTAACTCAGCTTTTACATGCGCGTTGTTATTGCTCAAAGGAACGATTACAAAATCATAAAAACAGAGGTAAACATTGTAAGTACGTTCGTGACTAAAACGTAGAGACAATTATTAACTTATCGCTGGCGGTGAAGAGATCCTGTCATTGAGCAGAAAGTGCCACACAGGGAGATCCGATCGCTATGGCTTTTTGTGCTTTAAGCATCTAACCTCTGATCACGAGTCTACAGGTGACGTCCACAGCAAAGCAGTGCTCGTTCGCCGATGATGCAGGTGGGACGGGCTCTACTTCAGAGATGAAGAGATAGCTAGAGATAACACAATCGTCTCGCGAGAATGATAGTTTTAACGAAGAGAGACCAATATGCAAAGTAGGGAAAAAACATCTTTTTTCCTAATAAAATGCGCCTTCATCTACTCGAGGGGTTCAAGACTAACGCAAAGAGCGCCTTACGATGCAAAAAATGCTGATTTTGACGTCCAGACAACGGAGAGAAGGAATTCGACTCTGAATATTTAGATTTTATCAGCTTTTGATCGATTTTTAGGTGTAGTTATTTTAAAAATGGATTCAATTTCTAGCCACATATTGTTTTATTTTATTAATTTTTTTTCATAAAGATAAGTATTAAATCACAGTACATACCTGCCGGATATCTATAGCTTGGAAAGACCTTTTTTTCGCTGCTGTAAAAGACAATATTCCAACAAAACGTCCGAAAGGTCGTTGCCCTGTTCCTTGGCTGTCAAGTGCAATTCTCAACCTGATCGAGAAAAAGGAGTCTGTATGTAGGAAGCTCAAGTTGCATCCATCCGTCAAGCTGAGGGAGAAATTTCGTAGCTTATGGGCACAGATCAAGCGTATGCTCACGAAAAGTAGAGAAAAATTCTTTGAGACTGTGAACATTGACTTCAAATCCAATCCTGGACGCTTATGGTCAGTTCTTAAGATAAACTCCAAGACACGTAGCATCCCAGAGCTGGTCTCCATGGAAACAGGCCATCAAACCTCGACAAATATGACGTCGCAAGCAGGTAGCAGCAACAGCGCATCAGTCCCCAGCCACAAACACCGCAGCAAATCTTCACTTCTCTGTGCGAGTTCTTCCGAGGCTAAATATTTGCGGAGATTTAGAAAAAAATTGCAAAAATTGACGTCAAACATGGAATTTACCCTCCATTTTACACTCGAAGCTGGAAGACTATCTAGCAGCGACGTTCATCACATGTATCGGGTCAGAAGCCCTCGATATCCTTGTTTACCCGATAAAGCAGGATATCGAGGGCTTCTGCTTTGCCTCTAAAGAAGAGAAAGGCAGGGTCGAGATCAATCTTAGTTTCTTAGCAGATGTGTTCCTAGGCCTCATTCAGAACATAAAAGAGACATGTTCTTTTGGATTGTTTGCCCATAACGATAAAATGTAACCAAAAACAAAATTACAAAGGAACCCATAAATCAGTCCCGCTTGAGCCAAGGGTCAAGAGTCAAACAACATCAAAAGGTTGACAAAGCCACTCGAAATCAAAGGGAAAATTACTTGAAAGGGATACTAACTCGGCTTTTGTATGCGTGTGGTGATGCTCAAAGGACCGATTACAAAAACCGAAAAAAAAAAAAAACAAACAACACAAAAGTAGACGTTATAGGTACGTTCGCGGCGAAGACGTGGAGACAATTATTAACTTATCACTGGCGGTAAAAAGATCCTGTCACTGAGCAGAAGGGATCACACATAGAGCTCCGGTCGCTATGGCATTTTTTGTTCTTAGCGTCCAGCCTGTGATCACGTGTCTACAGGTGGCGTCCACAGAAAAGTAGTGCCGGTTCCCCAATGATGCTGGTGGGACAGGTTATACTACAGAAATGAGATAGTAGGGCATGCAGAGTACCCTGGGTCCAGATTTTGGCTTCCTCCCAAACAAAACGAAGTGATGGATTATCGCAAAAGCGGACAAGACAGAAAGTGGGAAGAAAGTATTTAAAGAAACGGACATCAACATAACAGCATAGAATGGAAGGCATAACGGAGCACAGCGATAGGCTAACGAGAGTATCAAGAGGAATTCGTCAATGAGAAGGTGCCTGATTGGGTCAGTGAGGTAGGTTAATTGGCAAAGTTCGCTTAAACACAGCCACAGGAATGACATACCGTTACCACGTTCGGCTTAAACATCGGTGTACTTACTTTCTGGCAACACTGCTCAAGTACCAGGATCTA
Source organism: Pocillopora verrucosa (assembly GCF_036669915.1). NCBI lineage: Eukaryota > Metazoa > Cnidaria > Anthozoa > Scleractinia > Pocilloporidae > Pocillopora > Pocillopora verrucosa. The sequence goes on along the minus strand of NC_089316.1, from coordinate 4,627,307 downwards.
CTAGAGCCACTGGAGAATATAATATCTCTAGGACTTATTACTTGGATAACGAAACGTAATCAGTTAGATGCGGAGATCCAGAGCTCCTATTTGCCTGGGAGGCGACTGTACCTTGCAAATCCAAGGCGGGAACAGTCAAAGTGACAACGCACCTCGTTAAGCATCTCAAACATCTTTAACACATACAACAGCTACCAGACGAGTCTCTTAGTAGTCGGCACACAACGTAATCAGTCGCAAAAGACCAGGAAAACTCAAAGACACCAAGGTAAGGGCACCACCAAAGATTAAGCTGGTGCTTGACCCGGCAGCTGAAAAAGGGTCATCGGTGTGGCTGACACTACTTCCTCTCCGAGAAATGGGCTCCAATTTGATTGAACAGGAGTTCTGTAACGCTGTCAAACTATGATATGGCTGGCCAGTCGACGATATTCCCTCCACGTATCCACGAGTGTATGCGGACAAGTCTGTACGTTAGATAACGCCAAGATTTGTAAACGGGGCAGATTTATCATACAAGGACATAATGAGCTAAGATTTCTCGACATTGAACACGGAACCTTAACATCCCTGATATTTACCGGCAGAACGAGCGACTTCGATAAGAATAAAGTATGATTGTAATAGAAAGTAGTATCAAAACTGCTATTATAAATAAGATTGTTATCATTACCACTGTTTTCATAGCTGTGGTTGTATCATTTATTTGACACTTTGATTTTATATTTTTTTTCTTTTTTATAAAAATGGGCCTTTGCTAGGTATCCTTAACGCTCAGAATATTCACCAGCTTTCAGTCATTGAAATGCGACCAATGTTCGATTTGATGGGATTTCATAAGGCAAGGAATGACAAAATGGAACGTCAGGGAAAAAAAAAGAGTCAAAGAACATTCTATGTGTACCGCAATCAAATAACTATAAGAGTTTACAGCTTTACACTTACGAGCTGTCGGTGGATTATGAACCAAGTCTCAATACGACCATTAGGCAAAATACGAAAATGCTTTAGAACAAAGTGGAAGTACTCGGTTTGAGTCCAGAAATGTTCTTTGGATTTTTATAGAGCTGTTTCATGCGTCCCTAAAGATTATTCACCCTTCAAGCAAGATCCTTCGTGAGCCAAAGTTCTGTGTTTGCAATAATGGTACTAATGCTGGAGACAACTTAAACTGCAGTTACCATTGTTCCTTATCGGTCTTAACAATAAATTGATATTTCTGTGAAACTTTATCAGCTTCAGAGCTCAGAAGCCTATTTTCAAAGATGGCTGCTGTTCTAATGTTGTAAAATTACACACTATTTGCGTCTCTTTTATTCTGCCGTGACCATGGGAAATTAGCCTTTTCCTTAGCAGTTCTATCACAAATTAGTGGCAAATGGTAAAAAGGGAGTCAATTAAGTTTATCGGGGTTCCTCCTAGGAAGGATGTAATTGAAGAAATCATAGATGAATTTTGCTATAGGCATCAGCAAACGAAGAGCAAGATTTAGAAATGGATTTGTTCGGTGCTCACCCAAAAAAACTCTAGCTGGTCAAAATATTGATGATAATGATAATGCATTTAGATTGATAAAGCAGCTGAATACTTCTTGCAAACACTAACTGTCGTCTTTTGCTGAAAGGTACTTGGAAAACAACCAGTTGGAGGACTTGCCAAAAGACATATTCAGTAACAATATCAACCTAATGGAGCTGTAAGTAAAAAAGTAAAGAGTATTTTCAATAGTTTTACTCCAGGCCTCCTGAATTTGTAAAGGGAAGACAAGAGGACATAAACGCATAATTTGAGGGACAGTTGAACAATTTAAGGTATAACAATGATTAAACCTTGTAGCCGAGGTTATAAATTATTGTCACATTCTAAGTACGCAGACCATTAATTTATCCTAGTGGCCAAGTTGCAATTATTGCGTGAAAAATTTATCTCCAGACCGATTTTGGTCAAAAGTACTTACCAGTGAAACCTGTAGTACTAAGCGTACGACGTAAAGCGCATGAAATGTGCTTGTTTACAACGAATGAGCCTGGAGAGACAACAAGAAAACTCAGGCACGATATCATTTATTCAAGTCTCTCGATAAGGCTCTCTAAGGGTCCTATTGACTGTGCATTTAATTTACTCCAGAGGATGTGATTATCGCTTTTGAATGCGGGTTGCAAGGTTGAATTGTACGATAAAAAGACAATCTATATTAAACAAGGTATGAGTTATTTGTGTTGGAATAATAACTATGCGAAGCTGTCGAGTGGTATACCCACTAGTCACATTCTCTTCATTTACATTATAGTTGTTTATAATCAGGAGAGGACATTGGTCGAAAGTTACAATTTCTCAAGTAAAGAAAATCTGAAAAAGGTTTTTGATATATTATCACGGAAAAACAATGCAGAGTAAGAACCTCGAATTGCTTAAAACTATGCATGTTATATCATTTTCCCTCCAAAATTGTAAGAGGGTCTTACAATGGTAAGACTGTAGTGCGAGATATCGTGAGCTAGTGACCTTAAGTGTTTTTGAGGTGGTAGGCCATCAAACCGGTTCAAAGTCCTGTTTACCTTGTTTTTTCTAATAATTCGGGCCGCTAACGCTACATGGAAGCAGCTTTTAACCTGTGTTTCAGTCGAATTTAAGCTGACTTTGGACCTAAACACAGCGACAGAATCTAGACAAATATGACGTGGCTAGCAGATGGCAGCAGCAATGCATCAGTTCCAAGCAACAAACATCGGAGCAAATCTTCACTTCTAATGTTCAAGTTCTTTCGAGGCTAGAAATTCGTGGAGATCTAGAAAAATATAGAAATAAATAACTTGAAACACAGAATTTATCCTCCATTTACATTTGAAGCTGAACGGCTATCGAGTAACGTCTTCCATCACATGTATCGGGTCAGAGGCCCTCCATATCCACCCTGGTTTACCCTTTACCCCTAAGGAGGAGGAAGGCAGGATCGATAAAGTCTTAGAGATATGGATTAATTACTGCTAAGTAAGACGAACACGATCAAAAGTGCAGAGATTATTAGGGCTAGTGAGGTACTTTTTCAAATGCGTATAAAACCCTTCAAGAATGTAAGAGCCACTACGCCGCCTTTTACGCAAGAATGCTTAGTGGATCTAGACTCATGAGCAGAAAGATGCCTTCAAAGAATTCAAAGACCCTGTTTCTAAAGCACCAGTACTCAATTACTTTAGTAAGAGTGACCCAACAGGGAGACAAGAAGATGCGTCTAAGGATGGGTTTGGCTTTTTACTGTTGCAGAATTGTCAACCAGTGACATATATAAGTCGGGCGCTCTCGGTGGCAGATAGTAAGTATTCCCAAGTAATTTTTGGCGTCGGTCCTTGGCATTAAGCGTATCCACCAATATGGACGGCTTCTTTGCTGCAGAAGATGATCTCCTTGCGGCAATCCATCCCAGGCGCTCCAGACGAGCCTCAAGTACTTCTGCTAACAGACGCTCATATATTATTTTCACAACTAAGCAAAGTTATAGTGGCAATACCAGCAAGGCCCAGTCTATGTCTGTAACACGAGAGAAGCCCTGAATAGTGGACGTCAGGCCACTAGATCTGATCAGTGACCATAAGGCATGCAATTATGCTTCATAAAGCCTGATCAGGAGACTAACACACCGGTTCTCTTTTAATCAGCTCTTTTAAACTGTTAAAAAAAAATTAGATTATTTTGCACAAAAATTTGATTTTAGGTCATGACTATAACTGGCAGTATAAACCTGAACGTAGCGTTCTTCTTCGCACCTGTTGGATTGAACATGCTTCATATAATTTTAAATGGAACAGTTGAGACATTTTGTAATTATTTTAAAATTTCCCACTCTTTTCCTTTATCGGTAATCAACCCCTAGCCTCCCTTGCAATCAATGTTTTCGGGCACATGAAGACAACACTACATGACCGAACATAATCTTACCCGTAACGTTAGTTTTTGGGAAGCTTTATAATCTATTTAAGGCATTAATATGAAACACGAAGAGAAAACATCGCATCTTAAACAAAAGAGTCTGTTAGCGGGTGTGTTTTAGGGCGTCATGTAGAACATGAAAGATATATGTTCCTTTGTAATGTTTGCACATAACTGTAGAAAAAGACCTAAAAACAAACTTACAAAGGTACTTACATATCGGTATCGCTTGAGCCGAGGGTCAAGAGTCAAAAAACATCAAGAGGTCCAGGTTGTCAAGGCCACTCGAAATCAAAGGGAAAATTACTTGAAAGGGATGCTGACTCAACTTTTATATGCGCGTGGTGATGCTCAAAGGACCGATGACAAAAACAAAAACAAAAAAAAAACTAGAATTAAACGCTAGAGGTACGTTCGTGGCTAAGACGTGAAGACAATTATTAAATTATTATTGGCGGTAAAAAGATCTAGTCACTGAGAAGAAGGGACCACGCAGGGAGATCCGATCGCTGTGGCTCATTTTGTTCTTACCGTCCAGCCTATGATCACGTGTCTACAGGTGGCGTCCGCGGCAAAGCAGACGTAGTTCCCCAATGATGCTGGTGGGACAGGTTATACTACAGAAATGAGATAGTAGGGCATGCGGAGTACTCTGGGTCCAGATTTTGGCTTCTTCCCAAACAAAAAGAAGTGGTGGATTATCGAAAAGCCAAACAAGACGGAAAGTGTGAAGGAAGTATTTAGAGAAAAGGACATCAAAACAACATTATAGAATGGAAGGCACAACGAGGCGCGGCCATAGGCTTTCGAGAGTAGCAAGAGGATTTCGTCAGTGAGACGAGTGAAGTAGGGTAATTTGCGGGGTTCGCTCAGACACAGCCACAGGCATGCTATGCCGTTTCCATCTCGGGCCTAAAACATCGGTGGACGCACTTTCTGGCAACACTGCCCTATACAATGAAGGAACATCACACCGCGTCTATCTAGAGTTTGATTAGCGAAATAAGTTTAAACATGGCGTTATCGCACGTGATCACCGTGATCGGCGCATAAAATCGCCGGGTGTGTCACCGGCTTTAGCGCTTCTTTACGTCATCGCCTGTTCGGTGGCCAAATCCCTGGCGAAAAAGTTTGTTTTTTTTGGTGGAAAACCAGCGTCAGCTTTGTTTGCAAAGGAATAAGAATGGTAGCCCTAAACGCTCAAAAGGCATAAGTAATGAAGCATGCGCAGTCATTTTGTCGCTGTGTCTTACGGGCATTATTTCAAATAAAACTGTTGAGACATTTTGTGTTATTATTTTAAATTGTCCCACTCTTTAAAAAGTAACAATAGCACAAAAAGTTTGTTAGCGGGTATGTTCCAGGACCTCAGGTAGAACATGAAAAAATGTATGTTCTCTTGTATTTTTTGCCTATAACTATTAAACGTTACCTCAACAAAATAACGAAGGTGGGCCAAGGGTTAAGAGTCAAAAAACGTCACTCAAAAAAGGCCACTCGAGATAAAAAAGAAAACTTCTCTAAAAGGATGCTAACTCAGCTTTTATATACGCATGGTGATGCTCAAAGGACCCAAAGGACAAAATCAATAAAAACATAAGTAAACATTATAAGTACGTTCGAGACTAATACGTAGTGACAATTACTAACTTATCGCTGGCGGTTAAGAGATCCCGCCACTGAGAAGAAGGGACCACAAAGGGAGATCCGATCGCTACGGTCCTTTGTGCTCTTAGCATCCAGCCTCTATCCAGGAGTCTACAGGTGAGGTCCACAGCAAAGCACTGCTGGTTCGCCAACGATGCGGGTGGGGCAGGCTCCACTACAGAAATCAAGAGATGGTGGAACATGTTGAGTACCCTGGGTCCAGATTTTGGCTACTTCTTAAACGCCAAGAAATGCTGGGACAAGAAAGAAAGTGTGAAAGAAATATTTAAGTACACAGACATTAATATGACTATGGAAGGGAAGAACCATTAAAGAGCGGCGATCGGCTCACGAGAGGAATTCGTCAATGAGAAGGTGTCTGATTTGGTCACTGAAATAGTTCAATTCGTAAAGTTTCCTCAGATATAACCAAAGGCATGCCACGCCTTTCACCTTCGGCTTGAACATCGCTGGACTTACTTTCTAAGAACACTGCCCGACATCCAGGATCTATTAGAGCCACTGGAGAATGAATATTTCTGGTGCTTATTTATACTTTTGCTTCCCAGTGCCCTAGTATGGTGAAATGACTTAGTTTTGGGGTACAAAACGAGTGTATCTTCAAACCTCATGAAGCCTCTTATGTGATGCTGTTCAAATGTTTTTGCGACACGTAGGATTATATCAAAACAGATATGACCAGACAGTACCTAAGAAAGTTTTATGTGTTCTGAAGTTAGTGTTTTCAAAAAGAATTTCCTTTCTTATCGTAGTTTATTATATTGCATAATCTCTTTGTCAAAGACTGCACTCCCAAGTTTCGGCTTTTAAAAATTTTCCCATGATAAGCTTCTTTGGTCAAACAGTGGCATAGCTCGTCGAAAAGAAAATCTAGTAAACCAGAGAAAGAAGTCTGTACAATGAAGGAACATCATACAGCGTCAATCTAGAGTTTGATTAGCGAAAAATGGTTTAAACATGGCGTTATCATTTGTGCTGGTACAAGTGAAGACACTGTGTATGTAAAGTTGAAAAAAACTATTCAGGCAATTCGTGTCTTGGTATTTCTTAAACTCCCCCTCCCTGCAATCAATGTCGCCTGGATTATAATGAGGACTGCTCTAAATGACAGTGTGCAATCTTAGGCCTCTATATGTAAAACTGGACAGAAGACATCGGTTATCAGACAATATGACTTTAAAAGCAGATTATAACTAAATTATACGTCATTTTCGAGCATACACGGTGCCCCCACCATGTTGATAAGCACAATGTAATTAAAATCCCTTTCTGTTACTTTTGGTAGGTTGTTGAACAACAACCAGTTGAAGAAATCACCATCAGGTATTTTCAGTAACAACACCAAGCTGAGATCGCTGTAAGTTTGGAGTCTCTTATTTATGTAAGGAACGCGTTAAATCCATCGCGCATTGATATAAATAACAACAGATACGAGCAGCGATGTCTTAGCTCCAAATGAAATCAGATACGAAGCAGGAATGCTGGAGACAACTTAAACTGCAGTTACCATTGTTCCTTATCGGTCTTAACAATAAATTGATATTTCTGTGAAACTTTATCAGCTTCAGAGCTCAGAAGCCTATTTTCAAAGATGGCTGCTGTTCTAATGTTGTAAAATTACACACTATTTGCGTCTCTTTTATTCTGCCGTGACCATGGGAAATTAGCCTTTTCCTTAGCAGTTCTATCACAAATTAGTGGCAAATGGTAAAAAGGGAGTCAATTAAGTTTATCGGGGTTCCTCCTAGGAAGGATGTAATTGAAGAAATCATAGATGAATTTTGCTATAGGCATCAGCAAACGAAGAGCAAGATTTAGAAATGGATTTGTTCGGTGCTCACCCAAAAAAACTCTAGCTGGTCAAAATATTGATGATAATGATAATGCATTTAGATTGATAAAGCAGCTGAATACTTCTTGCAAACACTAACTGTCGTCTTTTGCTGAAAGGTACTTGGAAAACAACCAGTTGGAGGACTTGCCAAAAGACATATTTAGTAACAATATCAACCTAATGGAGCTGTAAGTAAAAAAGTAAAGAGTATTTTCAATAGTTTTACTCCAGGCCTCCTGAATTTGTAAAGGGAAGACAAGAGGACATAAACGCATAATTTGAGGGACAGTTGAACAATTTAAGGTATAACAATGATTAAACCTTGTAGCCGAGGTTATAAATTATTGTCACATTCTAAGTACGCAGACCATTAATTTATCCTAGTGGCCAAGTTGCAATTATTGCGTGAAAAATTTATCTCCAGACCGATTTTGGTCAAAAGTACTTACCAGTGAAACCTGTAGTACTAAGCGTACGACGTAAAGCGCATGAAATGTGCTTGTTTACAACGAATGAGCCTGGAGAGACAACAAGAAAACTCAGGCACGATATCATTTATTCAAGTCTCTCGATAAGGCTCTCTAAGGGTCCTATTGACTGTGCATTTAATTTACTCCAGAGGATGTGATTATCGCTTTTGAATGCGGGTTGCAAGGTTGAATTGTACGATAAAAAGACAATCTATATTAAACAAGGTATGAGTTATTTGTGTTGGAATAATAACTATGCGAAGCTGTCGAGTGGTATACCCACTAGTCACATTCTCTTCATTTACATTATAGTTGTTTATAATCAGGAGAGGACATTGGTCGAAAGTTACAATTTCTCAAGTAAAGAAAATCTGAAAAAGGTTTTTGATATATTATCACGGAAAAACAATGCAGAGTAAGAACCTCGAATTGCTTAAAACTATGCATGTTATATCATTTTCCCTCCAAAATTGTAAGAGGGTCTTACAATGGTAAGACTGTAGTGCGAGATATCGTGAGCTAGTGACCTTAAGTGTTTTTGAGGTGGTAGGCCATCAAACCGGTTCAAAGTCCTGTTTACCTTGTTTTTTCTAATAATTCGGGCCGCTAACGCTACATGGAAGCAGCTTTTAACCTGTGTTTCAGTCGAATTTAAGCTGACTTTGGACCTAAACACAGCGACAGAATCTAGACAAATATGACGTGGCTAGCAGATGGCAGCAGCAATGCATCAGTTCCAAGCAACAAACATCGGAGCAAATCTTCACTTCTAATGTTCAAGTTCTTTCGAGGCTAGAAATTCGTGGAGATCTAGAAAAATATAGAAATAAATAACTTGAAACACAGAATTTATCCTCCATTTACATTTGAAGCTGAACGGCTATCGAGTAACGTCTTTCATCACATGTATCGGGTCAGAGGCCCTCCATATCCACCCTGGTTTACCCTTTACCCCTAAGGAGGAGGAAGGCAGGATCGATAAAGTCTTAGAGATATGGATTAATTACTGCTAAGTAAGACGAACACGATCAAAAGTGCAGAGATTATTAGGGCTAGTGAGGTACTTTTTCAAATGCGTATAAAACCCTTCAAGAATGTAAGAGCCACTACGCCGCCTTTTACGCAAGAATGCTTAGTGGATCTAGACTCATGAGCAGAAAGATGCCTTCAAAGAATTCAAAGACCCTGTTTCTAAAGCACCAGTACTCAATTACTTTAGTAAGAGTGACCCAACAGGGAGACAAGAAGATGCGTCTAAGGATGGGTTTGGCTTTTTACTGTTGCAGAATTGTCAACCAGTGACATATATAAGTCGGGCGCTCTCGGTGGCAGATAGTAAGTATTCCCAAGTAATTTTTGGCGTCGGTCCTTGGCATTAAGCGTATCCACCAATATGGACGGCTTCTTTGCTGCAGAAGATGATCTCCTTGCGGCAATCCATCCCAGGCGCTCCAGACGAGCCTCAAGTACTTCTGCTAACAGACGCTCATATATTATTTTCACAACTAAGCAAAGTTATAGTGGCAATACCAGCAAGGCCCAGTCTATGTCTGTAACACGAGAGAAGCCCTGAATAGTGGACGTCAGGCCACTAGATCTGATCAGTGACCATAAGGCATGCAATTATGCTTCATAAAGCCTGATCAGGAGACTAACACACCGGTTCTCTTTTAATCAGCTCTTTTAAACTGTTAAAAAAAATTAGATTATTTTGCACAAAAATTTGATTTTAGGTCATGACTATAACTGGCAGTATAAACCTGAACGTAGCGTTCTTCTTCGCACCTGTTGGATTGAACATGCTTCATATAATTTTAAATGGAACAGTTGAGACATTTTGTAATTATTTTAAAATTTCCCACTCTTTTCCTTTATCGGTAATCAACCCCTAGCCTCCCTTGCAATCAATGTTTTCGGGCACATGAAGACAACACTACATGACCGAACATAATCTTACCCGTAACGTTAGTTTTTGGGAAGCTTTATAATCTATTTAAGGCATTAATATGAAACACGAAGAGAAAACATCGCATCTTAAACAAAAGAGTCTGTTAGCGGGTGTGTTTTAGGGCGTCATGTAGAACATGAAAGATATATGTTCCTTTGTAATGTTTGCACATAACTGTAGAAAAAGACCTAAAAACAAACTTACAAAGGTACTTACATATCGGTATCGCTTGAGCCGAGGGTCAAGAGTCAAAAAACATCAAGAGGTCCAGGTTGTCAAGGCCACTCGAAATCAAAGGGAAAATTACTTGAAAGGGATGCTGACTCAACTTTTATATGCGCGTGGTGATGCTCAAAGGACCGATGACAAAAACAAAAACAAAAAAAAAACTAGAATTAAACGCTAGAGGTACGTTCGTGGCTAAGACGTGAAGACAATTATTAAATTATTATTGGCGGTAAAAAGATCTAGTCACTGAGAAGAAGGGACCACGCAGGGAGATCCGATCGCTGTGGCTCATTTTGTTCTTACCGTCCAGCCTATGATCACGTGTCTACAGGTGGCGTCCGCGGCAAAGCAGACGTAGTTCCCCAATGATGCTGGTGGGACAGGTTATACTACAGAAATGAGATAGTAGGGCATGCGGAGTACTCTGGGTCCAGATTTTGGCTTCTTCCCAAACAAAAAGAAGTGGTGGATTATCGAAAAGCCAAACAAGACGGAAAGTGTGAAGGAAGTATTTAGAGAAAAGGACATCAAAACAACATTATAGAATGGAAGGCACAACGAGGCGCGGCCATAGGCTTTCGAGAGTAGCAAGAGGATTTCGTCAGTGAGACGAGTGAAGTAGGGTAATTTGCGGGGTTCGCTCAGACACAGCCACAGGCATGCTATGCCGTTTCCATCTCGGGCCTAAAACATCGGTGGACGCACTTTCTGGCAACACTGCCCTATACAATGAAGGAACATCACACCGCGTCTATCTAGAGTTTGATTAGCGAAATAAGTTTAAACATGGCGTTATCGCACGTGATCACCGTGATCGGCGCATAAAATCGCCGGGTGTGTCACCGGCTTTAGCGCTTCTTTACGTCATCGCCTGTTCGGTGGCCAAATCCCTGGCGAAAAAGTTTGTTTTTTTTGGTGGAAAACCAGCGTCAGCTTTGTTTGCAAAGGAATAAGAATGGTAGCCCTAAACGCTCAAAAGGCACAAGTAATGAAGCATGCGCAGTCATTTTGTCGCTGTGTCTTACGGGCATTATTTCAAATAAAACTGTTGAGACATTTTGTGTTATTATTTTAAATTGTCCCACTCTTTAAAAAGTAACAATAGCACAAAAAGTTTGTTAGCGGGTATGTTCCAGGACCTCAGGTAGAACATGAAAAAATGTATGTTCTCTTGTATTTTTTGCCTATAACTATTAAACGTTACCTCAACAAAATAACGAAGGTGGGCCAAGGGTTAAGAGTCAAAAAACGTCACTCAAAAAAGGCCACTCGAGATAAAAAAGAAAACTTCTCTAAAAGGATGCTAACTCAGCTTTTATATACGCATGGTGATGCTCAAAGGACCCAAAGGACAAAATCAATAAAAACATAAGTAAACATTATAAGTACGTTCGAGACTAATACGTAGTGACAATTACTAACTTATCGCTGGCGGTTAAGAGATCCCGCCACTGAGAAGAAGGGACCACAAAGGGAGATCCGATCGCTACGGTCCTTTGTGCTCTTAGCATCCAGCCTCTATCCAGGAGTCTACAGGTGAGGTCCACAGCAAAGCACTGCTGGTTCGCCAACGATGCGGGTGGGGCAGGCTCCACTACAGAAATCAAGAGATGGTGGAACATGTTGAGTACCCTGGGTCCAGATTTTGGCTACTTCTTAAACGCCAAGAAATGCTGGGACAAGAAAGAAAGTGTGAAAGAAATATTTAAGTACACAGACATTAATATGACTATGGAAGGGAAGAACCATTAAAGAGCGGCGATCGGCTCACGAGAGGAATTCGTCAATGAGAAGGTGTCTGATTTGGTCACTGAAATAGTTCAATTCGTAAAGTTTCCTCAGATATAACCAAAGGCATGCCACGCCTTTCACCTTCGGCTTGAACATCGCTGGACTTACTTTCTAAGAACACTGCCCGACATCCAGGATCTATTAGAGCCACTGGAGAATGAATATTTCTGGTGCTTATTTATACTTTTGCTTCCCAGTGCCCTAGTATGGTGAAATGACTTAGTTTTGGGGTACAAAACGAGCGTATCTTCAAACCTCATGAAGCCTCTTATGTGATGCTGTTCAAATGTTTTTGCGACACGTAGGATTATATCAAAACAGATATGACCAGACAGTACCTAAGAAAGTTTTATCAACACCTAAAACAAAATAATTTTTACTGAAACAGATATTTCGATACAAATAACCGTGCTGCGATCTGTCGGCGTTCGGTCGATAAATAGGTGAGATGACAAACATTTGGCTTTGGGTGACTGACAAAGATTTCTCCATCTCTCTTTTCTACAACAGTCCGCCGCGACCGACAACAGTCCTTCGTCACTCGTAACATACATTATTCAATCTTTCTCTGAGGCATAATTTTTGCGCTTCCATTAATATGCTTAAAATGTTGGTTTCTAACCTTGAACACCACTCTCTTCACGGGCTTCCTCACGTGGCATCACGTGGATAAAGATTGTAAACTGTAATTATCTAAGAAAAGTTTGTAAGAGTCTCAGTGGAAAACAATTTGAAATTTTTAACAATTTGAAATGAGTTTGAACATGGCGTTATCACTTGTGCTGAAGACACTGTGTATGTAAACTTAAACAAAACTATCCAGAAAATTTGTGTCGCGGTATATTACCCTCCCCTCCCTGCAATCGATGTCGCCTGGTTCATGATGAAGACTATTCTGAAACACAAGCCTTACGTATTGCATCGCTGGGCAATGAAAGGAGGGAGAAAAGGCATATGTAAGGCATTCAGTTGTTTTTAGTGCTTAAAAAAAAAAAACAAGAAGTCTCAATTGGTTTTGAGCCAGATTTTAATTCGTAACGCTACCCTAGGTCTCCTTATCTATTTCTGAAAAGAAGACATCGGTTCTTGGACATGTGATTTTGTTAGAAGATAAGAAAATTAAGAAAAATACGACATTTTCAACACCTGACACCCTCTTTCTATTACTTTTGGTAGGTTGTTGGACAGCAACCAGTTGAGGAAATTACCATCAGGCATTTTTAGTAGCAACACCGAGCTTGTATATTTGTAAGTTTGGACTCTGTTTTATTTTTGTCTAAGGAACGCGTCAAATCCATTGCGCATTGGTGAAAAAAAAAACCAGCAGATACGAGCAGCGTTGTCTTGGCTCCAAATAAATATCAACTACGAAGTAGGAATGTTTAATTTTCGTAAAAACATGTAATTTATTTCCTCTGCAAGTAAAATGGGGGTATGGGTGTGGGTCAAGTGCATCCTCAGAGACCACCCTCCAACCCCCGTGTTACATCCCTGTCCTCACTTCTGCTGAACACTACTTTACGAATCTTTAAATTTTTTAGATCTTTTAATTTTTCTCGTTCCGCAAATTATAAAAGGAAACTTATGACGTCTATTTTATAGTTAGTATGTTCTGAAGTTAGTGCTCTGAACGAAAATTCCTTTCTATCTCTGGGTTTTTTTTTGTTTTTACACAATCTCCTTGTCAAATACTTCACTTCTAAGTTTCGCCTTTTACAAGTTTTCTAATGGTAAGCTTCCTCGGTCAAAAAAATGGCATAGCTCATTTTAAAGACAACCAAGTAGACCAGAGAAAGAAATCTATTCAATGAAGCATCATTACACAGCGTCGATCTCTAAGCTCCATGCAACAAATCGAAACAGGGTCAGGTCAATGTTCAGTGGAGCACTCCTTAATTTACTTATTTCTTTATCTTTGTGATATGAGAGTCATAAGTACTTGCTAGCGACACTTATGGTGTTTAACTTGCACAAGAAGAGACGTCAAAATATAAATAGTTTAGAATATTTAAAGTCCAATTTAACTGAAAGGAACGACTTCCTTCATATAATCTGAGAAATACTGGGATCATAATTGCACTTCTCCACACAGAATTTTTGAAGTGAAGTTCTAGTTAAACCTCTGTTTCAGTCGAATTTAAGCTGACTTTAGGCCTAGACACAGCGACAGAATCTAGACAAATGAGAGCAGATAGCACCAGAAATACATCAGTTCCAAGCCACAATCATAGCAGCAAATCTTCACTCCTAATGTTCAAGTTCTGCATTTTTGGGCAGCTTTATAATCTATTTAAGGCATTAATATGAAACACGAAGAGAAAACAACGCATCTTGAACTAATCAGTCTGTTAGCGGGTGTGTTTTAGGGCCTCATGTAGAACGTGAAGGAGATATGTTCCTTTGTAAAGACCTAAAAACAAACTTACAAAGGTACTAACATATCGGTCTCGCTTGAGCCAAGGGTCAAGAGTCAAAAAACATCAAGAGGTCCAGGTTGTCAAGGCCACTCGAAATCAAAGGGAAAATTACTTGAAAGGGATGCTGAATCAACTTTTATGTGCGCGTGGCGATGCTCAAAGGACCGATGACAAAAACAAAAACAAAAAAAAACTAGAATTAAACGTTAGAGGTACGTTCGTGGCTAAGACGTGAAGACAATTATTAAATTATTATTGGCGGTAAAAAGATCCTGTCATTGAGAAGAAGGGACCACGTAGGGAGATCTGATCGCTGTGGCTCTTTTTGTTCTTACCGTCCAGCCTATGATCACGTGTCTACAGGTGGCGTCTGCGGCAAAGCAGACGTAGTTCCCCAATGATGCTGGTGGGACAGGTTATACTACAGAAATGAATAGAATGGAAGGCACAACGAGGCGCGGCCATAGGCTTACGAAAGTAGCAAGAGGATTTCGTCAGTGAGAAGGTGTCTGATTGGGTCAGTGAAGTAGGGTAATTGGCGGAGTTCGCTCAGACGCAGCCACAGTCACAGTCATGCTATGCTGTTTCCATCTCGGGCTTAAAAAATCGGTGGACACACTTTCTGGTAACACTGCCCGAGACATTAGGATCTACAAGAGCCACTGGAGAAAGCAAGAACTCTGAGATTTATTCCTGGAATATCGAAACGCAAGTGTAATCAGCTGGCTACGACCATGCTAGCTCTAATGTTCGCCTTGGAGGCGCCTGTGCCTTGCAAATTCAAGCCGGAAGTACGCTTCATCAGTCAAAGTGTCAACGCACCTCGTTAAGTATCTCAAACATTTCAATCACAACAGCTAACAGGCGAATCTCTTAGTAAGTCGGAACAGAACGTAGTCCCTTTCGAAAGACCAGGAGAACCACAAAAGATCGAGAGAGTGCTTGACCAAGTACCTAGAGGATCTAAGAAAGCACAAGGCTGGTCATTCATGCACGCGGACTCTACGAGCACCAATGATCGGAATTCTTTGATGTCAGGGTTTGCCACCCAAATGCGAAGTCCTATAAGAGCCTAGAGCCACAAAAAACCCACAGATATGCATGAGAATAAGAAGAAGCACCACTACTTAAGGACAGTTCTCGACATTTAACACGAGACAAATATGATAGTACTCGAAAGTAGTACCATAATTGTATCTTTGTCATCATTATCATTGTTATTATTGCTATGGTTGCTTTTTTTCCACAAAATGGGCCCTTGTTTGGTAACCTTAACACCGGCTGCCTTGTCATTGAAATGCGATAAATTTCGATTTGATAGGATTTAATGACGCAAAAAAAAATAAAATGCAACGCCAGGGAAAGAAAAAGAGTTAATGAACATTCTATGAAAAGGGGGGAGAAGGGGGAGGGGGGGGGGGGGAGGAGATGGTCACTACTTGAGGCCTATTTTTTGCCACCCGAAGAGAAGGGCGCTTTGTTGTGTCGTTCAATTGTACTTTGTTTTTGAATCTGCTGACAAGGATGAGTTTGTTAGTTACGCCGTAGATAAACGATAGACCATCAATGGAGTGACATCACAAAGTCTCTAACCTCTATGTGACATATAAAAAAAAAAGTCCTGTTATATTTAAAGTACGCAGGTTACTAATTTATCCTAGCATCCCAGTTGCACCTTGTTGCGCCCAAGAGTTGATTCAATCTGACAAGTTCATGAGGATCTAAGAGTCCCAAGTACACACCAGTGAAAGAACTAAATGTTCACTGCAAAGTGGAGAAAGGTGCTTATTTCGATAAGTGCGGGAGGCCTAGAGAGACAAGAAGAAAACTCAGGCATAACATCATTTTTTGGAGTCTTCCAATAACAAATCCATCCTTCGAGATATAAAAATCACAGGGAGGACACTGTGTATCTAAAGTTTAAAAAAAAAATTATTCAGACAATTTGTGTCTTGGTATGTTAAACTCCCCCTCCCTGCAATCAACGTCACCTAGCTTGTAAGAATGCTCTAAATGACAGTGTGTAACCTTAGATCTCAATATGTAAAACTGGGCAGAAGACATCGGTTTTTAGACAATGTGACTTTGTCCGCAGATTATAATTCTAAAAAATGTCATTTTCGAGCATTCACGGGGCCTGCACCATGTTGACTAGCACAATGTAATCAAAACCCCTCCCTATTACTTTTGGTAGGCTTTTGGACATCAACCAGTTTTTTTTTTTACCAATTTCAATTATTTTACCCTGCACGTACAATGGATCAGTGGTGTAGGTCAAATGCACCCTTTGACTCCACCCTCCTATCCCCTGTGCTGCACTCTCCCCTTACTTCTGCTCAACACCACATACCATTCCCATTTATATATCTTCATATTTTGCTTGCTATATTAATTATCAAAGAAAACTTGTGAAGTGCATTCCGAAGTGAATGTGTTCTGAAGTTAGTGTTTTCAAAAAGAATTTCCTTTCTTATCGTAGTTTATTATATTGCATAATCTCTTTGTCAAAGACTGCACTCCCAAGTTTCGGCTTTTAAAAATTTTCCCATGATAAGCTTCTTTGGTCAAACAGTGGCATAGCTCGTCGAAAAGAAAATCTAGTAAACCAGAGAAAGAAGTCTGTACAATGAAGGAACATCATACAGCGTCAATCTAGAGTTTGATTAGCGAAAAATGGTTTAAACATGGCGTTATCATTTGTGCTGGTACAAGTGAAGACACTGTGTATGTAAAGTTGAAAAAAACTATTCAGGCAATTCGTGTCTTGGTATTTCTTAAACTCCCCCTCCCTGCAATCAATGTCGCCTGGATTATAATGAGGACTGCTCTAAATGACAGTGTGCAATCTTAGGCCTCTATATGTAAAACTGGACAGAAGACATCGGTTATCAGACAATATGACTTTAATAGAAGATTATAACTAAATTATACGTCATTTTCGAGCATACACGGTGCCCCCACCATGTTGATAAGCACAATGTAATTAAAACCCCTTTCTGTTACTTTTGGTAGGTTGTTGAACAACAACCAGTTGAAGAAATTACCATCAGGTATTTTCAGTAACAACACCAAGCTGAGATCGCTGTAAGTTTGGAGTCTGTCTTATTTATGTAAGGAACGCGTTAAATCCATCGCGCATTGATATAAATAACAACAGATACGAGCAGCGATGTCTTAGCTCCAAATGAAATCAGATACGAAGCAGGAATGTTTTATTTTTGTGAACATGGAAATTTATTCCCCTGCAAGTACAATGGAGTAGTAGTGTAGGTCAAATGCACCCTTTGACTCCACATTCCTGCCCCCTGTGCTACATCCCTATCCTCACTTCTGCTGAACACTACATACCATTCCCATGTATATATCTTCAAATTTTGCTCACTATATAAATTATCAAAGAAAACTTGTGAAGTGCATTCCGAAGTTTATGTGTTCTGAAGTTGGTGTTTTCAAAAAGAATTTCCTTTCTTATCGTAGTTTAGTATATTGTATAATCTCTTTGTCAAAGACTGCACTCCCAAGTTTCGCCTTTTAAAAGTTTTCCCATGATAAGCTTCTTTGGTCAAACAGTGGCATAGCTCGTCGAAAAGAAAATCTAGTAAACCAGAGAAAGAAATCTATACAATGAAGGAACATCACACCGCGTCGATCTCCATGCAACAAATCGAAACAGAGTCAGGTCAATAATCACTGGGACACACCTTAATTTACCTATTGCTCTGTCCAGACAACAGAGGGAAAGAATACGACCGTGAAATTTAAGATTTTATCAGCTTTTGATTGACTTTTTAAAAGTAGCCATTTAAACATGGATTTTTCATGAACATTAGTATTAAAATATAATACCTACATAATAGTAGTATCATAATTGTTATTATAAATGTCATTGTTATCCTTACCAAATGTAGTTATTGCTGGGGTTGCAGGATTTATTTGACACTTTGTTGTATCCTTTGTTTGGTATCCTTAACCCTGAGACTCTTCACCAGCTTCCTGTCATTGAAATGCGATCAATGTTTGATTTTATATGATTTATAAGGCTAGAAAAGATTATATGCAACGCTAGGGAAAGATAAAGAGTTAAAGTAAATTCTATGCGCACCGACATCAAATAAACAACTATGAGAGTTTACCGCTCTACGCTTGCGAGGTGTAAATGGATGATGAACCAAGTTTGAATGAAACCATTCGGCAAAATACGAGAAAATACTGTAGAAAAAGGTGGAAGCACTCGATTTTGAGTTAAAAAATGTTATTCACATTTTTGTAGAGCTGTTTCATATGTCCCGAAAGAACATTAGCCCTTCAAGTAAGATCCTCTGTGAGCTAAAGTTCTGTGTTTGTGATTACGGTACTCATGAGACAACTTGAACTGCAGCTACGGTTGTTCTTCATCAGTGTTGGTCATACAGTGATATTCGTTGCGGTTCCAATGTAATAAAATGAAACATCTATTTGCGGCTCTTTTATTCTGCTGTGACCGTGAGAAATTAACCTTTTCCTAAGCTGCAACACCTGGCAAGACCCAAGTAGTGGAAGCCGGAGACACTAAATCTCGACGGTTGTAAAAGCCATCAAGTTACTCGCAGGACTATGCATAAGTATAATCGAATGGCTGCCTGTAGACCACCCAAAATATGAAAAAAGGGAAACATTGGACACATAGAGCCTGACTTTACTCGTACGAAAGATTCACAGTAAGTTTTTTTTAATTTACGCTTCTTCAAAAAATTGTGTCTTTTTACCATTTTCTGTGAGAATATGGATGTAATTGTAAGCCTGTGGTGTGAGGTCAGGTGGCCTAGTAGACCCTATTGGTTTGAACTGGCAGGCCAGGAAACCTGATCAAAGCCGTGTTTACCATGTCCCCTCTGACATTTTGGACTGCTAACATTGCTAATATATTTCATTATTTTCCCTACGAAATTTGACACCGAGACGAAGATTCCGTGACGTTACAACAAGGGGCACTAGAAGAGCTCTCACAGCACATACTATCAGCACACAGAGATTCTGCGAGCCTCTTGTGCTGGCTGAGGCGCGAAACGTTTTTATTCGTTAGTTTCCTGAGATGAAAACTAAATTGAAACGACCATCATGCTTTAACTAATGACATAATGACCCTGATATTACTTACCGTTCAACAGAATTCAAACTATGTTTAAGTTCTCGCATTCGACGTCTCCTTGAAATATGAGAAAGCCCATACTATTTTTCCGTTAATGATAGATTTTGTAAGCGGCCCACAATCAATCATGAGATATTTTTTTTATGAAGTAAGAAAGATCTTATCACCAATCCCTAGCTTTCAAGTGTTTTTATCCCTTTCGCTCGCAAGATCTCGTCATTAACTCTCTCTACTGTCTGCCATAAATCCTTAAGATGTTAGTGCGGAGAATTTGGCATTGGATCGACTAATAATCTACTAAATCATCTTTTTCTCTATTCTCATCACATGTGTACTTGATATTGTAAGGATATTTTGAAGAGAAATTCTGTCTTGGTCATTCATGGGAGTTAAAGGTTTAAAGCGTCTTTTTTTCCGAGGGCTAAGGGCTTAGTAGTTATAATGCCTATATACACTCATCACGACAGTGTTTACACGTGAAGACTTTCAAGGGTTTTTTCTTTTCCTGTTTCCTTTGAAGGTTCAGGCCCACTACCAATTGTATTTCTGATCAAGTAAACTTTGGGATACGGGCAGCTTTAAACCTACGAAGCGACCACACTTAATGAAAAATAAGATGCCATACGTCCCTCTACTGAGCTTTTTTTTCCGAGAAGTTTCTTCAATATGTGAGGGCTTCTTGGGTACTAACAGGATTAGAAAGGTGTAAAAAATTAATACCGAGAGAATGTTTTGTGGAGATTTTGTGGTTAAACAACCTCGGGTATTTTCATTTCAAATATTTTGAAAAATAATATAGAACCAGCTATATTCAACATGTTTTCTTCACTGTGGACAACTATCTTTGACGTTATTCGTCACCAAGAGGAAATAATGTGCCTAGTCCTCACCTATCCATCACTCGAGAGTTCAAAACCACAGAGTATATATCACTGACTATAAAGCATGCAAATTATGCTTCATAAAGCCTGAAAGGAAGAATAACATGCCGGTTCCCTTTTAATCACCTCTTTTTAAAGTCTCAGACAAATTTTTTTAAACAGGATACATATTTTATAGTTATCATGACAATAGCTGGCAATATAAACCTAAACACGAATAAAGGGGGTAAGTTTCTAAAGAAACTGTGGTGCTGCGTTGGCGGGAAAGTATAACAGGGTAATTTAGTGTTAACAACTGAGTTGAACACGTAAATTGGCCACCGTAAAGAGTGTAAAGGCTTTACCCTCTACGGGGGCCGGCTTATGTTTGAAGTCAGTTGATAACACCAAATTACCTGTTAAACCAAAGCATAGCGTTTTAATTTGCGCATGCTCAAATGAACACAAAGCGGATAAATGAGTGTACATGCTTGTAACACACGAGAAATTTTACGCGCGTAAAGGAATAGGAACGACAATATTTACATAGTATAACTATCGAGGCAAAATGGCGGCATTTTTTAAATTCCCATTGTCTGTTTTCCTTTCACGAGGAGAAACCCGAACCAAAACAGACAAGACTAACGTTTTCAGGAAAGTTTCCGTCTACGTCACTAAAACCTTCTAAAACCTTAAAACCTTCTAGGTCACAAAAAAAAAATATGTTGCAGAAGCAGGTGTGGATTTATCAACAGAAGTAGAGCATCCTTAATATGGCTACAAAGTTCGTAACACCTTTTGCCTTAAGCTGGCGACACACTTTGGGATTTTATGCGCCAATTGCAGCCAATTAGACCGCCACATATAGCTGCTGACACACTTGGCGATTTTTTTTGCCGATCGCGACAATGTGGCACTTCATCCCAGGTTCCATAGGGTGACGTTTAAAAATTGCGCGAACCAATATAAACAAACAGAATGGCGACAGCGAAGCGAAAAAATTGTTGGCTGCTGCCATAATTTTGCACCCAAAGCGCTTCAGGAAGCGTTCTTAAAAGTGGGACAATGGGAAAGTATGGTCAAAGACATCGATTTATTGAAACGCAGTCAAAAGGCTGGTCATTCATGCACGCGGACTCTACGAGCACCAATGATCGGAATTCTTTGATGTCAGGGTTTGCCACCCAAATGCGAAGTCCTATAAGAGCCTAGAGCCACAAAAAACCCACAGATATGCATGAGAATAAGAAGAAGCACCACTACTTAAGGACAGTTCTCGACATTTAACACGAGACAAATATGATAGTACTCGAAAGTAGTACCATAATTGTATCTTTGTCATCATTATCATTGTTATTATTGCTATGGTTGCTTTTTTTCCACAAAATGGGCCCTTGTTTGGTAACCTTAACACCGGCTGCCTTGTCATTGAAATGCGATAAATTTCGATTTGATAGGATTTAATGACGCAAAAAAAAATAAAATGCAACGCCAGGGAAAGAAAAAGAGTTAATGAACATTCTATGAAAAGGGGAGAGAAGGGGGAGGGGGGGGGGGGAGGAGATGGTCACTACTTGAGGCCTATTTTTTGCCACCCGAAGAGAAGGGCGCTTTGTTGTGTCGTTCAATTGTACTTTGTTTTTGAATCTGCTGACAAGGATGAGTTTGTTAGTTACGCCGTAGATAAACGATAGACCATCAATGGAGTGACATCACAAAGTCTCTAACCTCTATGTGACATATAAAAAAAAAAGTCCTGTTATATTTAAAGTACGCAGGTTACTAATTTATCCTAGCATCCCAGTTGCACCTTGTTGCGCCCAAGAGTTGATTCAATCTGACAAGTTCATGAGGATCTAAGAGTCCCAAGTACACACCAGTGAAAGAACTAAATGTTCACTGCAAAGTGGAGAAAGGTGCTTATTTCGATAAGTGCGGGAGGCCTAGAGAGACAAGAAGAAAACTCAGGCATAACATCATTTTTTGGAGTCTTCCAATAACAAATCCATCCTTCGAGATATAAAAATCACAGGGAGGACACTGTGTATCTAAAGTTTAAAAAAAAAATTATTCAGACAATTTGTGTCTTGGTATGTTAAACTCCCGCTCCCTGCAATCAACGTCACCTAGCTTGTAAGAATGCTCTAAATGACAGTGTGTAACCTTAGATCTCAATATGTAAAACTGGGCAGAAGACATTGGTTTTTAGACAATGTGACTTTGTCCGCAGATTATAATTAAAAAAAAATGTCATTTTCGAGCATTCACGGGGCCTGCACCATGTTGACTAGCACAATGTAATCAAAACCCCTCCCTATTACTTTTGGTAGGCTTTTGGACATCAACCAGTTTTTTTTTTTACCAATTTCAATTATTTTACCCTGCACGTACAATGGATCAGTGGTGTAGGTCAAATGCACCCTTTGACTCCACCCTCCTATCCCCTGTGCTGCACTCTCCCCTTACTTCTGCTCAACACCACATACCATTCCCATTTATATATCTTCATATTTTGCTTGCTATATTAATTATCAAAGAAAACTTGTGAAGTGTATTCCGAAGTGAATGTGTTCTGAAGTTAGTGTTTTCAAAAAGAATTTCCTTTCTTATCGTAGTTTATTATATTGCATAATCTCTTTGTCAAAGACTGCACTCCCAAGTTTCGGCTTTTAAAAATTTTCCCATGATAAGCTTCTTTGGTCAAACAGTGGCATAGCTCGTCGAAAAGAAAATCTAGTAAACCAGAGAAAGAAGTCTGTACAATGAAGGAACATCATACAGCGTCAATCTAGAGTTTGATTAGCGAAAAATGGTTTAAACATGGCGTTATCATTTGTGCTGGTACAAGTGAAGACACTGTGTATGTAAAGTTGAAAAAAACTATTCAGGCAATTCGTGTCTTGGTATTTCTTAAACTCCCCCTCCCTGCAATCAATGTCGCCTGGATTATAATGAGGACTGCTCTAAATGACAGTGTGCAATCTTAGGCCTCTATATGTAAAACTGGACAGAAGACATCGGTTATCAGACAATATGACTTTAATAGAAGATTATAACTAAATTATACGTCA
This sequence comes from Pocillopora verrucosa, assembly GCF_036669915.1. NCBI lineage: Eukaryota > Metazoa > Cnidaria > Anthozoa > Scleractinia > Pocilloporidae > Pocillopora > Pocillopora verrucosa. The sequence continues at coordinate 4,603,965 of NC_089316.1, read as the reverse complement.
TTTTCGAGCATACACGGTGCCCCCACCATGTTGATAAGCACAATGTAATTAAAACCCCTTTCTGTTACTTTTGGTAGGTTGTTGAACAACAACCAGTTGAAGAAATTACCATCAGGTATTTTCAGTAACAACACCAAGCTGAGATCGCTGTAAGTTTGGAGTCTGTCTTATTTATGTAAGGAACGCGTTAAATCCATCGCGCATTGATATAAATAACAACAGATACGAGCAGCGATGTCTTAGCTCCAAATGAAATCAGATACGAAGCAGGAATGTTTTATTTTTGTGAACATGGAAATTTATTCCCCTGCAAGTACAATGGAGTAGTAGTGTAGGTCAAATGCACCCTTTGACTCCACATTCCTGCCCCCTGTGCTACATCCCTATCCTCACTTCTGCTGAACACTACATACCATTCCCATGTATATATCTTCAAATTTTGCTCACTATATAAATTATCAAAGAAAACTTGTGAAGTGCATTCCGAAGTTTATGTGTTCTGAAGTTGGTGTTTTCAAAAAGAATTTCCTTTCTTATCGTAGTTTAGTATATTGTATAATCTCTTTGTCAAAGACTGCACTCCCAAGTTTCGCCTTTTAAAAGTTTTCCCATGATAAGCTTCTTTGGTCAAACAGTGGCATAGCTCGTCGAAAAGAAAATCTAGTAAACCAGAGAAAGAAATCTATACAATGAAGGAACATCACACCGCGTCGATCTCCATGCAACAAATCGAAACAGAGTCAGGTCAATAATCACTGGGACACACCTTAATTTACCTATTGCTCTGTCCAGACAACAGAGGGAAAGAATACGACCGTGAAATTTAAGATTTTATCAGCTTTTGATTGACTTTTTAAAAGTAGCCATTTAAACATGGATTTTTCATGAACATTAGTATTAAAATATAATACCTACATAATAGTAGTATCATAATTGTTATTATAAATGTCATTGTTATCCTTACCAAATGTAGTTATTGCTGGGGTTGCAGGATTTATTTGACACTTTGTTGTATCCTTTGTTTGGTATCCTTAACCCTGAGACTCTTCACCAGCTTCCTGTCATTGAAATGCGATCAATGTTTGATTTTATATGATTTATAAGGCTAGAAAAGATTATATGCAACGCTAGGGAAAGATAAAGAGTTAAAGTAAATTCTATGCGCACCGACATCAAATAAACAACTATGAGAGTTTACCGCTCTACGCTTGCGAGGTGTAAATGGATGATGAACCAAGTTTGAATGAAACCATTCGGCAAAATACGAGAAAATACTGTAGAAAAAGGTGGAAGCACTCGATTTTGAGTTAAAAAATGTTATTCACATTTTTGTAGAGCTGTTTCATATGTCCCGAAAGAACATTAGCCCTTCAAGTAAGATCCTCTGTGAGCTAAAGTTCTGTGTTTGTGATTACGGTACTCATGAGACAACTTGAACTGCAGCTACGGTTGTTCTTCATCAGTGTTGGTCATACAGTGATATTCGTTGCGGTTCCAATGTAATAAAATGAAACATCTATTTGCGGCTCTTTTATTCTGCTGTGACCGTGAGAAATTAACCTTTTCCTAAGCTGCAACACCTGGCAAGACCCAAGTAGTGGAAGCCGGAGACACTAAATCTCGACGGTTGTAAAAGCCATCAAGTTACTCGCAGGACTATGCATAAGTATAATCGAATGGCTGCCTGTAGACCACCCAAAATATGAAAAAAGGGAAACATTGAACACATAGAGCCTGACTTTACTCGTACGAAAGATTCACAGTAAGTTTTTTTTAATTTACGCTTCTTCAAAAAATTGTGTCTTTTTACCATTTTCTGTGAGAATATGGATGTAATTGTAAGCCTGTGGTGTGAGGTCAGGTGGCCTAGTAGACCCTATTGGTTTGAACTGGCAGGCCAGGAAACCTGATCAAAGCCGTGTTTACCATGTCCCCTCTGACATTTTGGACTGCTAACATTGCTAATATATTTCATTATTTTCCCTACGAAATTTGACACCGAGACGAAGATTCCGTGACGTTACAACAAGGGGCACTAGAAGAGCTCTCACAGCACATACTATCAGCACACAGAGATTCTGCGAGCCTCTTGTGCTGGCTGAGGCGCGAAACGTTTTTATTCGTTAGTTTCCTGAGATGAAAACTAAATTGAAACGACCATCATGCTTTAACTAATGACATAATGACCCTGATGTTACTTACCGTTCAACAGAATTCAAACTATGTTTAAGTTCTCGCATTCGACGTCTCCTTGAAATATGAGAAAGCCCATACTATTTTTCCGTTAATGATAGATTTTGTAAGCGGCCCACAATCAATCATGAGATATTTTTTTTATGAAGTAAGAAAGATCTTATCACCAATCCCTAGCTTTCAAGTGTTTTTATCCCTTTCGCTCGCAAGATCTCGTCATTAACTCTCTCTACTGTCTGCCATAAATCCTTAAGATGTTAGTGCGGAGAATTTGGCATTGGATCGACTAATAATCTACTAAATCATCTTTTTCTCTATTCTCATCACATGTGTACTTGATATTGTAAGGATATTTTGAAGAGAAATTCTGTCTTGGTCATTCATGGGAGTTAAAGGTTTAAAGCGTCTTTTTTTCCGAGGGCTAAGGGCTTAGTAGTTATAATGCCTATATACACTCATCACGACAGTGTTTACACGTGAAGACTTTCAAGGGTTTTTTCTTTTCCTGTTTCCTTTGAAGGTTCAGGCCCACTACCAATTGTATTTCTGATCAAGTAAACTTTGGGATACGGGCAGCTTTAAACCTACGAAGCGACCACACTTAATGAAAAATAAGATGCCATACGTCCCTCTACTGAGCTTTTTTTTCCGAGAAGTTTCTTCAATATGTGAGGGCTTCTTGGGTACTAACAGGATTAGAAAGGTGTAAAAAATTAATACCGAGAGAATGTTTTGTGGAGATTTTGTGGTTAAACAACCTCGGGTATTTTCATTTCAAATATTTTGAAAAATAATATAGAACCAGCTATATTCAACATGTTTTCTTCACTGTGGACCACTATCTTTGACGTTATTCGTCACCAAGAGGAAATAATGTGCCTAGTCCTCACCTATCCATCACTCGAGAGTTCAAAACCACAGAGTTTATATCACTGACTATAAAGCATGCAAATTATGCTTCATAAAGCCTGAAAGGAAGAATAACATGCCGGTTCCCTTTTAATCACCTCTTTTTAAAGTCTCAGACAAATTTTTTTAAACAGGATACATATTTTATAGTTATCATGACAATAGCTGGCAATATAAACCTAAACACGAATAAAGGGGGTAAGTTTCTAAAGAAACTGTGGTGCTGCGTTGGCGGGAAAGTATAACAGGGTAATTTAGTGTTAACAACTGAGTTGAACACGTAAATTGGCCACCGTAAAGAGTGTAAAGGCTTTACCCTCTACGGGGGCCGGCTTATGTTTGAAGTCAGTTGATAACACCAAATTACCTGTTAAACCAAAGCATAGCGTTTTAATTTGCGCATGCTCAAATGAACACATGATGTAGACAAAGCGGATAAATGAGTGTACATGCTTGTAACACACGAGAAATTTTACGCGCGTAAAGGAATAGGAACGACAATATTTACATAGTATAACTATCGAGGCAAAATGGCGGCATTTTTTAAATTCCCATTGTCTGTTTTCCTTTCACGAGGAGAAACCCGAACCAAAACAGACAAGACTAACGTTTTCAGGAAAGTTTCCGTCTACGTCACTAAAACCTTCTAAAACCTTAAAACCTTCTAGGTCACAAAAAAAAAATATGTTGCAGAAGCAGGTGTGGATTTATCAACAGAAGTAGAGCATCCTTAATATGGCTACAAAGTTCGTAGCACCTTTTGCCTTAAGCTGGCGACACACTTTGGGATTTTATGCGCCAATTGCAGCCAATTAGACCGCCACATATAGCTGCTGACACACTTGGCGATTTTTTTTGCCGATCGCGACAATGTGGCACTTCATCCCAGGTTCCATAGGGTGACGTTTAAAAATTGCGCGAACCAATATAAACAAACAGAATGGCGACAGCGAAGCGAAAAAATTGTTGGCTGCTGCCATAATTTTGCACCCAAAGCGCTTCAGGAAGCGTTCTTAAAAGTGGGACAATGGGAAAGTATGGTCAAAGACATCGATTTATTGAAACGCAGAGTCTTTCTTGAGACGATTATCGTAGTCGCTCGACGTTACACCAAATAAGCATGGCTTTTCTGACCACAGTGTGGTCAAATTTACCTCTTTTTCTTCGGTTCAGAAACAATTTTCGATGCCTTTCTCAATTTGAAAAATCATGTGATAATATCGCCCAACTTGATTGGTTAATTTTACTGCCGACTACCAGAGTAAAAAGGCGAGAAAATCGCGGGAACGGGCAGACTTAGCGAATGCCGGCGAATTAAATCGCCGATATCTGATATGCCAGATATCGGCGATTTTATACCCCGATCGCGGGGATTGGCGAATATCGCAATCGCCGCACCGAGCACAATTGGCGATTTTCGCCGATCACCGTGATCGGCGTATAAAATCGCCAGGTGTGTCACCGGCTTTAGCGCTTCTTTACGTCATCGCCTCCTCGGTGGTTAAATCCCTGGCGAAAAAGTTTGTTTTTTTGGTGGAAAACCAGAATCAGCTTTGTTCGCAAAGGAATAAGAATGGTAGCCCTAAATGCTCAAAAGGCACGAGTAATGAAGCATGCGCAGTCATTTTGTCGCTGTGTCTTACGGGCATTATTTCAAATAAAACAGTTGAGACATTTTGTGTTATTATTTTAAATTATCCCACCCTTTAAAAAGTAACATTAGCACAAAAAGTTTGTTAGCCGGTATGTTCCAGGACCTCAGGTAGAACATGAGAAAATATATGTTCTCTTGTATTTTTTGCCCATAACTATCAAACGTAACCTCAACAAAATAACGAAGGTGGGCCAAGGGTTAAGAGTCAAAAAACGTCACTCAAAAAAGGCCACTCGAGATCAAAAAGAAAACTTCTCTAAAAGGATGCTAACTCAGCTTTTATATACGCATGGTGATGCTCTAAGGACCCATTCCAAAATCAATAAAAACATAAGTAAACATTATAAGTACGTTCGAGACTAATACGTAGTGACAATTACTAACTTATCGCTGGCGGTTAAGAGATCCCACCACTGAGAAGAAGGGACCACAAAGGGAGATCCCATCGCTACGGTCCTTTGTGCTCTTAGCATCCAGCCTCTATCCACGAGTCTACAGATGAGGTCCACAGCAAAGCAGTGCTGGTTCGCCAATGATGTGGGTGGGGCAGGCTCCACTACAGAAATCAAGAGATGGCTGAAAATGTTGAGTACCCTGGGTCCAGATTTTGGCTACTTCTTAAACGCCAAGAAGTGCTGGATTATCGCAAAGCGGGACAAGAAAGAAAGTGTGAAAGAAATATCTAAGGACACAGACATTAATATGACAATGGAAGGGAAGAACCATTAAAGAGCGGCGATCGGCTCACGAGAGGAATTCGTCAATGAGAAGGTGTCTGATTTGGTCAGTGAAATAGTTCAATTCGTAGAGTTTCCTCAGATATAACCAAAGGCATGCCTCGCCTTTCACCTTCGGCTTAAACATCGCTGGACTTACTTTCTAAGAACACTGCCCGACACCCAGGATCTATTAGAGCCACTGGAGAACGCAATATTTCTAGTGCTTATTTACGTTTTGCTTCCCAGTGCCCTAATATGGTGAAATGACTTAATTTTGGGGTACAAAACGAGCGTATCTTCAAACCTCATGAAGCCTCTTATGTGATGCTGTTCAAATGTTTTTGCGACACGTAGGATTATATCAAAACAGATATGACCGGACAGTACTTAAGAAAGTTTTATCAACACCTAAAACAAAACAATTTTTATTGAAACAGATATTTCGATACAAATAACCGTGCTGCGATCTGTCGGTGTTCGGTCGATAAATAGGTGAGATGACAAACATTTGGCTTTGGGTGACTGACAAAGATTTCTCCATCTCTCTTTTCTACAACAGTCCGCCGCGACCGACAACAGTTCTTCGTCACTCGTAACACACATTATTTATTTACATGTAGACGCTTACACTTAATCAATGCCTTGATTTGTTTTCTTGTATTAGAGGTCTAAACCACAAGAATCTAAGGGATTTACCTAAGGGAATTTGAAACTTTAAACAAGCTACTCTAAACAGAAATGGACTTTACATCTATACTTTGACTAGCAAAATAAGTTTGAACATGGGGTTAACATTTGTGCTGGTACAAGTGAAGACACTGTGTATGTAAACTTAACAAAAACGACTGGCTGGTCAACGACATTCCCTCCACTTGTGTATGCGAGGAAGTCCCTACGTTCGACACGCCATTATTTCTACAGAAGGTGGATTTGTCATACAAGACAATGAACGACATAATGAACTGAGAGACCAGGAGGCTGAACTCTCAAGTACGATGTGCAGCGATGTTGAAGGCGAAACCGTCCCTCAAGACATCAGCAGAGAACAACTGAAAATGGGAGCTAACAAAGCACAAAGCGTAAATTTGGTCATTCTTACAAGTGGATCCTGCGAACCTCAACGATCGGCATTCTTTGATGTAAGGGACTGCCTCCAAATGTTAAATCCTGTAGGAACAAGACCCCAATCGCCGATACTCAAGAAGAGTTCTCTACGTTGAACACGAAACATTCACACCTTTAATATTTACCACAATCGGAAGAATGGATGAAGAATGCTTGAGATATTTGTGACCACTAGAAATTACCTTTTTCCTAAGCAGTCCTGCAATACGAATTAGTCGTAAATGGTAAAAAGGGAATCAAATAAATATATGGCGATCTCTGATAAGAAGGATATATTTGGAGAAATCATAGATGGATGTTTTAATAGACATCAGCAAGCAAAGAGTGACATTTAGAAATGGATTTGATTGGTTCTTACCCAAAAAATCTCTAGGTGCCTTAAAGTATCGAGGATATTGATGATGTGTTTAGATTGTAGAGCAGCTGAATACTTGTTACACACACTAACTGTCGTTATTTTCTGACAGGTATTTGGACAACAACGAGTTGGTGAACTTGCCAAAAGCCATATTCAATAACAATATCAAACTAATAACCCTGTAAGTACAAAAGTAAAGGGTATAAAGGTTTTACTCCAGGCCTAATGACTTTGAAAAAGGAAGACAAGAAGAGATAAACAGATCATTTCAGAGATAATTGTAACAGGTAAAGCTTTAAAACAATTAGAATTTTTCCCCAAAGTAAAAATAGGATCGATAAAATCTTGGAGATAAGGAATAAGTACTGCATAGACAGGACCAAACAGATAAGACTGAACAAGGAGAAGTTCGAACTCAAATAAAGCGAAGTGCCATTCATCGAACATGTAATGAAGAAGATGTGCCAGCTGTGCAGAGATTCATAGGGTTAGTGAGATACATATCTAACCACCAGTATTCGTTCCTGCGGACTGATAAAAAACCCCAGACATTTCTTATGCAGAAGTCCCCTGCATCACCTCCCAAGAAGCTAGAGCGCCCTTTTGTCGCGACTTCAACCGTATGGGACGAGATACGCTACAAGCCTGGGAAGGGTATGCTATTAGCCGACACTCAGCCAAGAGTTTACATGAACGACCGATGAACGCGATGATCTTTGTTTTACAAGGTTTTCTGTCGCTTAAACTTGATAACAAACCTCTGAATATTTCTGCCCCAGAACGATACACCACAGAAGACATTCTATGGACCGCAAGTTTTTCGACTGATTTAAATTAAAGATGTGTGGCAGTGACTTTCGAAAGTTTTTTTTTTTTTTTAAGTCAGAAAAGTATGTTTTTTCGTCCGCTAAAGTAACTTACTGATCGATCCCATCGCCAATGTTTACATAAGATAATTGAATTAATTAATCGAGTTAAATTAATCAACTTAAAATGTTCTCACGGTTGTTGTTTTTCATCATTACGTTAACAATTAAAATGATTCACGGTATTAGGTTTGTGTTTCAAATAAATGTTTTGAGGTTTATTCGAAAGATAAGTGTAAACTGTAACAAGCTTGGTTCTCGTTTATGCGCGGCACTTTAAGCCTGAATACACTCGATGCCACAACTCATCCTCGTTCCCACCACATCGCTTTACGCCAATTAAAAACTGCTACGTAACGCCTATTGTGCAGTTTCCTGCGGAGGAAAAACCGAACCGAATTCCTGATTCTGGCCCGTTTACGGTACGTTTCGCTTCAGCCAAGAGTTAAGAGTCAAGAAACCTCACTCTATAAAGGTCTCTCGAAGTCAAAGGCAAAACGACTCTAAAAGGATGCTTACTCGGCTTTTATATGCGCGTGGTGATGCTCAAAGGACCAGGTAAACATTGTAACTACTTTCGTGACCAAGATTTAGAGACAAGTATTAACTTATCATCAGCGCTTAAGGGATCCTGTCACAGAGCGGAAAGGAACCCCACAGGGCGATTCAATCGCTATGGCTCTTTGTGTTCCTAATATCCGGCCTCTGATCACGAGTCTACAGGTGGTGTCCACCGCAAAGCAGTGCTCGTTTGCCGATGATGCAGGTGGGACAGGCTCCACTACAGAAATCAAGAAATGGTGAGACATTTTGAGTACTCTGGGTCCAGATTTTGGCTTCTCCCCAAACGACAAGAAGTGATAAATTATCGCTAAGCCGGGTAAGAAAGAAAGTGTGAAAGAAGTATTTAAGAAAACAGATATTATTATAACAATGGAAGGGAAGAACCATTGAAGAGCGGCGATAGGCTCACGAGAATATCAAGAGGAATTCGTCAGTGAGAAGGTGTCTGCTTCGGTCAATTGGCGGAGTTCCTCAGATACAGTCAGAGGCCACTCTCACCTCAGTACAGCTCAAAACATAGTTGAACTTACTTTCTAAGAACACTGCCAGACATCCAGGATCTGCTAGAGCCACTGGAGAATGCAACATCCCCAGTACTTACCCACATTTTTGCTTTCCAGTGCCTTAAAATGATGACATAAATTAATTCGGAATACAAAACGAGCTTATCTTCAAACCTTATGAAGCATGTTTCTATGCCGTTCAAATGCCTTTTGCTTAACGCAGGATTATATCAAAACAGATGCGACCGAACATTACTGAAGAAAGTTTTATCAACTCCTAAAACAAAGCAATTTCAACTAAAACGGATATTTCGGTAAAAATAACAGTGCTACGATCTGTTGACGTTCGGACGACAAATAGATGAAGTGACAAATATTTGGCTTTAAGTGACTGAAAAAGATTTCTCCATCTCTCTTATCTACAACAGTCCGCTGCGAACAACAACAATCCTTCTTCAATCGTAACACATATTATGCATTCTCACATTTACAAGTAGACGCTTTCAGTTAGTCAATGCCTTAATTTGTTCTCTTGTGTTAGAAGTCTAAACCACAACAATCTAAGGGATTTACTTTAAACAAGCCAACTTAAACAGAAATGGAATTTGCATCTATACTTTGATCAGCGAAATAATTTTGAACATGGGGTCATCATTTGTGCTGGTACAAGTGAAGACACTGTGTATGTAAACTTAACAAAACTATCCAGATATTTTGTGGCTTGTTATCTCACCCTCCCCTCCCTCCAATCAATGTCGCCTGGCTCATGATGAAGACTATTCTGAATGACAGTGTGTAATGTCAAGCCTTTTGTATTACAACAATGGGTGATGAAAAGAGGGAGAAAAGGCATTTGTAGAGAATTTTTCAGTGCTTAACAAAAAGAAACTAAGAAGTCTCAATTAGTTTTGAGCTAGGTTATAATTCGTAATGCTACCTTAGGTCTCCTTATCTATAACTGAAAAGAAGGCATTGCTTCGTGGACAATATGACTTTGTTAGCAGATCAGAGCATGAAAAAAATACGACATTTTCAAGAATACATAGTTTCTTCCTATTGTAATCAACACCTTTTTCTGTTACTTTTGGTAGGACTTTGGACAACAACCAGTTGAAGAATTTACCATCAGGCATTTTCAGTAACAATACCCAGCTGAGAAATCTGTAAGTATGAAGTCAGTCTTATTTCTGTGTAAGGAACGTGTCACAAATCCATCGCGCATAGGTAAAAAATACAAGGAGATACGAACAGCGATGTCTTGGCTCCAAAGGAAATCAGCCACGATAATATTTTCGTAAACTTAGACTTTATTTCTCCTGAAAGTACAACGGGGTAAGAATGTAGGGCAAATGCACTCATGGACTCCACCCGCCTACCCCTGTGATAGCTTCCTGTCCTCACTTCTGCAGAACACTACATGCCATTCCCATTTATAAAATCTTTAAATTTTGCTCGGAATACAAATTATCTAAGAAAACTTGTGAAGTGTATTCCGAAGTTGGTGTGTTCTGAAGATACTGATATGAACTAGAATTTCCTTTCTATTCGTTTTATTTGTTTATTTATTTATTTATTTTATTAGATAATCTCCTAGTCAAATCCTACACTCCTAACTTTGGCCTTTTACAAGTTTTCTCATGATAAGCTTCCTTGGTCACAAACTGGCATAGTTCATTTTACAGAAAATCCACTAAATAAGATAAAGATATCTATACAATAAAAAACATTACACAGCGTCGATCTCTAAACTCCATGCAACACATTGAAACAGGGTCAGGTCAATAATCAGTGGGACACTCTTTTATTTGGCTATTGCTGTATCTTTGTGGTATGATAGGCAGAAGTACTCGCTCATCACACACGATGTTTACCTTTCAAAGGAAGGGAATCAAAAACGTTCTGGAGTATTTAGTTTGTTCCGCACCGTTTAGTCATTCGTTCATATTAGGCATGTAGTTACTATAGGAATTCGAAGTCCAAAGTTATCTCGTTTTAAGCCAACGAGATGAGATTCCATTTTGAACGTATGTTGTCTAAATTTTTATTAGGACATCCGAATATCAGCAGAGATGTTCGCGATGAATTTTTATCATAGCACTTAGGTGGTACAATTTGGAGGCCGTTTAAGTGATGATTTCAAGAAGTACGGCGTTTTATTTGGTAGACTCAGAGTCAGTATCTATATTTTGTAATTATAATCCTGTAATTCCTAAGGGATTAACCGTGGGTAAACGTAAAGTGTAGGTCTTTCACGTAAATTAAGTGTCACATTGGGACATGTAAAGGAGGCGAATTATGTTAAAGCGTTTAATAGGATAAATATTCATTTCTGCATTCCTCTATTAATTCATCTATTGAGTATGGTTTGAATATGACAAATCCTTTATACATAGAGATATTTTACTTGACAATCCCAAACTAACGGCATAAAAAAGGTCAATATTAAAAAGTTCCTAGTTGCATTTCTAATAATTCTTGTTTTTATTTTTTAGAGACTTGTCTAATAACCCGTTGAAGAATTTGCCATCTGACATTTTCGCCACAAATACTAAATTGGATTTTCTGTAAGTAGATTTTTCCTCTATCAGGGACATCACAAAATATTTGTCTTTATAGTTTAAAACTCACTTACTCACTATTACGTGACCTGTTTGGGTTCCACTTTTAGCTTGAAAAACAAAAAAGATTGTGACTCTTGAATATTCTCTGTACATCATGTGGTGACATTAGGAAGCCTTTGAGAAAATAGTATGCTATAAAGTAATTGAACAATGATCCTCGTGGTTAGAATTTACACAATTGAAGAAATTGAGAAGCCTGAAGAAAAAATTCAGGCTTCAACGGGTTCGAGCCCAAGCCTCCCCGAACTTGGTAGGGTCCTTCTATCAACTGAGCCTAGAGGCTACTCGTTGAGACTAGGCACATTTTAGAGGGTTCTTCTTTTCCATGGGAGAATCTTATCATGATTTGTAACGAAATAAATGTTGTTGATGAAAATCGAGCAAAGCGAGTCAGTGATCCTGCAGGTAAGGTGCAATGCACAATTGCGCTTGCAAAGATCAGTTTTGTACTTGATTTTCATCTGCAGGTCAAAATATAACTTATTTCTTAAGAAAATAAGATCAAAATTCACAATAATGTGGACAAGATATCGCAAGAACGCTTAGAATATGAGGAGGAAACTTCGATACTTCGATGACGTATTCGAGAATTAGAAAATATGTATTCGGAGCAAAAATTTCCAAAGGAAACGGGGAAACTACGAATATCGTAAGAAGAACCACCGAAAAAAAATGAAGCCTACTTAAGTACATCTGTCATGGGATAGGGTCCGAGAGGTAGCAGCGAGACCGGTGTAGCTAGCGAATTGCCTTGGAGGCCTCACGAATACCTTTTTCCTCCGTCAAAGAGCACAATTATGTTAGGATAAGCATGACAGGAAATATCTTGCTCATATTGACAAGTGAGAACAGCTGCGCCATTTTGATTTTGAGCGAAATTGTTTCACGGTAAAAAATAATGTATCAATAATTACCCGTTTGAGTTATCTACACAATCCTGTATTTCAAAATTGAGTTTATTCGGCTAGTCATCTGCTTTATTACTTTATAAGCGTCCAAGCTTTGTAAAATGCTATACCAAATTTTGGTCAAATCTATAGGTACCTGTCTGAAATACAATTGCACCACCTACCTCCAGGAATCTTTGACAAGAACACACAGCTAAGGTTTCTGTAAGTAACCTCATCTTTTTCTGTCTGATCCGCGCTCCTAGATTCTTAGTGATGCAATGTAAGCGTTAATAAGATTGACAAAATTTGCAAATATTTCATTCATAATATGTAGCTATTTAAATACAAATAAATTTACCTTTAATTAACTTCTGGTCAACTTTCGCACCTGCAGAATAAGAACTCTAATCTCAGACCAGCTGCACAACAGTTCTACAGGACTCCAACTGCTTTTTGTTGTTGTCGTTGTTTTATTAAATTTATCAGATTATTCGTTTCGCTTCGTAAATCAAGAATTAATATGAAATATCATGAAGATCACATATCGACTGTTGCATTCTGGATCTTTGTCCTGAGATTCTGTGTCTGTATCAAAGGCATCAAGAAGTGCCTTCATTAAAAAGATCATTCCAATTTTCATCATTAACAACTTTCCATATCTATGTCAAATTTGATTATAATCTTATGTTGTAAAATGAGTAAAAGATGAAGTTAGCACAAACAACTCTTCGCTCAATGACAGTGATGCCGACTATTGCTCACGAGTCAAAACAACCGTACAGGTTTCAGTAGTACCCCTATCTAAGTAGATAAACTTCTGTTGGATCTTTAAACTAATCGTCAGTTTTATATGGTAAATAACGTAGACGCCTGAATGACAACGACATGAAAGGGTTGAATGGAAGTGCCTTCAAAGACTTGACAATGCTAGAGGAACTGTAAGTTAATGTATCAAGACTGTTTTGGAGGGAAAACTGTTTTTGTAACGCAGCAGCATTCCCCTCTCTTACCGCCTTGTCTATATTTGTTTTTCGAATTAACTTTTTTCCTTTCTCTTTTCTTCCCTTCCACTCAGTGATCAAAAGACGATTCGGTAAATAACTGTTTTAATGAAACTAAATATATTTACATACAGGTCACATATTTTTTTTTAATTCAACACAGATGGTTGCAAGACAACAACTTCATTGAATTTCCTCCTAATTTATTCCAAGATCTAAAAAACTTGAAAGAACTGTAAGTTTTTTCATTCCAAGCTTTCCCTTGTTTTAACTCAATGACTACATAAAGTGTTCCAACACTTAGTAAAAATTTCCTTTCTTTTGTTAAATCACTGCTAGTGTATTTTAACACAGATTCTGGTAGTATCATACTTTTCGTCCCTTTCACTAATTAGAGCATATAGAAAGAAAATTTTTTCCAGTTGCAGATTATAAAACCTTCCCATCTGCACTTGTAACACGTTTTAAAATTGAACCATCTGGAATTTTGTGTTTGCTGCTGAACTGACATTTGAGTGACAACGATCATACATACAACAATGAAATTCATGCATGTTATGAATATCAGAGTTGTTTTTATGGGTTATCTTTCCCTGTGTTGAACCGTGTTGGCATATTTTCTTAGATTACGAGCTTAATGATTTCCTTGTTGATCCAAGAGAGGCAGCCATTGCCAGTGTTGGGGAAAAGAATTCAGTGTGCACGCAGATCTCAAGTTTTCAGCGGCCTTCAATTGCTTTTCGTCATAATATTGACCGAACTAAATGAATGAAGTGAATCTTGAATATTCTCTGTACTATAAGACAAAACATTGCATGCGTATCACTACGTACTGCTCTTTGTTCTTTGGTTGTTTCTGATGACCAGAATATACAGGTATTTTTACCTGTAAATTTCAGTTTGCAGACTTAATGAAAATGCATTTTCTTGTCTCGTCATTCCTATCAGCTATCTGTCAAATAACAAGTTGAAGAGTCTACCAGACGGACTTTTTAACAGCCTTTGCAAGCTGACATATCTGTGAGTGAGTTAGCTATTTAATTAAGGAGATAATTGGACAGAACCAAACGATCATTCTTAAAATATATTTTTTAAAAGGACAGCCATCATAGTTGAAACATCATGAAGTTTTCCAGCTCGTATTTGCAAATCTTAATTGAAGTAGACGATGCTATCTTATGTATTTCTTGTGCTTTGCTTAGTAATGTTAAGTTAATTTGTGGTGTAAGAATTTAATAGCTTCTGTTTAAATAGCAACCTTAACGATTCCCAGCTTTCAGTTGGTAGCTCTAACATAAGCGAAATCTTTGTAACTGTGTAATAATTGTTTTCAGGGATTTAGCAAACAATGAACTTGAAAATCTGCCAGCGTATGCTTTCAGAAACATTGTAGCGGTAAAATTTCTGTAAGTAAGATTGATATCGGCCCAAAATATTAAAAATTGTTTTAAAGAATTTTCTTGAAAATAACAGCACTTGGTGACTATAACAGCTTCTTAGTAAAAGACAACTTACATCGTAATTTACTCCTTGAAGGCAAAGGTTTTTTAGTTTCCTTTTTATCCGAGTTGACAATATCTCAGAATTTGTTATATTGCCAGATCAAACTACCCTGGCACTAATTTTGTAATTTGTAACAGAGAGTGAACTTGAGAGTTTTCGCGCTTAATCTTGAGATCATCATAAATATGTCTAGTGTGTTCTTTGATCATTACGATACAAAGATTGGGAGCTATTTTACTGGAAAACGTTGCCATTCCCTGCCTTATCCACAAATTTTACTTTAAAAAAAGTAGAGCTAAAGATATCACTACCACATGAGCATATTTCAGTCTAAAATTCCCATGATGCTTTCTCCAGGAAACTGGAGTACAACAAAATTGAGAAGCTTCATGAAGATCAGTTCCAGGGCTTGGTGGAGCTATTAGATTTGTAAGTGCATTTAGAGTTTAAACCGTTTTCCATGATGATCTGAATCTCAAACCGTATACAGTAATATTATTTTACTGTTAACTCCGTTATTAATCAAATAAAATTTGCCTTACCCAATCATATTATGTTACTGTACTCTAATTTATTTCATTATCCGTTTCACCTGTTTAAGATATCTCACGGAGAACAAAATCGAGGCTCTGCCTGATAAAATTTTCAAGGGCGTTAAAAAGCTCAGATCCCTGTAAGTATAGTTAATCACATACAAAACTTTCTAGAATATTTGAAGTGATAGAACGAATATGATATCAGCGTTCAAAATCTGAGATTTTAGTCTACAAATTTAACACGATGTAGAACAGTCGTGGTACAAGTTATCTTGCTCAAAAAAGGAATGTTTTTTTTAATTTATATTGCACTAAAAATGTACCTTTGAACACACTTCAGGTGCACCAAGATTGATATTATAAAAAAACGGAAACAAACATTATGGAGATATATGTAGCGTATGAAGCTATTAGAAAGAGGAATATGACTACTGCAAGTCCCCGTTAAGGTGTTAATTGTAAATAGTTACGTTCTTCGTTTCAGCAATATCTTTGGCAATAGGATACAAAACGTTACCAGCACGATTTTCAGCTATGCCCACGAATTGCGATATTTGTGAGTGCACTGCAAATAACAGATGTTTATCCAGGCACCTAAACTTAGTTGCATATACTGAAATCAGATAACATCCTTTTGATTTCGTTTTGTCAAAGAAAAGACTCGTGCAAAGTAATTTTGGAAAATGACATAGATATACTAAAGCGATGTTTCCTTAGATGAGTCCGGACAGAGGCTTTTATGCAGCCAACGAACGCAACCGAATGGGCTGCCACATCCATAAAATCAGTAGCCATCAAGAATTTCCAAGAAAGCAAGACGAGACTTATCTTAGGCTTAATGATACATTTTGAAAAAAATATTTGAGAAAATTTCAAACTAAGGTCCGTACTGAAAATCCTCAGCCAGGGTTCCTGATTTTGTCTTTTTGGACAGTCTATTTGAACGTTAACATTAGCTTAATGAATCTTATTATTGAAATTCATTTTTTTTAGGTTACTTATCACATAAACCAAATTAATGTTCACATTATGATTATTTGAAATTACAGGTTCATGCATTACAACCTGATGGCTGAGCTCCCCAAAGGCTTTTTCAAGCATTTGACGCACATCATCAGAGTGTAAGATTCCATAACGATCCTTTCCTTCACTCACCCCTTCAAACAATCATTTTAACAATAGTCTCTTATTAATCAATTAATTATTTTCAATGGATTTCAACGATGCAATAATAGCGTTATTTCTTGTTTTTTTCTTCTTTTTTTCGAATTTCAGAACTTTGGACACCAACCTGATGTGCTGCCATCTCGATCTTTTCAGGCAGGATGCTGATTGCGAATACTCCTTCAATGACAATTTCGCAAGCTGCCACTCCATGTTCCGCCACCATGCTCCAAGGAGAACTCTTTGGATTGTCGGTCTTCTCTCGTTGCTAGGGTCTTTATTCGTAGTTGGGTGGCAGTATTTCTACCCTGATAACAATGTGGTCCAGTCTATCATGTTGGTGAATCTGGGTGTATCTGACGGTATCATGGGTATATACCTAATCATTATAGGCATAAAAGACCTGCAATGGTCAGGGGAATACTACCTGCATGACTATGAGTGGCGCACCGGTTGGTTTTGCCATTTCAATGGTGCCATGTCTGTCTTTTCAAGTGAAGTGTCAGTGATGATGATTTCTCTGATCGCATTGGACAGACTCAAGAACATCGTGTTTCCTTACACCTTTGCAAAAATTACCCCAAGGCAGACCTGTCTAATGTGCGTAGTTATCTGGCTGGTGGGAGGCGTTATGGCATTCCTTCCCTTGTCTGGAATGCACTATTTCAGCGAGTGGTACTATGGCAATAATGTAGTGTGCCTGCCCCTGCAGCTTTCCCCTGAATTACAAGAAGGCTGGGAATACTCCACTTCCATTTTTATCGTTTTGAATTTTTCCCTATTCATCTTCATCACGGTTGCTTACGTTGCCATCTTGTGGAAATCATGGTCGTCAAGCCGACGGCTTGGTGCACATGGAACTGTTCGTGAAATACGAGCAAGAGCACAAAGTGCACAAGCTAAAAGAGAAAGAGCACTTGCCAAAAGAGTCTTCTTCATTATTCTGACCGATTTCTTGTGTTGGATGCCAATCATTGCTATCGGCATCCGGTCCCACGTCGAGAAAACATTTGATCCTCCTGGTGATCTGGCAGTGTGGATTGCAGTGTTCGCTCTGCCGATCAATTCAGCTATCAACCCATTGCTGTATACGCTTTCTACTCCACAGGTAACGTTTCTTCTTTGGTTACTTTGGAATAGCACCTACCGTTATGTTCAAATTTGGTTTCGTGTCAGAGCAGGCTGGCAACTTAATTTTGTAATTGTAACGATTGACATACAAAACAAGCATGAAAAAGTAAATGATCGGACAGATTTTTTTAGCTTCTCCATCGTTAACTTTAACCATAGAGACCAACGTGACTTCTAAATACGTTACTTGAAAGTCTTTACGTAAACTATTCAATATATTTTGAATGTCTAGGTTCAGCCTGTGTTGAAAGCAAAACTGAGGAAGCTGTGGTCCAATGTTCGATCTATTTTCAGCAGAGGACAAAATCAAGAAGGTACAGTTTTAAGCTCCATTGAAAAATACCATGATAACAATAATTGTATTCCAAACCTTGAAATGAACAAACTTTAAGTTTCACCAAATTGAGTATTAGCAACCCAGTTTTCTTTAAGTAACATATGTCATTTTTACTCATAAGGCTTTCAAGGGGGAGAGGATGGAACTGGTATGAAATCGTAGAAAACTCATGTATTTTCTAATTTTTTCGAATAAGAAACTGAGCAAATTATTGAAACCACAAAGGTGCAACTGGCAATATGTAAAGTTGTAGCAGACGTAGAGGAGAAAACCAGAATGATTCTAAGTAGAGAGGCGATGAATGGAATAAATCATCAAGTTTAATGAAGGCAACGACACGTTTAGAAATCATGATTTCAGTTCGATTTTCTTTAATACACAGCTTTAGAGATACTAACCATCAGGAACATTGAGACGCATAGGTGCCGTTTGCGACAAATTTTTAAAATAAGGTGCTAGCAAAACCTCATTCTACAAACAATTCTCAAAATATGAATCGCTATACTTCTGTCTGAAATTATTAGATGACGATCCATTCTGAATTGTTTGTCTGAGCGTTTTTTTTTCCCCTTTGGATAAACCTGACAATGACCATTATTTTTTTATTGGTGTTCCTTTTTATATCAAAGAAGCAGAAAATGATCAGCAGGGACAGATTGGAAATGGGGATGAACATGCTAACGTCGAGGAAGGTAAAAAATATAGTGCTTCTCAATCTAATCACATATCTTCTCTACACCTCTGTAGGGTTCTATGTGCGATACTTTTCTTTCCTTTCTCTTTTCTGTACTTAATTCCCTTTTTTTCATTTTTCTCCCCCCCTAGGAGAACAGATTGAAATGCAATTAATAGCACAGATAGAAATCCCAGAAGTGGAAGCCCCTGAATTGCCTGCTCCCCAACCAGGTCAGTAAATAAGTGTAGAATTTTTTATGCCAAAGACAATGTTGTAATGGACTTTGTAACTCAACTCTCTTGCCAGGTGTGTATAGTCTAATTAATTAATCTATCAAATATGAGCTCTTTCAAATAAGATACCCAGAAACCACAGTATTCTTTTTCTACTCTGATAGTTGCTGTAGGTGCACTTCGAGAAAGGAGAGATCAAGGAAGGGTTTCTCGTATGACACAAATGTAATGAAATTAGGTTGGATTACTTTTGATTGATAAGTTACCTCCAGATATTCTGGTGATAAATTGCCTTATGCACTTTTAACACCTCCACTCATGATATCACCATTCCTTTACATTAGTAAACTGTAATGTGCCAAAGTATGTAGTATTCCAGTATGGAAGGAAGATACCATCGTCCCCCATATGATGTGGTTGTTGTAAATGAATGATACGTATATATTGACAATGATTATTCGTTGTTTCCAGTTTTCAGTTATATTATATGAAAAATAACTTAAAGATAATTCTTTGCTCTGTTGGCAGAGATTGAACAAGCCTGTGAGGGGGATGCGAATCCATCTTCCTCAGGTAAAAATTATTTATGAAAGAAATATCAAAAGAAGGCATAGACAACCGCTCTATTTACAAAAGTAGTGCTGCAAAAATCACAGTTATACAAGGTGACTTCAACTGCATATTGCACCTTACAACCGATCATAAGAATCGCCAAAATGAAGAAAGGTAATGCGTCTTAACCGACTGTCTTTGGCAGAGGTATTATTCCGGCTACCATTTTCATGCGCACTAATTAACTTGCAGATTTAAATTTGAGCTTTGTAACTCAGTGATATTTCATCAATCAATGAATACTTGAATAAATATATGAAAATCTAACGTACGTAAAATACATTTGTAAAGAAATTTATTTCAGAATAAAACATGAACCACGAGCATTATGTCATGTTTTACTCTACTTGTTCCTTAAAACAGATTATGAGGATGATTTCGACATCAGACCAGCCTCTGCAAAGACTGTGGAAGGTAAACACCTTTTCAATTTTCATTTTTTTTTAAAGAAATGTCATAACTCTACAAAACAGCGAAAGGTGGCTGGTGCTAACAAGCTGGCGCACTTGGTATACTTGATTGCATGGTTTTTTATGTCAAACCAATAAGATTTGGGTTATCATATTAACACGTAATCACCAATCAAATCACAGATTCTAAGTCTGTCTCATGAAAAAATTAACGAGAGCAGCTTTTTGGCCACTATTTCCCGTAAGGCACAAAACCCTTCCTCAGTTACTAAACCTAACGGGTCTATGCAATCAAAAAAGTCCTGTCGGAAAGTTTGCTGTTGTCAAAGATTCAAGACATATTTGCGTTATTAACGTTTGAGCCTTTCCGGAATAACTCGCGGTTTATTTAAATGGATGGTATTATTTAATGCAATCACTGTTCATCATCGCGAGAGCCAGTATCGACGAAGAACATAAAGAGAAGGTAATAGTTGACATTTTCTGTAAGTAGGAGTGTCTCTACACACTAACAGAAGTTTTTGATGTTGAGAATCGCCCAGTTTTAAGGAACCACTAGTTCCAATTGCAATTAACCCTATGGAAGGTTTTAAAAAAGTTATCAGAAGTGATCGAAGGTTAAGCTACTTACAAGAACCTTTTTAATGATGGACACTCATCTTCAGTGTTACTTATAGCTTCTGATAATAGCTGAAGAATAAGGCGATTGTTGCGGATTTCAGTGAGCACAATACTTTACTTTCTATAACGTCAAGATATCTTTAATATTTGTGTGCAGGTGAAGAAGGAGGAAGTAAGCATGAACCTAAAAAGACAACTGAGGGAGGTAAAAACAATGAATTGCTTTTTAGGAACAGAACATTTGTCCCACATGGGTCTCATTTATTCCAGCGTACAGTGTAAGTAGCAACAAGGCTAAGTTTCTGACTTGATAGCGGGCAATGGGCTGCGTTGTCTAACCTTATGAATTTTAACAATGAATCTGATTTCACACAGCTGTTGAATCTGAGGAGCAGGTGGAAATTGAAGAGATTTCAGTACCCAGTAACAAAGGTAAAGGAGATAATGGTTTTTGATTGGTCACTCGAGAGAGTAAGGCATTTTATGAGTAATTAGAACATCTGTTTTTCCTTGGTAGTCACTGGAAAAATTCTAGTGTTGAAATTGGTGAAACATTTATGATTTTAATTCCTAAGTACAAAAACAAAATTTAATGACTGTATACTAACTTACATTGTATCAAATAAATCTTTTTTTTAAAGAAGCTAGAAAAGCTGAAAAAGAAGAGGAGATGCATGAGCCTGACATGGATGTCGTAGAGGAAGGTAACATTTTTCATAAATCAGAAGAGATAAACTCAGATTGGTCCACACATGCTTTATAAGGTGACGCATAATCAGTCCACTCAATTGACTGAAGATCACTTGAAGTGCTCTGTCGAAGGGTCGCGATTCACATCGGGAGTTGATTACATTGAGGAAAAAAACACACCACTTGAGTATTATTATACCTCCTCGTAACGAAGAGCCATAACTTTTTATACAATGCTAAAATCCTACATTTATGAATTTATTGAGCCGTTTTACATGTTTGTTTGTTTTTTAAGTGATACAGTAATAATTTGCCCAGATACAGAAAACAGAACCGCCACTTACCACAACTCATTGAATGGAAATAGTGACTTTGATGTTGTGTACCTCAGGTTCCAAAACACAAGCAAAATTAAATGAGCTGTAATTAAGTGGCAGCTCTGTTTTCTGTACTTGTGCAATTTGGTACTGCATCGCTCGAGAAAAAATGAGCGCGTTGCATTTCTATCTCTTTTCGTGTTCCGTCCAGGGGAAGAAGACGTGTTTGATACCAGCCCGCTTTAGTATTTTGTTTTCGAATCAAGGTAAATGCTTATTACGTCTGCTTAAATACTGAATACCGCTGACTAAAGGGGTACGGAAAACAAATCCCTTTAAAGAAGGTAGTATTTTTTGGTTACATGTATCCAATCAGAATAAGTGTAATATTTGAGATGTAGAGTGAAAATCTTTGATGCGTTACGGTGTGTATACATGTATAGTTGACTCATGATTACTCAAACTATCAGTTTGTTGAACACGATCTATATTCTGATTTACTGGGTGTGGCGAAATGGCTTCATGATCACAAACTGACTTTAAATTTGGACAAAACTAAATGCATGCTTATCGGTAGTAATAGGAAACGCGAAAGCAAAGTTGATTTGACTGTCTCAATTTTAGATCATAGTATAAGTAATGTTCCCAGCTTTAAATACTTCGGTATACATATATCTCCGGATTTCACATGGACTGATCTATTGAACACCTAACTGGGAAAATCAATCAGAGGCTTGGGCTTCTCAAGTGTATAAAGCATTTATTGCCTTTCAGGGCGCGTCTACTTTTCTATAAAAGTCTTGTTATGCCCCTTTTTGAATATGCTGATCTTGTATGGGGCGATAAACATAATATTACCCTTATGTCTAGCTTGCAAGTTTTGCAAAATAAGGTCGCTAAAGTTATTTGAAATAGACCATTGTACTCATCCTCCACTGAGGCATTAGCCGTTCTCAAGTGGCTGCCTCTAGAGAAAAGGCGATTTCAAAGAAGGTGTGTACACGTATACAAATGCATCAATGGCTTAATTAATCACGATATAGACTTGATTAGACAAGACGTACTTCATAGGCATAATACACGTAACAAAGGCAATTTTAGATTACCACGTGTCAAAAGAAATTGGGGGAAACAAAGAACACAATATGCCGTTTCCGATTTTAACTCCCTCAGTCAGACGATCAAAGACTCAAGGAATGTAAATAGTTTTAAACGTCATGTTTTTAAGTTTTTAATAAAGCTACTTACGTTTAATTTTTACTTATACTTATTTTTAAATTTTGTGCATTTTTTGTATCTTTGTAATCCCTTTGCAATTTTATAGCTTTGTTGTTTTTACTATGAAGTTAAAGTTATCGGAAATGAAGGAGATGAAGTCTGATTTGTTGTAGCTATAATATACTGCTCGTCTCTTTCAAAGTCACTTGCAAATTTTTTCAGGCAGCCCATTCATTGTTGGCAGTAAGGCTACCAAAACATTTTCAAACTAATCAATTTTTTCTCTGCTTGATTACGATTTGGAAAAGTATAACTTCAAAAAAAAAAAAAACTTCTGGGTGGCTAATACGCTGCACTGATGAGTGCTCTCTTTGGTTATGCTTGTATATTCAAACTTGCCTTCTGTCCTTAATGCACTGACCAGCTTCCTGATTGACAGTCTGGTCACCTGACTATCTGTGCAACTGGCCGATAAGCCGTCAAATTGAATTGACTACCTGAGCTATGACCACTGGCTGACTCACAGATGGGCTGATTGTCTGCCCGACTGTCTGCTGGACTCTCCACCTGGCCAGTGGGCATGGTTATAACTAACTGAATTAGATTATGGCTGCAAAACACTTCATACAGACATGCAAACATTCAACGCTTGACTGACTGAATTTCGGGTCCGTAGATCAAACAAACAACTAATCGATAAGTTAATTTTGCGTTCATTGATAAGCGTGCTTTTTTCCTTTGCCTCTGACAGTTTCCAAGAGCCAAATACATTGCCATTTGTATGGAGACCGCGAGGGCTAGAGAAAAACTGAATTATTTCAAGGAAAAGGAGAAAAATAATTCTCGTAATCAATACATACTGTCAATGGTAACATCTTAGTCTTTAATTTCTTTTTCTTAGATTTAATGTTATCAATACTCAGTAACTTTGCTTTCTGAACTTATCATTGTATGGTAACAAGATATAGTTGGAGTGGAACATATTGCGCTATATCTGAGTGGGCGTGTAATTTCTTTTTCTTAGATTTAATGTTAACAATACTCAGTAGCTTTGTTGTCTGAACTTATCATTGTATACCTTGCACTCTATCTATCAGTCCATCTTTGTTTTGTTTTAACCGTTTTTAGTTTGCTTGTTTGTTTCTTTTTGTAACTACCTGACACTTTTAGCCTGTTAGTTTTAGCGTATTTCTAAAGACCATGATTGCTACACCACAGTTAAGTCGGATAGCTCAAGATGGATCTGAGTGGGCGTGTAATTTCTTTTTCTTAGATTTAATGTTAACAATACTCAGTAGCTTTGTTGTCTGAACTTATCATTGTATACCTTGCACTCTATCTATCAGTCCATCTTTGTTTTGTTTTGACCGTTTTTAGTTTGCTTGTTTGTTTCTTTTTGTAACATGTACATCTACCTGACACTTTTAGCCTGTTAGTTTTAGCGTATTTCTAAAGACCATGATTGCTACATCACAGTTAAGTCGGATAGCTCAAGATGGAACACAACAATATCAGGGGTGTAGCCAGCCTTGAGTCCTGTACCTCTTAACTTTTATCACATCACTCATGCAAATTTTGAAACAAAAATTGAACTTTCTTAGGGTATAGGCCCACGACAATTCGAAAAGCTGGCTATGCTCCAAGTGTGATAAGATATTCTATTCTGCATGCTGATCTTTCCATCATTAATTACAATATAGCTGAGTAAATGTTTTGATTAGGAATGCCTCTGGTTTTAAAAGTAATGTGTAAGTTAATTTCCATGGAAATTGTTGGGATTATTCGGAGTTTACTCTTAGTTTAGAGGGGATTTGATGTCCCTGAAGAACTTTCTTTTAGAGTTCCTAATATAGTAAAGAGCAAATAATGTGATCATAATAGAACACTAAGGGGCTTGAATAAGAATTATCAGAGATTTATCTGTATAACAACTATTTAGATAGCTCATTTCTAAGTTTTGTTTAAACACGAAAAATCATCTGAAAAACTTAGACAAATGCATGGGTCGAACACGTCCACTTAATAGATATTTGATGATACGCTGGTAAACTAAATAGTTCATTTCTTAACATGTTAGAACTCATCCGCGAGCATTAGTCATAAGGAGTTAAAGTGACGGTAATTTTGGGTTGTATATTGTATCAAAGAACTTAGACTTGCAGTTACGATTTCCACAGTTAGTAGACATTAGGCGGTACAACAATAATCTGAATAGTTAGAACATTACCACAACTCGTCCAGCGAGTATTCAGAGTACGTGTCGAGTTGTTTAATTTCGTTAGTATCTCTAGCTGAAAAAAAAAGGTAAAAATGTGACACAAAAAAGAGAAACAGTTACTGGATAAGACGTCACGCATTAGAGATTTAACAATATATTGAATGACCTAACTAGCTCATTTCTATAATTTTTATAACTCGTATGAGAGCATAATGATAACTAAAAGGTAGAGTGACGTCTATTTTCGCTATGTTACTACGTTCTTTATGAACGCAAATTCCTTAAAAAAGAAATTAGAAAGATGTTGTGGTAACGAGTAACAAGTCAGATATAGGATATTAATTGGTACAACAACAGTTTGAATAGTTTACTTCCACAACAAGCTTGTAAGTGCTTTCCATGCAAACTGAGTTTAGAATTGTTAGAAGAAAATAATCAAGGTCAGAACTCGTTTGTTAGAGGTTTTTATAGAATGAAAATGATTTAAATAGGTCATGTCTTAGAGTTTTTATAACTCGTTTGCGAGCATCAGTGATCTCTGTCACGGCTGAAGCCTGCTTCTTTACAGAATTCGTCATTATTATTAACATTAACCTGAAAATCAAAAAAAGGAAAAAAAGAATAAAGGTCTTAGAATACCACTAACTTAGATATTTAGTAGTGTTTTTAAGTCTAATTTTGTAGCCCATTTCTAGATTTTTTAACTCACAACGAGAATTCTAGTTCATTTTAGTACGTGGTATTCTTTTAAATCTTTGTTAAAACGGGATCATCAACATGGCTTCTACAGTAGGAAAAATTTGAAGGTGTAAGTGGCTTTTTGAGGGAAGTCACACAGAGTTACGAACAGGGGTTCAAGATCTACTGTAAAACATTAACGAAGACTTCAATAAAACATCTTTAAGACCTTACACATGAGTCCGTTCTCAGTTTACCCTATAAAGGTTTCTAAGTCACGCTTCAGGTTCATCCACAGTGTGGATCATGTGCCTCAATGACCTGTGACAAGTAAACTGATACAAAATTGCTTTCTGTATCTCTCATAATGTTGAACTTTTTGTTTTTTAATGAATTATTCAGTTTGAGTTTTTCCCAAAAACTGAGCTGTTTTCTTTTGACACCATAATGTATCTCTTTGACGCGACTCTCTTGAGGGTTTTTGGTTACCCCCCATGTAAAATAAGGCGTAACAAATATATATTTCCGGGAGGTTAGGAAACATTTTTAAGCTTTTCATTTTCTATCCTAAGACTTCCACCAAGGGTGGGTGGGAGTGACGGTTAGTATTTAAAAAACCCTCAGATATCAAATCTTTACTGCACTGTGATTGGTTTAGAAGTTTCCCACTACCCTTTGTTCTGCCTTTTAGGGTGTTGACTCTTCATGAATTTTTGTCCTTAGTGACTGCTTGTGATATTTCCTTCTTGTCAACCGCTGAGATAACTTAAGAAACTCAATAATTTGCCATTGCGGTTTAATTTACTAGGGGAATAGAATTTACACTCCAAATTTACACTTCCAGTGAAGGACTCGAAGGTGTAACATGTAGAGCTACACAGCTATGATGACCAAACTTGAAAGAGACCTTCAGCTAAACCTGAGTAAATCGAGCCAAAAACCTGAGTAAAACTAACTTAACTTAACTAACTTAACGTCTGTACAACTCACTAGAAGAAAACCGGAAAATCTTCCCTTCCATTCTACACTCTTCCTCATGCTACACAGCTAACCTTGCCTCTGGAAGCCTGACACAGTGAAGACGAGCATAAACGTGGGGTAAGTGAGAGAAAAATCTAATTAGAATGAAGGAAGGTGACATGCCTTCCCAGAACCTCGCCGATTTTTGCTCGCTCTCTTTTACTCTTCTCTCCTCTTACCGCGAGCCTATCACCAGCTATGCCTTTAACGACAAAAAAAACAAACAAACAAAAAAAAGTTTTCTCACTAATTCAATTCACTCAGAACACATCTACATGAACTGATCATTTTATAAAATGTAACATGGAGAAAAGGTAAATCAATAGAAGGCATTCATGCATATTAGCTTGTTAATGAATACTTCTACAGTTAAAGCACTTTTTACATATAGTTACAAATACAACATTCTTTTGTAATATACTCGAACTTATATTATCTTCAAATTCACCGGTGTCTTCTGTAAAAATTCCATTGACGGGACAAGGTAAGCTTTCAACTCCACCTCGAGACAGAGATTTCAACATTTTAGTTCGCACCTTTGATATACGATTGTGGAACACCAGGGTAAACGTATTGTCGACTCTCAAGTGTTTTCATTCCTATCTGAAATTGCGTTAGTTAATCGTATTCTTCTCACTTTTTTCTTAAGCATGAAATCTTTAATAAACTGTGATTCGTCTAGAAATCTCGCGCCACCCTTTTTTTTCCTACATACGACTATGGAATACCAGGTTACGAGTTTGGTTCGTTAGCGCGTAGCGTCTACTACAACGCCTTTGCGCATTTACGGGCGGAACGGGGAAAGACAGAATGTGGCCGAGACTAGTTCAGAATCATTTTATACCACTTCGATAAACAAATAATGGCCGGTGAAAGAAATTGACTCCAATAGCACGAATGGTAATGTACACTGAAGAGGTTCGAATGGTGAGGACTGAGCCGCTCTCCTTGTTTCAGCCTATATGACGAGCACGTGATGTTCGTGTGATTTCTCAACCAGCATGCATTTCGTGCTGGTAGAGTTTCACAATTGGTTCAATTTAACGCACTATAAAGATGGAATTTTAGTCTGCACTGTTTACAATACAGCGTATACCCAAAGCGATACAAATGACAGTAATTTCCTTTACAATTTCGAATTACATTTTCTCGGCTAAAGCAATACTTAACTAGATGAAACTTTACAAGATTACCAAGTTAAGTATAAATCAGAGCTGGAAAAAATATCCAGTATGGTTTCTAATTAAGCTGCCATAAGCCCGGGTTAAGTGTTTAATCGTCATAAAAAATAGTTCTTGTTGCGCTGGGGCTTGCAGGAGGGCGAGACGAACTTGTGGGTCTTCTTTTGTTTTTTATTTTAACCTTCCTCTTCGATAGCATCAGCGCCTAAAGAAAAAAATAAGTGAACTTACGATGAAATTTCTAGAAGTGTTCGATGGCCGTTTGGGTTCTAGCAAAATATTCTTAATTCTGAACCAAAGTCGTCCGGTTATAAACGTTTTATTGAATTCTTGGATGTAAATGTTGGCAAAAATAATCAGGTAAAAAGATAAAACTAAATTGATTTTTCGAAATGTTCTAGGTGCATTTTTAACACTGAGATATGCGAGTCCAATCACAAGCCTTTCATTTTCCCCAAACGGTAATCTTTTACAGCGTCGTTACACAGTAAATACCTGTGTTAGTATGGGCCGTACAATCACATTTCCAGGAGGCTGCATCCAAGGTTCACCATCTATTTGTACGGGCATCTCTGATTTTAATTTGATGTTGATCTGTAATGAAGTAATAATAATTTTCATCAATTAAGAAAAAAAACATTGAAGCGGATGAATGAAGAGGGTAAATTTCTAAAGAAACTGTGGTTCTCCGTCGGTGTGTGGGGGGGGGAGGGGAGAAGGGAAGGGGTGGTATTACATGATAGTTTTTTTATCAACTGATTTTATAAAGTAAATATGCAGAAAAAAATGACGCTACGCCACTGGTGGGAACATAGTAACGTGAAAAACAGAAATTACAAGAGAATAGTACGAGGATAATCAACTTATGGCTTCATTATGTTATTTACTGGATTACAACCAAACATCTATACCTGGGCTCCCTGTGCTAGCCGAATACCAGTCCTGATTCCACTTTGAATTTGACCCTTTCAATAAAGAATTCATTTCAATTAAGAACTAAGGCACCATTTCTATCGCTAAATAAAAACGTTTCTTATGCAAATATTTAAGAAGAACGGAAAAGGCAGGATACAAAAATTGTGGCAGTTGTAGAAAAAAATACGCGGAGCAGATTGGAGAGAACAGTATGGTGCATATGCCTACTCATGTTAGGGCGTGAAGGGTAAAGATGGTGGTGATTCTGACTCACCAGGTGCATTACTCCCTGAAGTCCAACCACCTCGACAAGACCGTCACAGTGACAAGCTGAGGCATGACCCTGCAAAAAAATTCAAGCAATTTCAATTGTGTGTGGAAAAGGAATCCGGGATTGCATTTATTTCGTTTAACTTCGCTTTGCGATTGGTCCAGATAATTCAAGCCACTCTCCGAACCAATCACGTGCATAACTAAAACCAACAGTGGTTTGGTCATTTGCTACTTCCCGCGCTATTGGCGGTTTGGACAATTCTACTCTTCGCACTTATTGGCTTCTTTATAGCTAATGCGCTGAATCTTTGAGTCTTTTCCAGACTTCATCTTCTAGGGACAAAATGTCATGGTTATTTTATCAGTTGTTTGGTGCTAAGAATATGAGCAGATATCCCACTAAATTCATGAAGTACTACATACATCTTCTTTGTCTGGTCCCCATGCATCTGTGCCTGCTCCCCAACTGGCCGGAAAACAAATTTTAAAAAAAAGTTAAAGCGCAAAATTTATACAAAAGAATAAAAGACTTTACAAGTAACGAAGTGATAATCGCAGGTCAGCTGCTATCAAAGCAATCTCAGAAAAGAAGCCTTAAAAATTCAGACTTCGACTAGAATCGAACCCGGGCCTCCCAGATAACAGTTGGGGACTGCTGCGAAGCCACGTGATGTGAGTTCCCGTAAAGGAATCAGATCATGATTATATGAAACAAATAATGTTGACCTACACGAATCATACTTTCACCGGGCATAAAAACTGTGCAGCTTAAAATTACTTGTTGAAGCCGATGTGCAGCGATTTTCCTACAATTAAATTGAAAATCTAACCACTGAAAAATTAATTCGAATTAATTAGATTGACCTCAATTCTTACCTGCCTATGTTCAGAATTACAATTCCTTCTAGTGTTGGTAAGTCAAGTTTTTTGCCATCAATCTGCAGCGAAAAGGAAGTAAATAAGATACTGGTCTCTAGAAAGTTAAAGAGGACGAAAGGCAAACAAGCACCGCAAAACGCCAAAACAAAACGCTCAGGTGTGATTGGGGCATGAAATAAAAAATTGTGCAACTGATATACATGCAATCATTAAGAGTTGAATACAACTGACAGACGATGATGATTTGGACCAACACTCGATGCTAAGAAAGTTAATTCTGATACAGGGGTTTCAATAACCTTTTTCTATAGGCAGCTGTCGATGGTAAAATAGGCGGCTGTGCCCGAAAAGGGGCAGTATGGTGAAACCCAAACATGAGCCCGCTTGCAGGGTAAACAAAAGGCAATAAGAGGTCTTATAGTCAGCGGTACACCCCTTTTATTGTGATCAGCCATTCAATACCATCGTTCTACAGATTAATCACCTCGATTTCGACCTCTTGAGTAAATGTCCGCGAGTAGCCTTTGACCATTTTCTTTATACCTGCTCTAAAGTAAACTCCTTTGTTATGAAGCCTGAAACAAAAAGAAACCAAAAAAAAAAAGGGGGGAACTAGAGATTAAACACAGTCGCACTAACAGTAAATTGCAAAATACAAAGTCGGGGGTTTTTCAACCTATCCCTTTTCAAAAGAGCTTTCAACGGAGGTTAATATTTATCCGGAGTTTGAGCACATTAAACGCAGTAAAGATGAAACAACAGTACATCTCAGAAGACTATGGAACCTTTGTTACCATCCAATGGCTTTCGCAATCAACACTCTTTTTCTTCAATCGAATGCCGCATAGTGACTACGACTAATTTTGTAACCTGTAAATTTACTCCTTTGTATCCTCACCTGCTATGGAATTTATCAGGTGCTTCCTCCCTCTGAAGATGAAAATCTAAACAAAGCTCAGCTCCAATTCCGATGCCAAAGTAATTATTCATGGTAAAAATACTAGGATCGTCTTCTCTTCCTCCCATCGAGCCAAGCGCGCTGTCGTTTGACATTGTTTCTGGAACATTAGTGTCCGCTGAATCAAACATGACACACCATCTATCAAGAAACACTTCGTGTGCCTGATCAATGGCCATGAGAAGCGATACAGGACTCTCGCCACCAGAGTAACCACCTCCCCAATGGAGAACACGAGAGAGATCGTTACCTGTAAATTGAGAATCTCGTTCAATTTCCCACTCATTTTCTAGCTGCTATAGAAATCACGAGAGAGATGAATACATGTTAGCAGGGAATCTCATTCAATTTCCCACTCATTACCTTGCTACTATAGAAATCACGAGAGAGATTCATTCATACGAGAGTCTCATTCAATTTTCCACCCATTCTCATTTCACTTTGCTATACCACTCGAAACGGCAGCTTTTCAAAATACGCTATAACGGTTTTTCTACTAATTTAGACCTCTGCGATTAATCGTAACTTGAAAATGCATATAATTACCGGATAGAGTTCCAGACTTTCAGTAATCAATATTACTTGATTTACTTTCAAATACTACGAACTTTTCAGGCCTAAAAAGGGAAAATCTGCATGACTTTCCATGGTCTCTATCGCTTAGAAAACAGGAATGACTAAGTCAGGAATAGTTTCAGATTTCCATCCCATTGACCAAGTTTGTCGAACGAGTCTTGAAATTTATGACATATCGCAGAAAAAAAAACGTACAAAGGTACTTTTGACTCTGGAAATTAATTTTCTTTAATCGTGGGGAACACGAATACTTTGGAAAAAATCCACTTACCAATGCCAAGAGGAAGAACTGCTGATGCAGGTAGCTTACACTTTATCTTTTGAACACCATCATCCAAACATGACAGCACCCAGCCAATTGTGCCATCACCACCACAGATCAAGACACGAAAATCAGAAATAGATCTGAAAGCATAAACTCTGAAACAAAGATAAAAATCGATTCATATTTTAGATATTCAGAGATTTAAAGACGATGGGACAAAGCTGACAGAAGAAGACAAGGCTTATAGTTTTGAGTATAGAATAGCTGTAAATGATTAATTTGGGAAGCAACCTATACAACAAAATATATATATCGCTCTTCTGCAGGACGACGTCATATAAGGAAAACTAACCGCCATGCCTTTTTTGGACTAAAAATTTTACATCAATCTTTACCACTTCCTTGCTTGTTCCACCTTGAAAGCGAGGCTTGGGGGAAGACATTGGGTTATCTCATGTAAATATGGGTATCGCCCTTTAAAGGGTGCAATCTGCACTGGAAAGATTCTGCACCCACCCATATCTGCACTATGGCTTGATTAGCTCGGCCTCGGTCAATTCTCGTGGACACAAGAGTCTAAGGAGATAGTTCTTACTAAGTAAACAACTTCCGTGTAACCTCAACAAATTCGGATGGGAATTCGTCTCGATATGGAGGGGGAGCGAGTTTAAAATACCCTGATAATGGGCCTCCCTCTAAGAGGCTGTACACTTGATTAGGGTTGAGCAGTCTCTGGAAAGCTGTGAACATGTCTGCCCCCTGACCGCCACCACTTTTGGAGTTTACCAGTACTAGAAGGGGTTGGCTTCCAGGGGGGAACAGTCCAGGCTATAGGGAATAACAAAAAAATCAAAATAGGCATAACTCCTTAACTGTAGGAAGAGAATACCGATATGCAAGAAACAGAAATCTTAATTCCAGTCAGTCTTTTTCAGTTCATCTGTTTTTTAAAGTACTTCTAGGAAATGCTCTACAGAAAGAACACAGAATTCGCTTTATACTTCCCATGGGCACTGCCAGTGATATAATAATGTGTCTTAATTATTAGATACATGAACTGAGCTCTAGGATTACTAGTAACTCACCACAACTTGAAAACACACTTTTCACCTCACAAAATTCCATGGCTACAAAACAATTACAAGAAAAAAGATGACAACAACCAAAAGCCTCCCTTTGAGTATTTTAATGCGTAAAATATTAGGTCGCCAAGGTGTCGTCAATCTTGTTACCAGGGTCTCTGTCACTCTTAAATAGCTGAATGGACATGGCAGATGGTCAGGGGAACAAGGACTAAGGAAACGTACATTAGCCCCTCGTAAAACAAAGATACTTGTTTAGAAGCATCTAAAAAACAAACAAAACAGAACTTACTTTCTCCTAGAATGTTGCCAATCAAAATTTTGTATTTGCTTGTGTCAAGGCCAACTGGGAGACTACCAATGCATATGCATAAACTACCCAAGGGTTCTATGTTTTGCCTCTGGTAGAATCTTGTGAGTTTCATTTTCCTTACAGACTTCTGCAAAGAAAAGAAGTACATTAATTTTTATAAGGAGTCTAACACCTTCAGATAAATATAAGATCTATTATTTATCATTAAAAATCACCTTGCAGTTATCAAAGGAAGTTAATAAGAAAATGGGTGCAAAGACATGAAACTATGGAAAGCAAAGTTGTCACCACCTTACCACCATATATTCAATGACTGTAACTTAAAAATAAGAAAAGTGGAAGGTAAAAAGGCAGAGGAGCCCCTTACCCAGATAATTAACCCTTTACACCCAAAGATCAGTGTGCATATTCTCCGTGCTGTTTTCTATACATTTCCTACTGTGCTGACATGGAGATTTTGCTTAACAATCAAGAGCTCTGGTATTTGTTGATCATTATTTAATTCTCATGACCTTAATGTTTGATTCAGGGGTGATACTGTAAGGAGAAATTAGATGTTGGTCAGTCTAAGGGGTAAAAGGGTCAAACTATTATACTGTTTAATACTACATATTAACTACATCTACTGTTGACTTACTATGTGAGAGGTTGATGATTCTCTGTTAGCTTCTGTCCTTCAAATGAAAACCAATAGATTTTCCAATTGTACTTCCTATTAGTTTTTAATTACAAAATTATATTACATTATGATTTGTGTATTGGTAAACAAACATTAAACTGTTTGTCTCATGATGTCAGAGTCAGGCTAATTGAGAGATCAACATTCATTTAATCCATCAACACCTTCATCAGGTGTTGAGGTTGAAAGTTGATATGTCACTATTTGTAGCAACTTGGTTTGTAATTATTGGTGGATTATAGCTTGCTGTCATTGGAGTATTTCGATACTCATTAATTATTCCCTTAAAGGTCTACTTTGTTACTGATCAGCTGTTGTGCTTTTTGATAGTAAGCATTTCAATTCCATCATCTTTATTGACGTATTAGATTTGTGTATAAGTTGAACAGTTAAAGTTAATATCTAACCCTCTACCACCTTGAGTGTTGTACTATGAATATTGACAAGTTTTCAAGCAGAAAGCTAATGAGAAGACAGGTCCTTAATGGTCGGCTAATGGTCGAATAAATCAATATTAGGTTATATTGTTTGATTCAGTATCAAATTTTCATGGCTGAAAACATAAATATGTATCAATCACACAATGCAGTGGACTGATATGTTGATTTTACAAGTACAGTGTATAGAGGCCATCTGATTACATCAATCAGAAATATAAAACTATGTAAAACCATACTATGTAAACTTGACATCATTTGATTCCTTATCCACTTACCAAGAGACAATATGCAGACCTCCTTCCCTGAAGAGTTTAAGTGAGATTTGTCTTTATATTGCCTTCTTTAAGTGATGCACTGTCGCATTTTGGATGACAACTACAGCTGAAAGTTTATTAAAAGGCATATAAAATTATATATATATATGGAGTGAATCTTCCACTATGTTCCCCAAATTTTTTCACCAAAGAGAACCATCACTTCTGGATGCGATAGAGAGTCAATCTTTTTCTCCGATTCTTCTGGGCTCTCTTCGTCCGCCGAGTTGAGGTTCATTCCCAGGCTTTCTCGAATTGCCACGATTAGATTACAGCCGACATTTCAGTACACTCAAAGATCGCGTAAATTGGATGATGATCTCCAATGAAGAACAACTTAAGATTGTTGTTCTGTGGTACTTTTTTTTTTCATGTGGGTATGCTACTGGAGCTAAAAAGAAGAAGGATCTATAAACTAATGTTGAGGTATGTGAAGAGATTGAAATCTCAGACAAGCTTCTTGTGCTTAAATTACTGATAGTATTTCTTTGTGATCGATCGGGTGCTAATTTCTGCAATTTTGAATTTGGATTTTATCTTCCTTCGAAAAAAAAAGCGAGCATTTATTAAGTCTGTGAAATCGATATTATTTGAGGGAAAATTCACGAAATTTGTCGCGATAACCTACCCGCGCGGATTTTGTTATGCAGTCGAGAAAATTAGAAGCTTATGTTTTTAATTTTGCATACGTACGGTACGTACGGGAGGAGTTTGGGTGAACTTTATGGCAAAATATGTTATACTGAAAAAAAATCGATATTCGTTTGTCAGCCAAAAGTGGGTAAGCTAAAGGTTGTTGTTGAAATATCGATTAAACTGTTGATATGTATTGTGTATGCCAGTTGATAACACTTCTGTGGTAAATGTGAACGAGAGGATTAGTCCTTCGCAGGCGAAAGATACTAAAATATCACGCGATATTTTTTTTTGTCCTTTTATCGCGGTATTTGTTTCATCGATATTTAAAATAATATTTTTTCAAGCGCTCCACATGGAGAAAAAGTGGAAAATTAAATAACTAAGAACATTTTTGCTTTTTTTGTTCAAATACATGCACACTACATAATAGTCTGGGCTATTTGAGAAGGAGTGTCACGACAGGTGGTCTAAAGTGATGCTAGAAATTAATAATTTATCACAAATCTCGTCTCCTGGCAGCAGTGATTAGGTTAATATCATGGCTTTGATCTTCTAGTTTACATGAATTATAATTTGTAAGGACTTAAAAGCATAGATCTCAATGGTTCACATGTGATTCATACAACGTAACTCATACAATGTAACAATGAATTGTATTCATACATATACCAATCTAATAAGCACAAGATTTTAATTGTAATATGTATCAGAGAAATAGTATGATTTGTGCATTTCTGAAGAGTAGTTCAAATACCTGACTGTGTATATATTGTTGAATTAAGACAAACAAAATGGAGTTGAGAGGGGAAGTTCCTACAGTCTCACTAAAAAACATTCACTAGATTTTTCATTAAAAGTATGGTGTTGAAACTCAGTAGAATATGAGTGGCACAACAATTTTGTTAGGAATATTCTCAAAATAGTTGTAAACAAAAAAAAACTTGGGCCACTATAATTTTAGCATTAGAAGAGATGGTCTGCACACTAATCTGAATATCCTCTGATCTCTGATGGCTTTTGGTGTTCTTTTCAATGAACTATTTTATTGCCAAATTTGGAAACTGGAGGGCAATGGACATAATCAAGTAGATTGTGTTAAATTAGATGAGTATTGTAAATATAATTAAGTGAGGGGGCAAAATCACATCCAAGGTATTAAAGACATTACTTAAATTCCCTCTAGGGTTTGCACAGAATGCAGTTATTTAATTTCTTAAATTATAGAAATTTTCACACTAATCAGGAAAGAATGCAAAAATGAAGACTTATTAGTCCAGATGAAATTTTGAGTTTTCAATTCTTTTTCTAGTTTAGAAGCTTCTAGTAGAGCTAGTAAATATGTTATCATTATCTTTCTGCACTTGTTGGTTTTATATCAGAAATCTCAGTCCTTGAATATTTTAACTGCTGACTTGTGTGTAATTACCATATGGACAGACTTTCCATGAAGTATTCTATATAAAATCATATGATCTTTCTATTTCAGTACATGCCTGCTACCTGTGAGGACAAAGCAGATAATGGCGACATTGTGTCTGTTCACTATACAGTATGTACATATATGACTTTCATGTTGTCTGCTTCTTACTTGAAAGCATTACAGTGAATTCCTAAGGAAAGGATGTGCTCACATCCTTACATTTTTCAAGCCAGAAATTTGAACCAAAATTGTTTTAACCACCTGGGTGCCAAGCTGTTATAAGTAAATAGAATTTGGCATCCTCTCCCTTTAGCTTTCTGTTATCATTTTAAATTAGACTGCCTAAACAAAAAGACAAAAATAAACCGTCAAAATAAAAAATAAAAAAAAACTAACAATAGCACAAAGTAAACAACAACAAAAAGTAAAAACCTGTTCTCAATTCTTATTAAAAATGTAGCTATTGCAAATGTTTGAATTTCCTTAATTTTTCAATGAACTCTTATAGGGTACACTGGTGAATGGACAAATGTTCGACTCATCCCTGGCAAAAGGAAGGGAGCCACTTGAGTTCCAGTTGGGCGAAGGGAAGGTTATCAAAGGTAACTTGCATCAGGACCTCTGATTATTTTGCTATACTATCAGGATGATTTATTTTCGGATTCATAAAGCCATTAAGCCAAAGTTATCAGTCAACTGCTCTCTAGAGCCAAAAAGGTAAAACATTTTAAAATCATGAGCTGACGAGAACACAGTTTGGCAACAATTAAATTGCATAAAGCATGAGAAAACTCAAGTGAGCACTTGACTGGCAATTGGTTTTATTTTTTAATCTGATATGTTGAGAATATGGAGCAAGTGTTCTTGGCCAATCACATAGAAACATGAAGTATTAAACCATAAAATCAAACATGGTTACTGTCAATACTTATACAAAGTCAAATAAAAATTGTTCTAATTGCAAGATTTTGACTTCTTTTACTATCTGGTTTCTGACTCTTTTCTAAAAGTTCCTAGTTAACCTTTTCACTCCCATGAGTGACCAAGACAGAATTTCTCCTTACTATATCTGTACCATACAAGTGATGAGAATTAAGAAAAATATCAATTATGGGATTACTAATTGATCCAATACCAAATTCTCCAAACTGGCATAATGAGAATCATTTGGCAGACTGTAAGGAGAATTGCTAAAGAAATCTTGGGAGTTAAAGGGTTAAAACAATTTT
Source organism: Pocillopora verrucosa (assembly GCF_036669915.1). Lineage (NCBI taxonomy): Eukaryota > Metazoa > Cnidaria > Anthozoa > Scleractinia > Pocilloporidae > Pocillopora > Pocillopora verrucosa. The sequence goes on along the minus strand of NC_089316.1, from coordinate 4,566,035 downwards.
AGAGATGCTAAGATATCCCAATTCTTCATTTCATGTGAATGAAGTATTCTCTTGACTTATGATTTGGGAATTATTTAGGTACTATAGTTTTGCTTACAACTTTGTGACATTTTGTTGGTCATGTATACATACATAGTGACGTATGAAAATTATAAGGAGGAAACATTAAAAGCTAGACTAGAAAGGAACCACTGTGTCCTCAGTCAAGTGTTCTGGTGAATTTGATTATATGAGGTTACCTTTTGTGATATCTAATGTAGATTGAGCATCAATGAAAATAAAAACCAAAGTATAATTACTGTATAGTGATTTTAGATATATGAAATTGATATATTTGCACTGCGATGAAGAAACAAATTTAGGAGATTCTTGCAGCTAAGAACACTACTGAACTAGTAGTTGAAAATGGGACCTGAGAAAAATTCAGGCCTGTATGGGATTTGAACCCATGACCTCTGTGATACCAGTGCAGTGCTCTACCAACTGAGCTAACAAGGCAACTGGGAGCTGGTCAATATGTTGGGTCCAAATAAACCATCCAGGTGATGAATAATAATGACTTCCAACATGAGTTCTTCTTTTGCCTGGTTGGTAATACTTTTTTTAAAAGCTCTCAGTTAAAGCCCTTTTAGAGATGTTAAGATTTCCCAAATTGTGAATTGTGATTTTATGTGAACTGCAGCGACAGAAAGTTCACCACTTTACAAGTAATAGCCACCTTAACTTTTTCACTTATTTCTGTAATTTTTTTTTACAGGTTGGGAGATGGGTATAAAAGGAATGTGCATAGGGTAAGTTTTAGAAATACTACAGTATGTATAATGATTTTAGATATGTGAAATTCATTTATTTGCACTGTGGTGAAGAAACGAATGTAAGAGATCCTCGCAGCTAAGAACACTACTGAAACGAGTAGTTAAAAATAGGACCTGAAAAAAATTTCAGGCCCATATGGGATTTGAACCCATGACCTCTGCGACTCTGGTGTAGCACTCTACCAACTGAGCTAACAAGCCAACTGGGAGCTGGTCAATATGTTGGGTCCAAATATACCATCTATATATACTACAGTATATGATAAAAAACAACAACGAGGTCAAATATTTTCATCATGAGCAGATTTTTGTAATCAGCAATTAGTGCTATCGAGGAGGGTACTTCTTCTAAAGTGGGGCTTAGCTTAGCAGGATTTCCTCAACTGAAAAAAAAAATACCTGCTTAAAATTTTACTTCTAAGTGACAAGTTGGGGTGCAAAAAATTGTGCCCATGGATGGATACTATTTTCCAAGTTCTATTCATTTTAAATAAGCTATTTGCAAGCATAACTGACAACAACATTGGCATGGCAACTCTTTTAAGAGTTACTTAAAAGTAAAACTCCCTCTGGACTTCAAAGCCCCTTACTGTCTTAACTGCCTTTCTCATCCCCCTTTTCGCATTGTTTATTCTCTACAAATATGTTAAAAACCCTTTTGGTTGATCATTTTTGTGGCTCCCTCAAACAAGTTTACAGAAGTGGTGCTCAGGCTGATATTTTTCAATAGTCTATGATTCTGCTTTTTCTCTTTTGCAGTGAAAAAAGAAAATTGATCATCCCTCCTCACCTAGGGTACGGAGCTCGTGGAATTCAGAATGTTATTCCTCGTAAGTAAATATTGATTGTAACAATGACCATGGAGGAACTAAGGGGGCCTACATGTATAAGTACAGAAAATGGTCTGAACGCAAGTGCAAGTCCTAATTTATGACACAGGTGATATTTGGGAAGTTTTCTTAATTGAACTTGGATGACCAAAACATTTCATTAATATAATTATATTAAATGCAGAATTGGTTTGTATGAGTTGCTGACTTACTATATTATCAAAAAATTCATTTTTCAAATCTCTTTGTTTGTCCTCAGCACACATTACTTAAAATAAGAAATTTCCAGCAAGTTGGAAAATGCTCATATTTTCTTTGTAATGGCAATTTGATAAAATAATTATGACATTTCAACCAAGTTTAAAGTTTTTTGAAATATTTAGAACTTAGCATTTCTTGTTTGTCTTTAATTCTGAAAACATGCAATACGTAAATCCTGTGTTACAATCTATAACTTATTTTATTGAGCATGAGTCATTGACCAGTCATGAATGAGATATCTGTTGGATGTGGTAATAGCCAAATAGGGAAAAAATTCCTTTTAAATTTCTTGTTATAACACGGAATGGGAATGGGAATGGTCAAGAAGCCTTTCCTTTTCGCTCCCTTTGCAAGATTTCTGCACAGCCCCATTCTTCATTATGCAGATAGTTTATGGATAAAGAAAATAATGGCAGAAACAATATTTTGCCTTTAGGACTACAACTTTGATTTGTTTTACAATAGTATGGGGCTATAAAGAAATCTTTCTGCTAATCGGGATATTAATATCATTCTACGTTACTGAATAAGCAGCAAATCCTAACATTTTCTTATTTTTGCTTTATTCACACATAGCCGACTCTGTACTTATTTTTACCACCGAGCTCATGTCCATTAAGAGGAAGTCGCTTTTCGATCCAAAGTTACTGCTGCAAATAGGATTTTGGCCGTTCCTGGCTGGAGTGATTTTGTACTATCTGTATAGAAAGGCATCTAAGAAATCTGGAAAGCCTGAAACAAAGTCGAGCAAGAAAAATAAAAGGAAGTAATAAAACTGTGAACCTTTTTATTTATGAGGTTATTCGTAAATGATATCAGAGTATGCCTCTTACTCGGCATCAGTTGACTACGACACGATTTTGTACCCTAATTTTTGAAACTTTCCATGCGCAACGCTTGAAGTTCGTTGACCACTCTGGAGCAATCAGCGTAGAAACCAGAACTCGGTTAGTGATTGAGAAAGGTGACAATTAACCCTTTAACTCCCAAGATCTGATTGTGAATTCTCCCCTCTAGCTACTACACATTTCCTTGTTAATTGATTACGAGAATTAGGTGTTCAATCAAGGAAATAAATTGTACCTGATGAGTCTGAGCGTTCTCATTACGTGTTTGCTGTATAATATATGGATACTACAGGGAGAAGTTAATTGGTAATCACTTCAGGGAGTTAAAGGGTTAAAGAAAATTGCCTAAAGCGCGGGCAAACGCGACTGACCAAGTCGCGATTAGCTTTTAATTTAGATTTGATTGGTTTACAGGATGGTGCGAGTTTTCTGGACCAATCACAGAGTGCAGTAAAGCAAACCCAAAACGAACTTGGCTTGCTTTTGACACTTCACACTTACTTTAGACACCGAAAGATTACTCTACATCGATATTTTCTTAAGAACCAGTCAAATAATCTATCGGAAAGTATTATCCGCCTCTATTAACGATTTAACAAATAGAGAAGCCTTGACTGTGCTCTGTTCTGTTATAAAGCACGCAGGAAGCGGCTAGAGCACGAAAGAAGTGTAGGGAGAAACACGAGACGTAGTCGAGAGTTTCTTCCCACTTCTTGCTTTACTGTGATGATCGGAGATCGCCATGATATAAGCGAACCGCGATGGACTTCAGCATGATCATATTTACTCAGACACCGTCATGATTAGTATGAATTTTAACAGTTATGCCAGTTTGGTTATACTTTTCATCATTTCTGTTTTGTTTTTGAACTCTGAACTTTATATAATATACGAGTGTTGGATGTGTTTGATTTTTATTTCCTTACGTAAGCTTGCAATCTAACTGAGCGTGAGAATCTTTATCGGAGTGTCTATTTCTTTTTTCCTTTGAGGATTTTCGTATCTGCTTACGTTTTAATAACGTAAATTACGGCGCCTGGTATGTTTACAAACCTTTCTTTGGTTCTTCTGTTGCTACTTGCCGGCTCGCTTGTTCCGAAATTTCATTTTCAATTATCGGAAAAAAGCTAAAAAGAAGTCCCGGAAAAGGTCGAACATAATACACTTTGGCAGATGGCGTGACAGCTTTAGCTCAGTTCTATAGGAGAGGAGATTAAAACCCTAAGGACCTGCCAGTCGGTAAATAACGTATTAATCTTTCCACTGACAGGCCATTTTCAATCCAGGGACATTACACCGCGGAAATAAGTTTCGTTTTCGAGAAGTTGATAAAAGAAGGAAATGATAATGCTTTTGAGGTGAGATCCGTAGTTTTGGATTCTCGGCTCAAAAAAGTAAGTCAGTGTTCAGGAAGATAAAAAAAATGTATTCAGGGTAAAGAAAATTCGGCATAATTTGGATTTGAAAGTCAAATACTGTTATGACTGAAATAAAAAAAAGCGTTGGTTGCCGAAGAATAGTCACGTTAGTCATATAATTTAGTCAGTTTATTCAGTTCATTGCAACATTATATAAATTAGTTATTAAAACTGCTCAAAGAGAAAAGGGAAAAGAAAAAAAACAAAAAGAAATAAAACTTATTTCAGTTCTCTTTTGAGGTAGACGTGGACTTAGGAAATTACGTGATGGAAATTTTTGTCTATCTTAAACTCTCAATTTATTAAAAACAACAGTTAAACAGCTGTAAAACCCTTTACCCCTGTGTGAATTAATTGTCTTCTGCTTATGCGGACAAATGCGATCAGATTCTTACAGAGTAAAGGGACAATCAACATTCAGGTACTAAACATAAGAGCTTTGTTTCTTTCTGTTCTTATTTCATAATAGTTTAATTCATCTCTCTCGCTCACTATACGGTACAAAAGTTAGATTTGAAAGTAGAGAATTTTTTGTTGATAGGAAATTAGCTTCCTAGATGTTGACAGATGGCGATCCTTTCGATGAAATCATTTTTGTTCTGTTTGTTACCACAATATTTATCTTAAACTATTCTAGCTTCTGAAGTTCTGTAATGCGATCATTTTAGTTTTTTTCCTCACTGTGTTGTGACTTTTATATTATCGTTAGGTGTATTTTCCGCCTTTTTTGAGAAACAAAGCACACGAAAAAAGTTAAACATATTAATCAACCAATTGATCGACATAGAAAAGAGTCTAAATTCTTCAAGAAACACAAATAGTAGTATTATCCCCGAAATAATAAACAAAAGTGTATGTTTTGTAATGGTATTTTACAATAGAGATGCGAATTTTACTTAAGGGAATCATATTCCTTGTAAGTTGTTCAAACGTTAATTTGAAAGTCAAATAGCACCTGAGAAAAAAGGCAAAAAAAAGTCAGTTTGTGAACGATAAACAGTTATATTCACAGAGTAACGGACACAATCTTTGAAAAAAAAAGTTTACAACTCTTCGATTTTGTGGAGTCTTTCCAGAAGCCTTGTTCAAAAATCTATGTCCTAATGAGAAATTGAAAAATTGCTGAATTAATTATTCTTTTACGTGATATGGAAAGCGCGCAACGCATACAGATCTTTTTTTCTGTCAGTTCTTTGATGATGTGCTGTCTAACGATTATTGCAGTAGAGTGACAAACTGCAATTTCTCTTTCTATCTTCAATATATGATGATATTAAGCAGATTTACTTTGAGAAGAACGAGACCGGTTAAACCACAAAATCGCAAACCCAACATTTCTGCGGCTTTTCTTCATCCAATGATTAAAAAACACTTTTAAATAGTTCCTCGCGACGTTCGCACCATAAATTATGCAAAATATAACTAGTATATTTATATAGATATTGAAACATCTGTTGTTTAAAGGGCAATAGCCTTTCTCTTGCCAAAAAGAACGAATAATGACGTTTTTCGAATTCAAGATAAATTTTAACACAATGAAGAACCTAGTTATTCTATTACGAGCTCTTTTTATCTAAAGGTGGCGAGCCTTCCTTTTTTTATTTGCAAGATAACTACATGTACACAGTCAGTACAGATGTCGATCCTGTTGATGAATATGCTACGTACTTTACCACAATATAGTTTCTAATATGTCTAAATTATTTTTCCATTCCAAAATCAACTCGATTCCTTTCAGTTTATAACCATAGTATCTGTGAGTTATGCTATAGATGTGCATTTTACGCCCTGTCAAAACCAGTGCACGACAAAATGAGTAAAACTTTAATCAATTCATGATAACACTTTATTCAATTCAACGAAATCTCATTTCCCTCTACCAACATCGTTATATTGTCAAGAAAATTAGTGTAGAGAATTTTGGAAAACGATCAACTCGATCAAATGAAAAATTCAAATGACATCAGAGCACAAACAGGAAGCAGGAAGCTTGTAAAATTATCAGTTGAGTGACGGATAAAAGGATAACTATTTACAGCGCGAGGATTTCAATTTATTTCCTCCAAAACTTTAAATGCGTCATCAATATTCTTGCCGAAGAGGTTGGAGAACACCACAAGGGAAAAGAGAAGCACTTTCTTTGTAGGAAGGAAAATTCCAAAAAATTTGTACATTCTTTCTTCCTTACATTAAAAATGCATGAACATAATATTTACTTTGCGCAACGGTCGGGATCTTGTTCAGCTTTTCCAAAGGAATAAAAATCACCTATTTCTTGTTTAGAGGATGAAAAGCGCCAAATATAGTATGGAATATTTTTATCGGTCGCCATGAATTAGCAATAAGTTTATCAATGATTCATCTCGTAACTGAATTCTAACTAAGCTCAGTGATCACATTAGAGTTCCTATTTCTTATTTGATTGGGTTGTTAAGTGGTCTGTAAGCGAGAATTGAGAGACTGATCCATTTTGGGTGCATGTTGATGGACTGCGTAATTTAAACCTAATAATATGAACTTATCGAGATTTTTTGAATGGCCTCTTTTCTGAGATAGTTTGGTTAAGGAAGGAAAAGAAGAATGATTATCCGCTCTACAAAATTTCGCACGTGTATTTAAGGTTATTAAAAAAATAAAAGACAAGAATTATGATAAGGAATCAAAGTGGAACTAGCTTTTACTACCTTTTACTATTCCTCACATTTAGGATTAGTAGGGGCTTTGGAATCGGTAGCGAACTACCAAGATTTTTTAGGATTAAAACTTTTAATATTCTTCACATTACTTTTATTACTTCTTTTCCAATTATCTTCTCCTTCTTTAAAGTTCAAGAAGTAAACGTAAACGAAGCGTGTATCTGTTAGTATTCCTTAGATTTTTATAAGACATTTAATGTAGTTTTTGATTTTTATGGATTTTATTTGTAAATATTTTTAGTAATTACAGTGAATAAAGAATTATTATTACTACCTGTCTATGATCAAAATAAAAGGTAAAGAACGATTTTTATTCGAAAATTGCCGACTCTGTGTAGATGAAGTTAATATAAAAATTGCTTTCTTATAAGGTGAATAAAAGCGCTTAAATTAATTCACATATGGCTTCCTTTGGTACATATATTACTCCACATGTTAAAACGAGACGAAAAATTACATTCACAAAGCTGCTCCTTCAATTATTTTTTCTTTTTATTTCGTGTTCCTATTTTTGAATTCTTAGTCCAACAAAATATTTTAGAACCGCTTTTTTAATCTTTCTTGTTGGCTTTTGCTGACCATGGACAGTGGCTTTTTCCTCCTTTACCATAAAATATTGAAAGCTTAATAAAAGACAGGATTCGAATTCAATTTCTATTTAGATTCTGAAAGCAGAAAAAGTCATCCATCAGCCATAAGGGTTCCAAGAATTAATATTTATTTTTATGCTGATACTAGATGACATCGGCCTCGGTAACTAAAGTACATTATGCCAATTTCAGATTTAAAGAAGAGTTAATTCTCTCACCATATCAACATATTTTTTTCAGAAAACAGATGTCGAGAAAAACAAGATTCATCGTTTATGGACTATCCAGAATAAGCTGTTGTTTTCAATCTTGGTCCCAAACTACGTAATGAACCGAACGAGAGATTCGGCTTCTTTTCAGTAACCTTTTTTTCTAGAGTTGGTTCTCAAACTAGAAATGATTTCCAAAACTCAGGTGAAATAATGGTTTTTTAAAAAATCGTCAATCAATTTCGTCGAAGATAACAGCATACATAAACATAATTTTCTATTTGAAAACAATTATTGCATTTCACTGCGTCTACATGGATTTTGTTTACAAATCTATGTTGTAGTTCGTATAGTGTGATCGTTCGGGTGAGTGTAGTTACACTCACCCGGACGATCACACTATACGAACTACTGATACTCCTGGGTTCAAACCATTTACTTTATTAAATCTATGTTGGCTTACTCAGTGAATAAGGAAAAATTAAGCATATCAACTTTACTTCTAGAGCACACAACATTGTAATGGTATCTTCAATGGCCAAGTGGAGTTTCATCCTTGTTTTCTGTAAGCGCCCTAGCTGTTTACAACCATTATCTAAAAATTTTCAGCTTTTTAATTTTTTTTTTCTAATTTAGAGGGAGGGGCCCCATGGGTGGGATGGGCGCCACTGGGAAGGGAATAGAGGTAATGAGTGGGATATTCGTCGAAGGAGGGTACTGAAGAGTTAGAGGATGAACGAAGATGGCATCTGGTGAAAGATGAGCAAGAGATCCTTATCTCCTGAATATGAGTATATCATGCAAATTTTAAGTTTAAAAACTAATCACGTGAAATGGGGCGCATTCTTTGTTACAAACTATCCAAGATTGTCCCATCTCAAGTTGATATAAGGATTTCCTGCATATTCTGCTGGTGCACTAATTTTTATGAGATTTCAATTTCTTCAAGCTCGATAAAATTAACTCATGTTAAAATTCAATAAAATAATTGCAATGAAATGTATTTCAAAACCAGTAATAAACCAACTTTTCTCTATCCTCGATACACTTTTTTTCACAAGGAAACTAGATTTACAGTCTTAATTCTAAATCGCCAGCACGTTTTCCATTTGGAATCGGAGACTCTTTGGTGCAGTGGCTATAAAAAAACTTTCAAACTTGGTGAGCCCTAGCCCCGACCGGCAATTTATGTTGTGTTATTGAGCTAGTTACTTCACAGAACGTCTGTGCTTATTTCTTCATTTAGTTTTTGTTTCTGTCAAGCTAGGATAACCTCTGCGGGGCAATATATGGATTTTTTAAGATTTAATTTAACTCGAATGTTTAAAATTGTCATTCGTTTTGTCCCAGCTGGAGCAGAGGTCGACTTTTCGGTACTACTTCACTCTCTCCTGTGCGGAGTATAAAAGTATATTTTTATTTAGGATTTGCTGAATGTTTTAAAATCTAATATATAGAGTAATTGTGCTTGCAAGACAGAGGTCAGTTTTTTTGCAAGCCACTGTCTTTTTCTTGGTCTTAATGTACCATTTACAATTTCTTCATAATAACTACCAATTGTTTTTGTTGCAACCAGACTAATTGACTCGTTACAGTTATTGCAGGTTTGTTTAAGTATGATAAGCAAGCACGAGCACAAGATTGGCAACGAGTCCACGAGTTTGACGGAAAAAAATTCCTCTCAGTTCCACGGGGAAATTATGTGGAACTAAACTTTACAATACGCAGCAAGATTCCAGGACTATGCATATGGGGATTTAATCTTGAAATTCGTGATGGCAGTAATCAGTCAACCAATCTTCTTGGTGAATTCTGTGGAGATTACGGAACTGGAGTAGTGCGATCCAGTGGCCGATACATGTGGTTGAAATTTATCCGGACAGATCTCTATAACTTCGACGTATTCTATACTGCCAGATCCATCAATGAAACAGGCATGATGTTTCTTTCAATAAATCAATATATACCTATATATATATATATATATATATATTACTAATTGTAAATTCCAGAAACAACTAGATTTTTCGTTAATGGAGTAAGAGAGTTGGTGAGTTTTGAGTTTGGTAAAGAGGTAGAAAAATACGTTTTTTGTCTGGTCTCGAGCGTAGGACGAAGAAAAAACTCTGAGTCTCCATGAGGAATCAAACCTCAGACCCTAGGCTTCGATGCTCTACCACTGAGCCACAGAGACTCTACCGTGAGCGAGGTCTATTATAAAGTTCATATGACACGCGTCCTGCATACTGCTAGGATGAACAACGTCGATAGCGTCATATTTGTAGGTCAAATTGTGGATCAAATTGTATTGAGCAATTGTTACCTCGCCTAATAACTACCAAGTTAATGATACGGTAGACCTCCGCGGTCTATTACTGTCAAGTTTACCGATCAAAACTTCACCGATCTACATTACGTCAGAGGCCATCGCGGAGATCCATTTTGAAAGACGCAATTCCCACACACGGTCGTTATTTGTAGGTCAAATTGTGGATCAAATTGTATTGAGCAATTGTTACCTCGCCTAATAACTACCAAGTTAATGATACGGTAGACCTCCGCGGTCTATTACTGTCAAGTTTACCGATCAAAACTTCACCGATCTACATTACGTCAGAGGCCATCGCGGAGATCCATTTTGAAAGACGCAATTCCCACACACGGTCGTTTAGGTTGATATCTTGGGACTCTTCATAAATTACAAGGCAATGAGTAAAGTTTAAATACCCTATTAACTCTTCAAAAAAATGCACCTTCACGTGCAAACGACGTAGATTAATTTATGCTTCTCAGGTTTTTACAGCAATTCACGCCATTGGATGACCGCATGTCAAGTTATGTCAAAACTCGGAAAAACTTAAAATGCCAACCCCTTATAAAATCATAGAAACGTCCTGCAGAGCCTTAGGAGGTTCCTAGCAAAAACAGGATTTGCGGTAACTACTTAACAGTAACCCGTTACAGGCCTTAAGTTCAATTCTGCTGAACAGCAATTTTGATTTAATTTTTTTCTTTTTTTTTCAACTCAAAAAGCGACCTAAGCACGCCGCAGCAAAAATGAACGGTTGCTGATCGAGTGCGAGCAGCGAAAATTGCCAAAACTACAAGGCTTTATCCATTTTGGTGGATTATTTCGCCATTTCGCAACGAATTTCTTTACGTCTTTTGCTGGAAGCCAGGCTTCTTTTTTACTTTCACCTATGGACTCTTTTCCTTTTTAATCTTTCTCCATTCACATGCTAGTTTTAAACGCAGACCGATAACAGAGATTTTCGCCCGCATTCCAGTATTTCACCATAATGTTCTTGGAAATTATAGTGAAATCAATAATGCTTAGTTTGACATGAAAAAAAATTTAAAACATAACAAAATAAAAAGTTGGCACTCGAAGGTCTATCATATCCTTAAATCCGCAAACAGACAGGCGGAGACAGAGGAAGGGGAAGAATACAAATAGAATCCGTATGTTACTTTGGCCTGAACACTGAATTGTGTCAGAATCAGAATATTTTCTGACGTGCATGTATAATGAGTTATTCTCCCGAACTGTCTCTAAGATTTTCTGCATACATGCACCATAATAATTCCAACAATTACTTTCCTTTTTTCTTTGAAATCTAATACAGTCAATCCTACGTTGGATCAAGCTCCAAAGACGCAGTATGTATTTTTGAACAGAACCTCTTACCTGTGGTGCCCAGTGAAAGGCGCGCCGGCTCCATACATTGTGTGGAGAAAAGATGGTGTCGCTGTTCAAAATAGTACCAGCATAACATTTCAGCTTAAAGTAACTTCAGAAAACAACGTGAATTACAGCTGCGAGGTAAGAAGAGATGGAGAGGTATTAAGAAGAGACATCAGCCTCAGAATTGAAGGTGAGGTATTATTGTTTTGTTGAAGTATATCAGTACTTTACATAATTGGATTATCTAAACCTGTACTTTTTCATTTGCTTAAAATTCTAACCACCCAAAAAACGTTTAAAGTAATTTTGGTAGTTGGATCTTATATACCCTTTCAAAATTAATTTTTCTATATCCCTTTAATTTAACTTGTATCTTGTTTTTAGGTTTGAATTTTAATTATTGGTATGATAGTTATCTGGTGAAGGGAAAGGCGTATATGATGATAACCAAAGGAAATTCACATTTGTACGCTTAGACTTGTTTCTATTTCAAGTGAAGTTACTATGCCACAGTTTGTCGATTTTGGCGCCTGCCTACAGTGTACCTGAAGTGCGTGTTTTCAATCCAGTTTTCATCTTTGATTCATGATCAGTTAATTTACATCGTAACTCTGAAGTGTTCATGTAATCTTGGTAATTGTGATTTTACAGTAATGTTCTAACAAAATGAAATATTCTTCGTTGCCAGAACAACTGACTTAACTCTTTCAAATTTGAAGCCTTTGTTAACGAATTTTAACGGCCAATCATTTCTTGCCTCATTTTAGAGTGCCCAGACCCTTGCGAATGTGGCGTCTTCCACAAAACTATTGTTAGTGTGAATTGTAATGGAAAAAGCTTTAACTCAATTTCATGGAAATTTCCGCTTGTCATGTCAAAATTGTGAGTGTAATTAAACAGTTATAAACACCAAGAAAAGGTTGACCCAGAGGACTGCTTCTCCACCAAAAGCCCTATTCTTAGAGGAATTCCTCTCATGTTATCTTGGACCTTATTCTCAAAGGAATTACTTTCATATTATGGCAAGACTCAAATCGATTAGGATAACCCCAGGACAACGTAAAATGTACCATAACAGGTAGTCGAGTCGTGGAAATTCTTAATGTGCACAATTTTCTATGCTGGATTGGCTATATCCTCCTAGGATCTACAAGGAAGGGTTTGATCCTAAAATAATTTAAGAGAGATAAGTTCAAGAATAAGGCTTACATGTGGGATTCAGTCTCTTTACTTGATCCTCTCTTAAAACTAGTAACGCGTACGTCCTGAACCGTGCGAATTTAACACTCAGCGTGTAGTTTAATAAAAAAGTGGGAAATGAAGGATTTCCTTTATCGGGTTGATCAAAGAGTGCAATTAGTTCTCAAGCCACGCTAACGAAGAATCTAAACTCATTTTAAGTTTTAACTCTCAATTTCAACAAAGGTTGCAGCACGCAGAGCTGTAAACGTTCTATAATAAAAAAACTTATCAGCTCAGTTTGGTTTATCTGTTGACGTTGTGACAAATTTAGTTTGTGCTACTTTTTCACTTTCACTGGTGTAATAACTAGACAGAAATCAATGTAACTATCTTGATGCCAAGGCTAAAGATAAGGAATAAATTATTCGATCAATGAGATTTGAACCATAAAACAGTTTCTTAATACCAAAGGAAGTAAAAGAAGGCCAATCATAAGAAGCACCGCATGGGCCAATTGCTAACACTGCTCTTAACATTGCAAGGTTCAGTGACCAACTGGTGAGAGTGTTTGACTCCAGATTGACAGGTTCGGATTTAAGCCCTGGCCAGATCAATGTATTTTGTTTTGGGGAAAGACATTCTCTCTAGCCAGAGATCAAAAATAGATACAGTGAAACTAAGAAACTACGAAAACTATTGATGAAGTTCCCGGCGATGGGCTATCGTTCCACTCAAATAGAGTATCATCACTTTCAATATCCCTACTCTTCAGAAAGTGACAAAATATCAGGCGGTGATGGATCATTAGGCTGACAAGAGTAACCTATGATTCAAGACAAGATATTAGTCATTTATTAGTTGTTTTCTTTATAAATTTCCTTATAGTTTTGACGATGAAGAGATTAGACGTTCAGGTGTCATTCTTGTTGTTGTACTCAGCATGTACTTTACACGTTCTAACGTTATCTTGATAGGCACTTAAGCAACAACAAGCTGAAGGACTTGCCCCGAGGAATCTTCAGTAATTATACCCAGCTGGAGTGGCTGTAAGCCAGGACTATTTGTTATTTGTGCCAGACACATTTGTAATGATTCTTGATAGGAATTTGAGTAACAGTGAACTAAAGGACTCCTCACCGAGTAATCTGCGGTTGTAATGTTGAGTCTCTCTAGCTCCCAAAAATCATGACTAGCTTCGCCCAACCTTTACATGAACACCTGATGTGTACCTGAACTCATTACTTCAGTCACTGTGTCAGTGACACGGACTGACGTGTGATCTTGTGGCCTGATCGTCCGGATGGGGGTATTCCTGCGAAGGATTGTTGTCGACTGACAATATTTATTTACTCGACCCTTAGGATAACCTCCACTGGACTTATCGAAACGTTGGAATTGGTTCCGAACACAATCCTTCGAAGCACCACTTTCACCCGGACAATAATAATTACCCGATAAATTCTTCTTAATTTGGGGAGGCTCCCCGCTAGAGATTGCGAAATCCCCCCCCCCCCACCCCTGCTTTTTTAGTGTAAGTGGATATTTAACCAATGCCCCCTCCCCCTCCTTCAGGCTCTGGGTTTACATAGAGCTCCCAAATCTAAGAATTAAGGCACAGTCTCCAAAAATAAAGAAAAAATATTTAACGTGAAAATGGAACGAGCTCACTTACAGTTCTGGTTAAGCACAAAATAGGCTATATTCATGGCTGATAGAAAAGAAATGATTACATAGATTTGTTTGAGCCCCCCTATCAAAGCTCACACGAAAGTACAGCATTACCGGATGCACCCTTTGACTTAATGTAATTATCGAATACATGGTAATGAACACCACCCTCTATCAATTCTTGGCAGGCATATTAGCAACAACCAGTTGAAGGAATTACCATCAGGCATATTCAGTAACAATACCAAGCTGTCCGCCCTGTAAGTTAGGACCCTTTCTTCTTTTTGTAAAGAATTCCTAAGATCCATCTCGCACAGGGCAAGATAGATATCATATCAAAGCATGCAAGGAAATACAGCATTAATGGATACACCCTTCAATTCAACGTAATTGTTGAATATATCGTAACACCACCCTCTATCAATTTTTGGCAGGAATATAGGCAACAACCAGTTGAAGGAATTACCATCAAGCATATTCAGTAACAATACCAAGCTGTACTACCTGTAAGTTCGGACTCTTTCTCCTTTTTGTAGAGAATGCCTCTAGAGGAGAAAGTTTCTTCTTGTTGCGCTTGATTTTAAATCTACTATAAAGTATACGTTTCTTTGGTAAAGAAAAATAAACAATAGACCATCAATGAAGCAACACAAAATAAGACAACTGGTCAGGTCGAATTTAACGTATGCAAGTCACAAATTTATTCTAACATTCAAGTTGAACCTTGTGGCGAAGTGATGTTATCTCACTTTTCCAGCTTTACAACAAAATGTGTAAAGCACTTAGTTGTTCTCAGTGCTTAAAAATTTAAAAACCAACAAGTTTCAATTAGTTTTGAGCCATATTATAATTCGTAGTGCTACCTTAGGTTTCTATATGTAAAAAAACGGAAAAGAAGACATCGGTTCTTGTAGAATATAACTTTGTTAGGGGATTAGAACATTAAAAAATAAGAAATTTCTAGCATACACAGTTCCTGCACTTAACTTTCATAAGTGGAGGCACATAGTTTGTCTTCTGACTTTTTATAGACCTGTTTCATACGTCCCCAATATCAGACTAAAATATATGTAAAGTAAAAAGCAAGGACTATTCTTCTTAGTTTTAATCCTGTTGACATTTTAAAAGGAAGACAATAGGACGTAAACAGATAATTTCAGGGACAATTAGTGGCATTCAAGGCTTTATAATAATTAGACTGTGTCGCTAAAGTGACAGATTTGTATTATTGCTTGATACATTAGTCTTGATAGACCCGTCAGCCCCCGCTATAAAAAGCTGAGCTCGGAATCCATCTTACATGCAGGGAGGATGTAGTTTTTAATTACTTGGTGATTATTCACCCCAATATAATCAAATTAATCGTTAATAATTTATACAGTCATCCATTCAAGCACTTCTCAGCCTTATTCCCTTTGGAGCGTTAAGTTGGGAAAAGGGGGAAGTGGGGGAATAGCCCTTAGAGGCCTATTTTTACTATCCAAAGGGAAGTGCATCTCGTTGTGTCGTTCAATCGTCCTTGATTTCGATGGATGAAAAGAAAACTCAGGCACGATACCATTTATTCGAGTCGCTCATTAAGGCTCTCTAAGAGTCTTATTCATTGTGCATTGATTTTGGTCCAGAGGATGTGACCATCACTTTTGAATGCGGGTTGCAAGTTTCAATTCTGCGATAAAAAGACAATCTGTATAAAACAAGGTAAACTTTATTTATACTGGAATGCTGATTATGCGAAGCTGTCGAGGGATGTACCCATTAGTCGCATCTTCTTCATTTTCAATACATCTGCTTGTAATCAAGTGTAGATACCGGTCGCAAGTTTCAATTTCTCAGTTAAGAAAATCCGAATAGGATTTTTATAATATGCTATAACCGAAAAACATCCAATGTAGAGTATGAACCTCGACTTGCATAAAATTATGCATGTTTTGTTGTTTTTCCTCCCAAATTGTAGGAGGGTCTTGTAATGATAGGACTGTGGTGCAAAATATCATGACCTTGTAGAATCATGTGTTTTTAGGCTAGTAGGCCATCAAACCTGTCAAACATGGAATTTACCCTCGATTTACATTCGAAGCTGGACATCTATCAAGTAGTGTCTCCCACCACATACATCGCGTCAGAAGCCCTCGATATATACACTCTGGTTTAACCTTTACCTCCAAGGAAGAGAAAGGTAGGATCGATACAGTCTTCCAGATGTGGAATAATTACTGTTTGGCAAGACGAACACGATTTTCGAGCGCTAAACAAATTTCAGTCTTAGTAGAGCGGACTGACATGTAAGAATGTAAGTGGATCTGGACTCATGACCAGAGAGATGCCTTCGAAGAGATCAAAGACGCTGTTAAAAAAAAGCGGCAGAACTCAAGTACTTCAGAAAGGGCGACCCAACAGAGGGCCAAGGAGATACGTCCAAGAATAGACTTGACTTTTTACTAATGCGGCATGGTGAACCAGTGACACTTCCGTTGGCAAAGAGGAAGTACTCTAAGATCGACAAGTAATTTTTGTTCACGGCCTTGGCATGGAGCATAACCACCAATATGTGTTCGTTAAGAAAGTCATCCTGCGGACTGATCAAAAAGCCCTGGTCTTTATTATGCAGAAGCCCTTAGCATCAGCACCCAAGAAGCTAGAGTGCCTTGTTACCACTTCAGCAGTATGACTACGAGATAAGCTACAAGCGTAGGAAAAGGATGCTGCCGGCCGGCTATCTATCGAGAGCTTTCCTGAAGGACTGGGAGCTTACCCGCGCAGAACAAGTGGTCGATCGCATTCATACCAACCATTTCCTTTCCGTTCCAGATCACCAACTCAATGAAAGTCAGAGAGAGAAATTTGTGAGCCAACTCTACAGAGGCTAAAAAACACAACCTTGGATGGCTTTCCTGAAACAAAAGATGATCTTCCAGCAGTCATCCATCCGAGCCACTCTAGACGAGCCTCAAGCACCTCCGTTAGCAGACGCTACAATATGACCTAACAACTAGACAAAGCCACAGCGGCAAAACCAAGAACTGGCCAGTCACTATCTGTAACACCTGACAAGCTCCAAGCAATGGAGACCAGACCATTAGATCTGGACGGTTGTCAAAGCCGTCAAGTTACTTGCAGGACTATGCTGACTATAGACCACCAACCCCACCCATCTACCGCTTAAGAGTTCATAGCCACAGAGTACATATCACTGACTGTAAGGCATGCAAATTTTGCTTCACGAAGCCTAATCAGGAGACGAACATGCCGGTTTTCTTTTAATCATCTCTTTTGAAGTCCGAAGCAAATTATTTTAAACGTAGTTTTTATTTTAAATCATGACTCTACCTGGCATTATAAACCTGGACATAGCGTTCTAGTTCGCACCTGCTCAATTTAACACGATGTTTATAATTTTTGATATAACTATTGAGACGTTTTGTGTCATTTTTTTAAAATTTTCCACTCTTATCCTTTATCGGTAACCATCTACAGAACTTCAAGAGGTCAGGGTTGACAAGACCACTCGAAATCAATGGGAAAACTACTTTAAAGGAATGCTAACTCAGCTTTTATATGCACGTTGTTGATGCTCAAAGGAACGATTACAAAATCATAAAAACAGAGGTAAACATTGTAAGTACTTTGGTGACTAAGACGTAGAGACAATTATCAACTTATCATTAGCGGTAAAGAGATCCTGTAATTGAGCAGAAAGTACCACACAGGGAGATCGGATAGCTATGGCTTTTTGTGCTTTAAGCATCCAACCTCTTATCACGAGTCTACAGGTAACGTCCACAGCAAAGCAGTGCTCGTTCGCCGATGATGCAGGTGGGACAGGTTCTACTACAGAGATGAAGAGATAGTGAGACATGTTAAGTACCCTGGGTCCAGACTTTGGCTACTTCTCAAACGGCAAAGGGCGCTGGATTATCGCAAAGCCGAACAAGAAAGAGAGTGTGAAAGAAGTATTTAAAGAAACGGTCATTAACATAACAGTGAAAGCGAAGATACATCTGGTCGCGGCAATAAGTTCACGGGAGTATCAGGAGGATTACATCAGTGAGAAGGTGTCTGATTGGGTGAGCGAGGTAGTTTAATTGGCAAAGTTCGCTCAGAAAAGAGGCACAGTCATGCTATGCTGCTTTCACCTTCGGCTTAAAATATCCGTCGACTTACCTCCTCAGAATCAGGATCTACTAAAGCCACTGGAGAATGCAATATCTCTACTACTTATTGTTGCAATAACGGAACGCAATTGTAATCAGCCAGATTAAATGGGAGTTCCGTGATGCTGTCAAACTACAATATGACTGGCCAGGTCATGATATTCCCTCCTCATGTCCACGTGTGTATGCGGGAAAGTCTTTACGTTAGACCACGCCATGATTTCGTACAACGACATAATGAGCTGAGAGACTTGGACCCTGAACTCTTAAGTGCGGTATGCAACGATGTTGAAGGCGAACTCGTCCTTCAAGACATCAGCTGAGAACAACTGAACAGAGGAGCTAACAAAGCACAAGGCTGGTCATTCTTGCACATGGATTCTGCGAGCACCAACGATGGGCATTCTTTGACGTCAGGGTTTTTCCAACCAAATACCATGTCCTGGAAGAGCCTAAAGCCACAAAATATCTATGGTAAGTATGAGAATGAGAGGAAGCGACAGTGATCGAGGACACTTCTCGACACTGAACATGGAACATTTACACCCCTAATATTTACCACAACCGGAGAAATTGGCTAAGAATGCTTGGCTTCAGATAACACAGTCGTCTCGCGAAAATGGCAGTTTTAGCAAAAAGCAATATGCAAAGTAGGGCAAAAACCTGTTTTTTCCAAATAAGATACGCCTTCATCTACTCGAGGGGTCAAGATTAACGAGAAGAGTCGCTTGCGATGCAAAGAAAGCTGATTTTGACGTCCAGACAACAGAGAGAAGGAAGTCGACTCCGAAATTTTAGATTTCATCAGCCTTTAATCGATTTTTTAAGCGTAGTTATTTTAAACATGGATTCAATTTCTAGCCAAATATTGCTTTATTTTATTCTTTTCTAAAATAAAGATCAGTATTAAATCACAGTACATACTTGCTGGATATATATAGCTTGGAATGATCTTTGAGTTTGAGTTGAGTTTGTTAGTTACGCCGAAGATAAACACTGAAAAGACTATCAATGAAGCAACATCACAAAGTTTTTAGCCACTGCGAGACAAATCAAAGCAACGTTCGGTCACATTTTAAGTACGCAGGTTACTAATCTATCCCAGCATCAAAAATAAGTCGAAAAGTTATCTCATTGTGAATGGTTTTTTAAGACTCTAAAGGACAAAAGTAATCACCGGTGAAACCTGTACTACTTAGCGTATGAATTAAAGCCCATTAAAAGTGCTTATTTTCGATGAATGTACAAGAAAGGAGGAGAGACAACAAGAAAACTCAGGCAGGCAGATATCATTTATTTGAGTCTCTCAAAAAGGCTCTCTAAGAGTCCTCTCCTCTGTGCATTTGATCCACAGATTGTGATCATCGCTTTTGAATGCGCGTTGCAAGTTTCAATTCTACGATAAAGAG